>NC_050097.1:54601730-54904760 GCF_902167145.1 Zea mays
CATGAAAAAATTGGATGGCTCTTTGCACCTTTGGTGCTACTTCAGTTTATTCTAACTGAGAGCGTTGAGTTAGTGAACATACACAAATACAACAGTTATGTTCTAAAAGCCTATAATCCAGTCTACACCTTCCGGTATTTCAGACGAGGTAATTCTGAGATTTGGACATCTCCTAGAATGGTGATGCTTAGCATCACATGTCATTGGCAATTTAACTGCTACTTTTGTATCAATTGTATGATGAAATAGAGTTATCTATATGCCTTTTCTATCAACATTTTTAAATATTTTGGCTCTGTAGCAACGTACGGGCATTTATCTAGTATAAGCATAAAAATCAAGAGCTACAATAACTAATATTTTGGGACGGAGGGAATATATAGATTGTGAAAAAAAGTTTTTCTTTTCTTTTCTAAATATGTGAGATGCATGTCAAGATTATGAAGAAAAATGCAAGCCCATATATAGCAGAATGTGTTTGCTGCCGTGTTTCACTGCCTAACAATGTTGTTACCGACCGGTCTTCTATAGTGTTCCGAATTCGTTACATATGGCGAGAAAACTAATTATATTGGTCCACATGTGTTGAATCATCTCAAATTTGATGAGAGAAGAATTAATTCTGAATATTTGCACAAGTAAACTATCTCAAATTTAAAAGTTGTCAGCAACAAAGTTTTATATCTCTTTCAACTCTATAATTTTTATATAAAGTTTATCATGATCTGAACTATAAAAAAATAGTTATGATTATTTTTTTAGGTTTTTTAAATTGGTTCCCTCAGTTTTGGTGGTGTGCTTACCTATACCCTTAGTCGTATTTTTGCTCAGCTGTGTCTCTCTGTTCTATAGCACTGGAAGAGTACAGCTGAGCAAAAACACGACTAAGGGTATAGGTGAGCACACCACCAAAACTGAGAGACTTTTTTAAGGAAAGAGCTCATCACTAACAGTTGTAGTCATGAATCAATAGTGATTAATGAATATTACTACTGATTTATAGCTATCACTAATAGCTATTAGGAGAAGGACAAAGTAGATGGTAGAAAAATGGAGGAATGACAGATTGGTTTATGAGTGTGGCGCCACCTGATGTTGTTCCATCTGTGTGTGGCGCTTATGAGTGTGGAAAGACCGATTGGTTTGATTTGTTGCATATGAGGTCATAACTGAAAAATTAGAAATCTCCGATGGCCGACTTATGTCCGATAGCTTTGTTGGCCGCTATCGGAATGAGGCCCCATCAGTTGGGTGAGACTAGCGACTAGCGAGAAAGGAGTTTGTCGTGATGAAAATAGAAGGCATCGGACTATGGTGAGCTTGTGGGGGAGGTGTAGATGGTTGTATCAGGGAGGGCGGAGACTGATGCGCTTGGGCGGAGAAGGGAGAGATAGAGGATAGGATAGTCTGGTGGCTAGCCCGCAAAGTGTGGGAAGGACCAAGCTGACCAGGGAGGTGCTAGATGGCTAATTAAGAAATCTTTTTTACTTCTATTATTTCTTTTAATGGACTTTTGAAGGAAAAATAAGCTCCAAACCAAACTAGGTAAAACACATGCATACATACTAATTAAGCTTTCCTTTGAAAGGGGTGATATAGACATAGTTATAGTTTAGGTTTTTGAGAAACAAGGAAACAAATGTATATGCCTTTGTGTTGAATTGATTGAGCTCGAATTTAACCTTTTTTAAAAGATTTTTTAAAAAAAGCAACGCTCAACCATGGCAATGACTTTGTTAAACTAGAACAAGAGAGTTCTATTCTAAAGGTTTTGAAGTCTGAATTTTTAAAGTAGGTAGATGGAAGAAAAGTTTGACTTGACATTAAAAATATTTTATTTAGTAAGCAACAATTGCATTAAAAACCTTAAAATAATTAGGTGTACATTAAAAAGGCTAGAGTTATTCTTTTTCATACAAATCAATGACTTGACAGACTCTGACTCGGTCACCTGGCAACAACTCCCATAAATGATGCCAAAGTAGCGTTAACTCCTTTATGCTTTGATACAGAACCCATCAACGCACCGGCCAACCGTTGTAGGAAAAGCTCCATGCAAACTGTTGAAATTGTAATAAGTGATAATAGAAAAAAATCAACTGGTGTGTATGCTAAATGGAGCAGCAGCTTTTTCAGAGTTTGATGAGCATCTCAAACCCGTTTGCCCACGTTTAGCCAATGCCATACTAAAGCCTAAAATCCCGGTACCTCCAAATCCTATACTAGTCATTCTACGTATATATCCCTGTCCTACTCAAATTAAACCAACATGATTTCTCGAGTTTCCTCATTTTTTTTGGCTGAAGGAGACGCTCCTGCCAAAGAAGCAAAGTGCTTGCCTACTGCCATACTACTCCTGCCTGTCCTCCCTTTTTATTCTACTTCCTTACTCCCCCATGTGCTGCCATTTAATTATAGACAAAACTTATATCCTTTGTTTCAATGCAAGGATTGGTCTCTCGCAGAATAATGTACTCTGTATATAGATTATGAAAAAAAGTTTTCCTTTTCATTTCTGAAATGTCAGACGTCTGCCTAGATTGTGAAGGGAAAAATACAAGCCCATATATAGCAGAATGTGTTTGCTGCCGTTTCACTGCCTAACAAAGTTGTTACTGGCCGGTCTTCTAGTGTACAGTTACGTGATCACGAGCAAACTAATTGGTCCACAAGTGTTGAATGGTATAAGAACCTGCCAGCAGCAACTTGCAATTCTCTTCTCCTGTGTCCGCTAGTCATGCTCATCAAAGGTGATCCATTGCTGATTCCAGTACTCCCAATTTTATTCACTACAGTAAAACGATGGACATCCGATGGCCAATTTACGTCCAACGGCTACCTACAAGACCGTCGGTCATTAGTTTATGTCCGACTGTCTCTGCTGGCCCTCAGAAATAAAACTTATGTCCGACGGCTTTCCTGCTGGCCCTCGGAAATAAGTTTATGTCCGACGGCCGAGCTGGTAGCCGTCGGACATAAGTTTTTTTAACGCCCGCAGGCCCCGCATGCCGTTTCATTTCGCGTTTTTCTCTCTGCCGCGCGCTGCTCTCTGCCATCGCCGCCGCCGACGCACGTGCCTGCCTGCGCGTGCCCGCCGCCGCCCACCCGCCGCCGCCGCCCACCTGCAGCGCCCGTGTCCACCCGGCGACGCCGCCGGCGCGTGCCCGCCGCCGCCCGCGCGTGCCTGCCTGCCGCCGACGCCAACGCCGCCGCCGCCCGCCCGTGCCTGCCGCCCCCGACGTCGCCCGTGCCCTCCGCCGCCACCGTCCGGGTAGCTGTCCCGACACCGGCTGCCCCGACTCATCCTCCGTCCCGCCCACGCCGACCACCGTCCCGCCGTCAAGCCTAAGTGAGTATTTTTTAATTTTGTTAATATATATATTATTTTGTAGTTGTCTTTTTTCAGTATTAAAATTTTTGTATGTTTAATATTGTTTAGCTTGTTATGTCCGACGGTTGGAATTTGATTATGTAATAAATTTAATTTGTTTTAATTTACTTAGTGGTGTTTTAGATAATTTAAACTTTTAATTTCCGAGGGTTTTTATTATGCCCTCGGAAATAAGGTTAATTTATATAATTTAGCACTCGTGGCAATGTTATTTCGTATATATTATATGTTATTTCGTATATATTATATGTTAGTGGTAGTTTACTTAGTGGTAGTTTACTTAGTGGTAGTTTATTAGTTTACTTAGTGGTAGTTTATAGGTTATTTTAGTTTACTTAGTGGTAGTTTATTAGTTTAACTACGTAATTTACTTATACTTTTCTATAGATATAGGGGTGATTTACTTAAATAATCAAGTAAACGTAATCCAGTTACCTCATGGAGGAGGATCGTCGGTGGATGTATAAGGTTGGAAGAAAAGAGGTGCTCTATCAAGTGAGTGGGTTGCCAAGACTGACGCGTTTCTCGACCGTGCTTTTGCTCGGTCAGAGACTAGAACCGATGTTAGGTGCCCTTGTACCAAGTGTCGGAACATTTATTTCCTTGACAGGAGGACTATGTCGATAGATCTTTGCAAGAACGGTTATATGTCAGGCTATGAGGTGTGGGTGCACCACGGTGAGGACCCACCTCCTTGTATTGTTTCAGAAGTTCAGTCACATGAAGAGGAGGACTACGATAGGATGGAAGAGATGCTTGACGATGTACGCCATGAGCTTCTAACCGTCGATTCAGAGAACCCCGGTCAACCCACCGAGTATGAGGATCCAGCTACACCTGAGGTTCAGAAGTTCTTCGAGCTCCTTAAAGCTGCCGAAGAGACGTTGCATGAGCACACAAAAGTGACCGTCCTTGTATTTGTGACTCGACTTATGGCTATTAAGTCTAAGTTTGCATTCTCAAACAACTGCTACAAGGAGCTTTTGAACTTGATAAGTGATGTACTTTCGGAGAATCACAAGATGCCAAAGGAAATGTATCAGTCCAAAAAGTTGTTATCTGGGCTCGGTATGGACTACGAAAAAATCGATGTCTGTGATAATAATTGTATGCTTTTCTGGAAGGAGACCACGGGTGAGAAGAAGTGTACTGTTTGTGGTGAGCGTAGATTCGTTGAGGTTGAAAATGACGATGGTTTGACCGTGACTACGAAGGTTGCACGTAAGCAGCTTCGTTACATGTCTCTTATACCTCGGTTGAAACGTTTGTTCATCTCCAAGAATACAGCCAGACACATGAGGTGGCACAAAGAAGGGGTACGTGAGAATCCGAATGTCATGGTGCTCCCAGCTGATACAGATGCATGGAAGGCACTAGATGCTTTTGATTCCAGCTTTGCTAATGAAGTGCGGAATGTCCGCTTCGGTTTGGCAACAGATGGTTTCTCGCCATTCAATCTAACTGCAACGTCCTACTCATGTTGGCCCGTCTTTGCTGTTCCATACAACCTTCCACCAGCTCTTTGCATGAAATATGAATTTATTTTCTCATGTTGGCACAAAGGAAGAAACAATTGATGAAATGGTTGAAAAACTTAAAGTTCCCAGATGGTTACGCCGCGAGTTTTAGAAGGTTGGTGAATTTGAAGACGGGCAAGTTTTCTGGGTTGAAGAGTCATGACTACCACATAATAATGGAAAGACTCCTTCCTGTTATGTTTCGTGGTTTTGTAAAAAATGATGTCTGGAAAGCATTAGCGGAGCTAAGCTACTTTTATAGACATCTTTGTGCTAAAGAAATAAAGAAAGAGATGATGGAGAAGCTTCAGCAACAAATAAAGAAAGAAGAAAGCTACTTGGCGTCCATTAAATCGACGAAAGCAACTAGATCCTGATTTTGATTACGATTACAATTGACGAGTATGGATCATGATTTTATTGCATATTTTATGATTTTGTTGCATATTTTATGATTTTATTGCATATTTTATTATTTTATTGTCGATTTATGTACTAACTTGTTGTTGTTAAAATAGGATGTCAAAGAAAATGAAGTCTTTTGCTCGTAGTTTGCTTGGGACGAGGAGTAGCTCGAGGAGCAGCTCGAGGGGTGAGGATTCAGTTTTTCAGGGCACAGGTTCTACCATGAGCAGACGGAGAGCGCTGGCAGAACATTTACCTCCACAAGATGTAAGTTAGTTGTTAAATTACATTATTTGAGTTACTTAATATTGTATGATGTAAGGTATTTGTTTCATAGGATGCTGAAATTGAGGAACCAGTGGTAGAGGATCATGCAAGAGATGATGTTGAAGATGATGGTGGAGATAATGTGGGAGATGATGCTGGAGATGATGCTGGTGGGGATTCTGGGGCTGGGGATTCTGGGGCTGGTGGAGATTCCGCGGCTGGGTCTAGAACTTCTCGAGTTAGGAGAACGAGGAAGCTGCATTTTGTTGGACCACCTCCAGAGCTTCCACCCGAATCTCGGGTTTTGATAAAGCCTAGTGGAAAGTGAGTGACATGTCTTTGCTTAAATGTTATTGAAAGTTATGTTTTAATTTCCACATTGTTTATACTATTTGCAGGACTTGGATCGACGACTCGTTCATAGGCACAGGACACTACAGGCAGGTGAACATGGTCCTTGGTAATCTTGTTCGTCTGCACTGGCCTGGTGTTGTGACTTTGCCTACTGGCGAGTCTGTCCCCGCCACCACTTGGGAGCATTATCGCTATGGTGTCTGTAGAACGTTTGGCAACATACAGACACTAGTTTGGGATGCATTCTGGGTATGAATTATTTATACTATTTTAGTTATTCCATATATGTTTGCTTTTGTGATAACACTAATTTTTTTGCAGAAACGGTACAAGTTGCCGGAAGATGGATCATATGATATGAACGCTCGTTACGTGTTTGAGTATAACGCGAACGATGTCGTTGCAGATGCAATGTACTATGCACGAATTCAGGCTATAAAGGCATGGTACAGAGCAAATGCTGATGATCGACCGATGCCAAATACCAAGGCCGAGTGGTCATCAATTTACTTGACGGAGGAGCAATACCTAGAGGTAAACAGGTTCTTGCCTCTCATATCGCACGAAGCCATGTATTTGCTTGCTTTATTTAAAAAATTTCATGTAGGTGTCGGTGCCGTGGATGGCCACCCGATCAGAGGGTTATCGGGCATTGTGCAGATGGTGGGCTTCCCCTGAGTTTCGTGCCATTTCCGAAAGGAACAGGGGAAACCATGGGACTGAGTCGTTCCACAACTACGGCGATGATGGTCATGTGCGCTTGGCTATGCGAATGGTAAGTCACAGTTTGTTGTAACTTTTGAATTACATAGAAATGTGTCATTGTAACTTTTATGTACAGGAAGTCAAATACGGCCGTACGCCCACGGATGTGGAGGTGTATATGCAAGGGCATAGGGGTTCTGATCCTCAGAATCCTGATGTGTTATGCACTCAGACGGCCACCGACCGTCTAGTGAGTTTTTGATACTCTATTATGTGTTTGATATTGTTTGCAAGGGCATAGGGGTTATGCACTTATATTTGATATTGTTTGCCTCCAGGCTTTGTATGGGCAGGAGATGGTTCAACGCCATGGGCAGGAGAACGATTGGAGGAGCCAGCCAATCGACCCTCATGCAGCATATGCTAGCGGAGGAGGACAAGCCCACGGACGGTGAGATTATTTGATTTGGAATTCAAAATTGTCATCATATGCTTGCGATTCAGCTGAGGCATGAGTTACTATACTAAGTGCATGGTTCACTCTTGTAGGTTGGGTATTTTTGATTCTACGATTGATTCCAGAGAGCTGAGACGCCGTGGACGACAGTCCACATCGTCGTCTTCACAGTCGTCCCGTTCACGATCATCCGCCCACGAGATAGAGATGGCAGTGTTGCGTCAACAGGCAGAGTACCATCAATCAGTCTTGAGGGAACAATTGGAGTACCAGAGGCAACAATCTGAGTACCAGAGGCAACAAGCCGAGTACCAGAAGAAGAGGGACGAGTATTATGCAAACCTCCAGGCCCAAAATCAAGCTCTTCTCTCGGTAAGCTGAAGTAACATTTTGTAGCTTATTTTGTAAAACACATGATGTGTATCTTATTTTCTCAACAATGACTTGTATATAATTTGTAGCAACTAGCCCAACAAGCGGGCGTCCTGATGCCCACCTATGGGATGCCGCCTCCGGACTTTGCACTTCCAATGCCAATGCTTGCGCCTCCACCTCCACCTCCGCCTCCGTCACAATTCCCTACGGTATGTACACATATGCGTGTGTGACATGTTCATAGATGTCTTATTTGTTTAAATGAAAAACTGAGTGGTTACAATTTCATGTGCGTGTGTTATAGGGATTTCAGACACCCCCCGCTACAGTTGCAGCACCAGGAGATGGGTCTGGTCAAGACGACGCATCGCATTCGTGGGTGAATAACCTTTTCAACACGCATAGTCCAGCAGGAGGAGGTGGCTACTCGAACCATCCAGGCGATGGATATGATTGATGTGTCGTGATGTTAATTTTTGAAACACTTTGCAACACTTGTTTGCAACCGTGATTACAACACTTGTTTATGAGACACAATGTCAGTTGCAACAACCGTCGGACCTATATGTTGATGTTAAATTTGTGAATGTTAATATTTATGTGAGAATATTTGTGATTGTGAATGTGAATACTTATGTGAATGTGTATATTTGTGATTGTGAATGTGTATATGTGCATGAAATCTGTTTTTGTTTTGTAAATGTCAGGTTTTTTAAAAAACAGAATTTTTTGTAACTTTTGAAATATATTATGTCCGACGGCCTAACCGTAGCCGTTGGACATAAGGGCTCGCTTATGTCCGACGGTTTCTAAAGCCGTCGGAGATAATGGCTCACTTATGTCCGACGGCTACGGTTAGGCCGTCGGACATAACGTTGTGGGACCCACAGCTGGTCGGTAAAACGATTGACCTTTATTGCTTTCGACGGGCCAAGGCGGCCGTCGGAGATAGGTTATTTCCGACGGCGGCCGTCGGACATAAGACTATTTCCGACGCCTTATCTCCGACGGCCTAAAACCGTCGGACTTAGGTTGATGCCGTCGGACATTGGTTATCTCCGACTGTTCAATCCTTATGTCCGACGGCTTTGGCCGTCGAAAATTGTTCCTTTTACTGTAGTGATTGCTCCAATTGCCGTTAAATGTAACAATAATACTAATATCACCATACATCATAAGCTTTTGCATTAACAATAAACAGATACATTCAAACTTATGAAGTGAGTACTTGCCTTGAGGCCGAGAAAGCATCAGTTAGTTAGAGGTCTGTCCTATAGAATGGTCGGTGTCCTATAATATAATTTGCGTATAATTTTCTATTGAGGTGTGTTATTTCCCATTATTTAGAACTTGGCAGTTGCATTAAAAACCTTACAACATAACAATTGGATATACAGTAATGTACAAGTTAGATTTATTCACTTCTCTAAAAAAGATACTCATATGCTACCTCTGTTCTCCAATGCAATTTGACAAATCAAACTCTTTATCACTGATAAGTCACACCGGCTTCTCTGTTCTTTTGTTCATGATTCCTCAAGACTTCCCTTTGCGGACAGAGCTGCAAACAAAGAAATGCTTTCTTGGTCTCATGGTGAGCATTCCCGTTCCAAGGGTGATGGTAAAGGTGTCATCGGCGGTGACGGGTGAAACCAAGGAGAGTGTATCCTATAAGGTGCACTAGCTTGTCCAATGTTCAAAGACAATTTCAATCCTGTATGCCCCCATTTAGCCAATTCGACAGGGAACCCTAAATTCCTGGTACCTCGTAATCCTACAACACTTGCTATGAACTTAATTACTCATATCTAATCCTTCATGAGCTCAAACCACCGTATTTGTTTCCTCATCTTGGCCGAAGGAGACACTAGCTCTTCCTTCCTTTGCTGCCTCTTTATTCTACTGTGCCTTCCCTCTTGTGCATTTTATTATAGACAAAAAATATTATTTTCATGCATGTGAATCATCACATAACTAAAGAACATGCATTCATTGTTGAACTGTCATTGTTGGTTGTGTCAGGATGACTTTTCTTTAACGTAGATTACCTATAAGAGCATCTCCACTAGTTTCCAAAATAAGTCTTTAAAACTAATTTAGGGTATTATTAACAAAAAACTCATCCTCTAATATTTTCTTAAATGAGGTCTCTAAATATATTAACTTCCTAAATATCCCTATTTAGTCCCTAGACTTGAGGAGCTATTTCACACTCGCAATAACCTATTTTGCGTGTGAATCACACTAGAAAATTATTTGTCCATCATCAAGTTCATGCCCATGTTAAAGTGATGCACTTTGATTGATTTAAACTATGGAAATGATGAATTCATTATCCTTGTTTGACAAAAAAATTATTGAAAAATGACTAACCATGATTCATACAAAATAAAAAAGTAATCAAAGGAAGAACATTTATTATTGAACTTCATCGTACAAATGAAACCAAGTTTAAAGCTACAAGTAATTACTAGAAAAGATAAGTTAACATAATTTAAAAATATTTAACAACCTAAAATTGGGAATTGTTGGAGGCTAAGGTTATTTTCATTCTATATCACTACTACAATAAACCTCTGTACAGGCGGTCCTGTTAGCCTCTACACAGGCGGTTCCAGGAACCGCTTGTGGTGCACCGACTGTGATGTAAAACAACATCACAGGCGGTCAATCGAAAACCGCTTGTGATAGACACACATCACAGGCGGTCCGATTTAAAAGAACCGCCTATGATAGAAACACATCACAGGCGGTCCAGTTTAAAAGAACCGCCTGTGATAGACACACATCACAGGCAGTTTTAAATATAAGTCCGACTGTTATTTCAATATACAGATTCCAGATTCATATTTAGATTCCAGATTCATATACAGAATTAATAACAGATTCAACACACAGATTCAAACACATATTCCATACACAGATTCATAATACACAGATTCCATACACAGATTTATACCTATCAAGTTCCATAACAGGTTCCATACACATATTCATCCACATATCAAGTTCCATCATACACAGATTTATACACATATCAAGTTGCATAACAACTCAACATCTCAAAGTTCCATAGACAACTAAACATCTAAAGTTCCTAACTAAAGATTTAAACACTGTGTGATATCGTGTACAAACTTAGTTCTGGGAATTGTTGCAAATTTCCATTTTTATTGTAGAATAGCCCTTGTTGATGAAGAACTTCACGGCGCATAAAGTAAAGCAAGTCTTTTACAACCTTAGCCACGCTAACGGAAACCATATCTCTTTCTAACCATTCAGCATTGATCTTGGATTTAGGAACCTGCAATGAAAGCAAAAAGCAAGCAGTACTAAGAGTAATGTGATGAACAACAATATAACATAAAAATTGCAACATAGATAATGATAGCGAACTTACATCCTCACGATTGACCATGTAATGAAAGGTGACACGACACCATTCGCATACATAATAACCGCACAGGACAGTACCCGGAGGTTGTTTATCACCATATGGAAATAATGATATTGACAAATTAGGCTTGTCCTCTGGATGTTCGCCGCCAAGTCCTTTCCAATAAAAACGGTATGCACTGCATATAAGAATAGCATTGTGAGATTAAGAATACATTTGTTAAGTTGTAATAAGTACAAGTGTGCAATAATAATCATACTTATCTAAAATCTTCAAGAAGTCATTATACGTAGCCTTTTCCATTCTCAGTGAGTCGAAGACCACGACTTTACCATGCTTTGGAAAGATCATGATACAAATGTAGTGGTCACTATATAGACATAGACGAAAACACATGTTAAGATCACGCTTGCCATAATTTATAGTTCAAAACCATGTCGAGAACTTACTTAAAGTGGTGCAGAGCTATTATTAAGTCCTTGCCATGTTGTAAATGATTATACATGGCTCGTCCAATGTATGCTGCCATTACCTTCATTTTCTTTCTCTGATTCTGTTTGACGGCTTTCTCAAATTCAGCATCATCCAAGTCTTTGTATTCTTCTCCATGTCTCAGAGCAACTTCTTTGTAGCGAGCTTGGGATATCATCAACGAGTCAAGAAACCATGTCTTAAGTTGTTTCTTCTTATCATCCATGTATTGCATCCTACGTGTAAAAGTGTTAATCTTTAGACTCTCGTTTATGTGTGCGTGTACAAAACTAACAAATATGAAAGTTTAGAGGTACTTACAAGCAAAAGAGGGTTAAGTAGTTGGTTTCCATCCTTTGTCGGTGGTACAATGACCAGAGATCGTCAAAGAATAAATGCCGCACAGGATCTATATTATCATTTCTCCAAAATGCATCTTCTGGCACAACAAATGTGAAGTCCTCGAGTTTGTATTTGTTGCTAGCCACCATGTACCACTCATGCATTCTAATCTCCGGAGTCGACAACTTAGAAAGTTGCACCGTCGTCAAGAACGGCCTCCCATTCACAAATTTAGGAGGAACATCCTCCTTCTTGTATATCGAGATATTGGTTTTAAGACGTAATGATTCTCGAGTATGAATCATTCCATCTTCTTCCCATACTTCGAAATTGTCTATTTGGGACCGTGTGCGTACTCCATGAGATGTTGATTCCGCTTTTGATTGATTTGTCATAACTCTCCGCAATTTATGCAGGAAGCGTGCCACTGATTCTGACGGTTTCTTGACATCGTCAGTGGCGATTCGCTGATGAATTTTCTTTGAAATAGTTGGCCCTTCAACATTGGTGTCAACCTTTGCTTCCTTTTTGATGTTTGCGTCGACATTCTGAGGAACAATTTTGTCTACGTCCCCCTCGTCGAGTTCCTTCGCAAGAGGTGATATGAAAGTTTCAACGATTTTTGTGGAGGTCGGTGTCATATTTTCCTGCACCATGGGGTATGGAATGATCGAACTATCTTTCTGTTGCATTGGTGTTGAATTCGGCGTTGGTGACTTATGACGTGTTACACGGCTTAAGATCGGCTCATCACCCAACTTGATGTCGCGTCGATGCCAAAGGACCAACTCATTCATTGCCTCCTGCAAAGTTATGATCCCCTCAACTGGAAAGTCTATCTCCCAATCTTCACAACCACTGTTTGTGATCTCTAGAACTTGGACCACAGCATAGTGTGGCGGGACAGGATTATCCTTGTAGTTAACAAGTCCTGGTTTTACCAAACCAGTAGCAGCTTGTTTTGTTTTTGTCCCAGATCGATTGATTGGAATATGAAGAAAGCAAGGCTTGTCCTCAACAATATCGTCTACAGGGTACTTGGTGAAGTCTTGCACAGATCCTACGCTGCTAGGGACTATAGGTGGACTCATGTGGCCTGGCTTGAGTTCAAATGATATGCATTCTGTTTTCTTCATTTTGTTCATCACGTCATTAATAGCCTTTTGTACCCTTTCATCAATAGTCTCTTCAAGGGTCCTTTTCGACTTCTCGTGTCTCCTATATGATGACGCATACTCTGGAAACGCCTCTCTCTAGGAAATCTTAGAAGAGATTCCCCAAGCCCGTCCAGTGTGTTCAGGATTGCCTAGTGCTGCAGTTAGTATGTCATTCTCCCTTCGAGGCTTAAATTTGCCCTACTTTCTCTTATCTGCATATTCTTGAATTTTTGTCGAAACTTCGCCTACCAATTCTGGATGCAAAAGTTTGCCGTCCTCACTCAAACCTGCCCGACCTAAGATCCAACGAATAGCTCGCTCATCGATATCTTTTAATATTGGGTCCAAAGTGCCGTTAGCTATAGCTTCCTCGATTATCCTGTTCCACTGCACAACTTTATGGTGATATCCGGTTGATCCCAGGCGATGGGGGTGTTTGTTCATCTTCGCTCTTTGAGAATTAGTTTCGCCCAGTTCTTTGGCCTTCAGTTCGGTCTTCTGACGAACAAATTCCTCCCACTGAGCTTGAGTGATTTTCCCATTTTCTTGGGCGGAGGAACCTTATTCTTCTTAACAAATTCCCTATTCATCTCGGCCTTCCACCCACGAAACATCTTGGCCATAGCAGAGAGCATCGACTTCCTTACTGCATCCTCTATGCCTTTTGGGAACTTGAATGACTCAGACAACTTAGCCCATAGCTTATTGCGGGTGTCTTCATCTAAATCCTTCCATTTTTGAAGTGTGATTGGCACTATATCTCTAACAGTAGACCCGCAGGAATTTCGAAACTTTGTAACCACGTCAAGTGGTTCTTCAGGAAACCCCTCTGCATTTAGTTTTGTTACGTACATAACTGCACCTTCTTTCATCTGATTGGGACCTCGTCGCCCTCGTTTCCGCTTATGTGAAACAGATGATTCAGGCATCGGAGCATTCTCCGTGTTTCGTGTAGAACATGCATCCTCTTTCTTCTCTTCATTTGAAATCTATATATTGAAACAATTAATGGCCTTTCATATATGAACATTATTTTAGAATATAGTCAGCATATTTCTATTTACCTCTTCATCGTTGGGAATATAGTCGGCATCAAGCTCATCTGATGTTTTTTTCTTCCTTGGAGTTATAGGAGTACAAGGATTGTCATCACTAGAACTATCCTCCCCGCTCCCTTCACCGGAGCTGCTCGTTGTCTGCCATTCAAGTTTGGTCGCGTCTTCATCAACTTTGTTAGACGCACCGGTGCAGACCACATCCATCCTAGTAGGTATCTAGTGCACAACTGGTTCCATCGATAAAGGGATATACTGTTAGTCTGATATTGTCGGCGTTTCGAGACCGGGGGGTCCCCGAGCCGACGAGTGAGTGTGCTGCGTGCCCCAGCCCAGATGGGTCGAGCGCGTGGGCGAGCGCGAAGGGGGGAGAGGCGAGGTGGCCGGAGACGGGCGTGAGAGAGGTGGAGATCCCGCGGCCTTCGTGTTCGTCCCGCGCCCAGGTCGGGTGCGCTTGCAGTAGGGGGGTTACAAGCGTCCACACGGGTGAGGGAAGCGAGCGGCCCCAAGAGAGCGCATGTCTCGTCCTCGTCCCCGCGCGGCCAACCTTCTCTAAGAAGGCCCTGGTCCTTCCCTTTATAGTCGTAAGGAGAGGATCCAGGTGTACAATGGGGAGCGTAGCAGAGTGCTACGTGTCTAGCGGAGGGAGAGCTAGCGCCCTAGGTACATGCCAATGTGGCAGCCGGAGAGGTCTTGGCACCTTGCTGGCGTGATGTCGTGGCTGTCGGAGGAGCAACGGAGCCTGGCGGTGGGACAGCTGTAGGAGCGGTCGAGTCCTTGCTGACGTTGCCTTGCTTCCGTAAGAGAGCTGAGAGCCGCCGTCGTCACAGAGCTTGTGGGGCGCCATCATAGTCCATCTGGCGGAGCTGGCCAGATGGGACGCCGGTCTTGTTCTCCGTGACCCGAGTCGGCTCGGGGTAGGATGATGATGGCGCTCCTTGTTGACGTGGCGGGCCTGCGCCCCAGGTCGGGCGACGTGGGGGCTCCTCTGAAGCCGAGGTTGAGTCTGTCTTCTGTTGCCGAGGCCGAGTCCGAGCCATCAGGTCGGGCGAGGCGGAGGTCGTTTGGCCGAGGCCAGGGCGGAGTCCGAGCCCTGGGTCGGGCGAGGCGGAGTTTCGTCGTCTTCTGGGGCTGAGCCCGAGTCCGAGCCCTGGGTCGAGCGGAGCGGAGTTCGCCGTCTTCCGGGTCTTAGCCCGAGTCCGAGCCCTGGGGTCGGGCGGAGCGGAGTTCGCCGTCTTCCGGGTCTTAGCCCGAGTCCGAGCCCTGGGGTCGGGCGGAGCGGAGTTCGCCGTCTTCCGGGTCTTAGCCCGAGTCCGAGCCCTGGGGTCGGGCGGAGCGGAGTTCGCCGTCTTCCGGGTCTTAGCCCGAGTCCGAGCCCTGGGGTCGGGCGGAGCGGAGTTCGCCGCCTTCCGGGTCTTAGCCCGAGTCCGAGCCCTGGGGTCGGGCGGAGCGGAGTTTCCTATGGCGCCTTTGGCAGGGCCTGACTGCCTGTCAGACTCACTCTGTCGAGTGGCACTGCAGTCGGAGTGGCGCAGGCGGTGCTGTCCTTCTGTCCGACTGGTCAGTGGAGCGGCGGTCACTTCGGCTCTGCCGGGGGGCGCGTGTCAGGATAAAGGTGTCAGGCCACCTTTGCGTTAAATGCTCCTGCAACCTGGTCAGTCGGCGCGGCGACTTAGTCAGGGTTGCTTCTAAGCGAAGCCAAGGCCTCGGGCGAGCCGGAGGTGTGTCCGCCGTTAAAAAGGGGGGCCTCGGGCGAGACGGAAGTCTCTCGAGGTCGGCTGCCCTTGGCCGAGGCTAGGCTCGGGCGAAGCGTGATCGAGTCACTCGTGTGGACTGATCCCTGACTTAATCGTACCCATCAGGCCTTTGCAGCTTTATGCTGATGGGGGTTACCAGCTGAGAATTAGGCGTCTTGAGGGTACCCCTAATTATGGTCCCTGACAGTAGCCCCCGAGCCTCGAAGGGAGTGTTAGCACTCGCTTGGAGGCTTTCGTCGCACTTTTTTGCAAGGGGACCAGCCTTTCTCGGTTGCATTTTGTTCCGGTGGGTGCGCGCGAGCGCACCCGCCGGGTGTAGCCCCCGAGGCCTCGGAGGAGTGGTTACACTCCTTCGAGGTCTTAATGCCTTGCGTAATGCTTCGGCTGGTCTGGTCGTTCCCTCATGCGAACTGGCCGTAGCCCGGGTGCACGGTCGGGGCCCAAGCTCTCGGGCTGGTATGTTGACGCTGTCAACGGTTTGGCCGGAGCCGGGTTTGCGAGAGCAGCCCCCGAGCCTCTGCACAGGGCGAGAGGACGATCAGGGACAGACTCGGCTTTTTTACATACGCCCCTAAGTCGCCTTTTTGCAAGGAGGAGGGGGGGAGAGCGCCATGTTACCCTCGATGGGCACCGAACATGGTGTCTCCGGTGAGCTGCAAGCGGGTAATCCGAGTGGACGTCCGTGCCCCATTCGTTGGGGGTCGGCTAGGGGCCCAGAGGCACGCCCAAAAGTACCTGCGGGTGATTTGCCGGACCCGGTCCCCTGGCGACGGGGTCCGAGGGCTCGATGCCTCCCTCCGATGGGATTCCGTTACAAGATCGTTCCCGCTGGTCTCGGAAATGTCCTAGGGTACCTCGGGAGCGCAGCCCGAGCCTCGGTTATGTATCGAACGTACCCCTGGTCATCCCTCGCTCGGCGTCTGAGGCGACTGTGAACCCTTCGGGGGCCAGCCTTCGAACCCCTGATCAGTAATGGGCGCGGAGCCCGAGTAGCCTGAGGCGGCCGTGGAGCCCTTCGGGGGGCCGGCCTTCGAACCCCTGACCAGTAGTGGGTGTCAGGCCCACGCGATCTGAGGCGACTGTTGAACCCCTCGGAGGGCCAGCCTTCGAACCTCTGATCAGTAGGGGGGCTCGGAGCCCGGTTCCTTCACAGAGAAGGATCCTTTTCGGGGTATCCCCCTTTCCCGGTCCCTGTTGCAAGAGATAGAGAAAGAGGAAAAAAGGATACGAAATCGAACGACGTGGCGTACCTTTTTTGACGCGGTTATTACGGCGAAGGCGAAGCGTCGTCCGCTTCTCCTGCCAGAGGCGCCGCGTGTCCCGCCGCGGAGTTAATGCGACGGGGCGAGTGGTTAGCGGGGCGGCCGTTGCGCGTGCGCGAGCCGTTCGAGGAACGGATCACGGGTGCACCGTCTTCACGCCGTGGGAGGAGGCTCTCTTGCTGTCCCAGGATGGGACGTGAGCCTGGCTGACGACGTGACTGCTGCGCCCGCCCGCCTGCCACCGCCATTACTGCCGGCCCACTTTCGGCCGCTTTGACCAACGCGCAGTGCCGGCGCTGCTGGGTCGTGCGCTGGGTCGCCTCGAGTCGCGGCATAGGCTCCGCAACCGAAGAGGTGCGACGGTGGCACAAGTGGCGGTGCGGTTGCTTGCATGCAGCAACTGGCGTGCTGGTTGTGCGACGCGTGGGCCTGGGCCTCCAAGCCGGCGCGTCAGAAGTCGGAGAAGCGCGTCCACCTGGCGCGGTTGCATGCTGCCTGCATGGCTGCCCGCCCCTCCCGCCCGTTGGTCTGGGCGAAAGTGGGGAATCGCTTGTAACCGCTGGGCGGTTGTGTGCACCGCGCGCGGCGGTTTGGCTTCTTCTGCTTCTGAGTCGGTTTGCATGACATGCGGGACCCAGTCCCCGCGCCGCAGGGGAGGGCCTTGGAGCGTGTTGGAGAAGACTCGGCCCGTGGTGTTTGGGGGCGCACGTAGGGAGAGTCTCCTTTAAAAGGAGGGCGACCCCTTTCGGAAGGCAACAATGTCTTCTCCCTTCCTTATGCGTCGCGTCTTTCCATCTTTCAAGCCCCCGGATGGGGGGTACCCGCCGTCTTTCCGCCTCCTCGTCGGAGGAACGCAACTCCGTGGGAGTTGGTACCTTTCAGCCATCGTTCGGCTTCAAGGATTTTCATCCCGTAGCCCGGCCGCACTCCCCCACCGGCGGTCACCCAAGATGGTGACCTCCAGTCTGGCGGTGGGGGAAAGCGAGCCAAGCTGCGGCCTTTACCTCTCCCTTGGCCTCAAGGATTTTCGTCATCCAGGCCAAGATGGAGGATGAGGCGAGTCGGGGGGCTGTCCCCGCATGGGTCGGCTGCCCTTTTCTTCCCCCGGCGCCTGGGAGAGAATGGCATCCTCCAGTCCTACGGGGACTTCCTCCAGCCATGCCGGGATAGGTAGACCGCCGTTACTCGGCTAGGGCGCCGGTAGCCCTGGGTCTCCGTCTCCCAGCCTGAATGGCCGGTTCTCGTCCTCCGCGGGCGAGAGCCCCCCTGTCGTGACATCTGCCTCGAAGCTGCTGCCGAAGCCGCTTCGCCGCTTGGGGCGGGGGTGGTTGTCGTCGTAATCAGAATGGGCGGCGGCGAGCCGCTCGTCGGTCTTCTGTTGCTCCGCAGGCCTTCCCCCTCGGAGTGGGGTTGTTCGTACCTGCGGAGGGGGAACCGGAGTTCCGTTTGTAATGGCACTTCGAATGCCAGTGTGTTTGTTCATTGCGGCTGTCGAGGCCTGAACATGTATGTAATTTCGGCACGGAGCCGTGTTTTTTCCTCATTTTCGAGCACTAAGTCTCGCCTGTTGATTATCTGAACCTCTTCACCAAGCGTGAGTCGCCCCGTGTCAAGGTGACGAGTGAGGTATCCGTATCCCGGAGGCGTAGGAATCCCTCGGCTCGATCGGCCTTGTTGTCTGAGGCTCCTCTAGCTTAGTTAAAGGGACCCCTTGGCCGCTCTTCGATGAGCCGAGGCCAGGGGTAGCGATATCAGTACGAACAGAGGCGGAGTTGGCTCAAAAATGGGAACCTGGTTGGCCGGAGCCTAGCCGGGTTGCCCGTCAGCGGGGGTCGACGTCGGAGTCGATGACCCGAGGCCTCGGGTCGGGCTGGCGCCCTTGGAAGATGCTTGGCCGAGGCCCCAGGGGTAACCGGCCGAGCCGCCTGCTCGGGCCGGATTCCCAGAGAAGTCCCCGGACCGCGTCGCCGTCCAAGGCTGGGTCGGACCTTGCTGAAGGCGTCGTCGATGCCGAGGGTGGTACGGCCCCCTTTAGCGTGAAGACCGGAACCTGCAGGATCAGATTGTCTTGTAGCGTGTGCCTTCTGCGGCCGCCGAGGCCAGAAAACACACCCTCGCTTCGTTGTAAAGCCGCGTCTCCTTTTCCTCTTATTTCGAGCATCTGGACTTTCCGTCGGTAACAGGGATGTTTGTGTGGGCGAGAGTTGCTTCTCGCGGAAGGTGACGAGTGAGGTATCCGTATCCCAGAGGCGTGGGAGTCCCTCGGCTCGGTCGGCCTTGCCGCTTACGCGTACTTTCGCCCGTCCATGAGGCCCTGTCACCGATTCAGTCGAGAAGGCTTGAAGGACCGTCTCGGCAGAAGAGCTTCCGAACGTGAAGACTTGTTCGGTCCGCGGAATCACTTTATCCGAACGCGAGTTACTTATCGCAGAAGGTGATGAGTGAGGTATCCGTATCCCGGAGGCGTAGGAGTCCCTCGGCTCGGTCGGCCTTGGCTGCTTACGTGTACTCCGTCGTTTCCAGGATCCGCTTTTCGAAGCAGTCAAAAAGCACGAAAGAAATTCTGCTAAAAAGAGATCCTTTTTCGAGTAAAAATTCGACGCAGAGGGGGTCTCCCCCCTTTTAGCCCCCGAGGGAGGGTCGGGCTTTGCCGAGGCTAGGCCGACCCTTCCTTGATGACTAAACTTTGCGTAGGTGCGAGGTATATGAACAACTTGAAAACATCTTAAGGGTAGAAGCGACGTAGCTGTTTGATGTTCCAAGCGTTGCCGTAGATCTCGCCTTGGTTGTTGGCCAGCTTGTATGTTCCGGGCTTTAGAACTTTGGCGATGACGAATGGCCCCTCCCAGGGGGGCGTGAGTTTGTGCCTTCCCCGGGCGTCTTGCCGTAGCCGAAGCACCAGGTCGCCCACCTGGAAGTCTCGGGGCCGGACCCCTCGGGCGTGGTAGCGTCGCAGGGACTGCTGGTACCGCGCCGAGTGTAGTAAGGCCCTGTCCCGAGCCTCCTCCAGCTGGTCCAGCGATTCTTCTCGGCTAGCTTGGTTGCTTTGATCGGTGTAGGCCCTCGTCCTCGGGGAGCCGTATTCCAGGTCAGTGGGCACGATAGCTTCGGCCCCGTAGACCAGGAAAAACGGCGTGAAACCCGTGGCGCGACTCGGCGTCGTCCTTAGGCTCCAGACCACCGAGGGGAGTTCCTTCATCCATCGCTTGCCGAACTTGTTGAGGCCGTTGTAGATCCGAGGCTTGAGCCCTTGTAGAATCATGCCGTTGGCACGCTCTACTTGCCCATTCAACATGGGATGAGCCACGGCGGCCCAGTCCACCCGGATGTGGTGATCCTCGCAAAAATCCAAGAATTTTTTGCCGGTGAACTGGGTACCGTTGTCGGTGATGATGGAGTTTGGGACCCCAAAGCGATGGATGATGTTGGTGAAGAACGCCACCGCCTGCTCGGACCTGATGCTGTTCAGGGGTCGGACCTCGATCCACTTGGAGAATTTGTCGATGGCGACCAGCAGGTGCGTGTAGCCCCCGGGCGCCTTCTGCAAGGGACCGACGAGGTCCAGACCCCATACAGCGAAGGGCCAGGTGATGGGTATCGTCTACAGAGCCTGAGCGGGCAGGTGGGTCTGCTTCGCATAGAATTGGCACCCTTCGCAGGTGCGGACAATTCTAGTGGCGTCAGCCACCGCCGTTGGCCAGTAGAAGCCTTGCCGGAAGGCATTCCCGACAAGGGCTCGAGGCGCTGCATGATGGCCGCAAGCCCCCGAGTGTATTTCTTGCAGGAGTTCCTGACCTTCGGCGATGGAGATGCATCGCTGGAGGATGCCCGAGGGGCTCCGGTGGTAGAGCTCCTCCTCTTCGCCCAGCAAGACGAATGACTTGGCGCGTCGTGCTACCCGCCGAGCCTCGGCTTGGTCGAGGGGTAGCTCTCCCTGGCGGAGATATCGCAGGTACGGGGCCTGCCAGTTTCGATCAGGCGCGGCCCCGCTCTGCTCCCCCTCGATGTTCAGTACCTCGGCCTCGGGGGCCGAGGGTACCTCGGGCTGAACCGAGGGTGCCTCGGGCCGAGCCGAGGGCGCCTCGGCCTGAGCCGAGGGTGCCTCGGGCTCGGGCGCGTCGTCGATCTTGACGGAGGGTCGATGCAGATCCCGGGAGAAGACGTCCGGGGGGACCGTCGTTCGCCCCGAGGCTATTTTAGCCAGCTCGTCTGCGGTTTCGTTGTAGCGCCGAGCGATGTGGTTGAGCTCGAGCCCGAAGAACTTGTCTTCCAGGCGCCGAACCTCATCGCAGTAGGCCTCCATCTTTGGGTCGCGGCAGTGGGAGTTCTTCATGACTTGGTCGATGACGAGCTGCGAATCACCGCGGGCGTCGAGGCGTCTGACCCCTAGCTCGATGGCGATCCGCAACCCGTTGACCAGAGCTTCGTACTCGGCCACATTGTTGGACGCCGGGAAATGGAGGCGCAGCACGTAGCGCAGGTGCTT
Organism: Zea mays; assembly: GCF_902167145.1. Lineage (NCBI taxonomy): Eukaryota > Viridiplantae > Streptophyta > Magnoliopsida > Poales > Poaceae > Zea > Zea mays. Next base: position 54,623,129 of record NC_050097.1, read on the forward strand.
TCCAAGGGGCGAGATGAAGAGCAGGCCCGCGCCGGCTCCTGTCTTCATCAGCGACCCGTCGAAAAACATGGTCCAGAGCTCCGGTTGGATCGGGCCGTCGGCAGCTGGGTGTCGACCCATTCGGCCACGAAGTCCGCCAACACCTGGGACTTGATGGCTTTCCGAGGGGCGAACGAGATCGTTTCGCCCATGATTTCCACCGCCCACTTTGCGATCCTGCCCGAGGCCTCTCGGCACTGGATGATCTCCCCCAGGGGGGAGGATGACACCACAGTCATCGAATGAGACTCGAAGTAGTGTCGTAACTTCCGCCTCGTCAGGATCACAGCATACAGCAGCTTCTGAACCTGTGGGTAGCGGATCTTGGTCTCGGACAGTACCTCGCTGACGAAGTAGACTGGCCTCTGAACGGGCAGTGCATGCCCTTCCTCTTGCCTCTCGACCACAATCGCGGCGCTAACCACCTGAGTGGTGGCGGCGACGTAGACCAAGAGGGCTTCTCCATCAGCTGGGGGCACCAAGACAGGCGCCTTTGTAAGGAGCGCCTTCAGGTTCTCGAGGGCTTCCTTGGCCTCAGGGGTCCAAGCGAAACACTCGGTCTTCCTTAAGAGGCGGTACAGAGGCAGACCTCTTTCACCGAGGCGTGAGATGAAGCGGCTCAGGGCCGCGAGGCATCCCATGACCCTCTGTACGCCTTTTAAGTCCTTGATGGGTCCCATGCTGGTGATGGCTGCGATCTTCCCCGGGTTGGCTTCGATGCCTCGCTCGGAGACGATGAACCCCAGGAGCATGCCCCGGGGCACCCCGAAGACACACTTCTCAGGATTGAGCTTGACTCCTTTCGCCTTGAGACATCGGAATGTCACTTCAAGGTCGGAGAGGAGGTCGGAAGCCTTCCTTGTCTTGACTACGATGTCATCGACGTAGGCCTCGACTGTGCGACCGATGTGTTCGCCGAACACATGGTTCATGCACCGCTGGTACGTCGCGCCCGCATTCCTCAAACCGAACGGCATGGTGACATAGCAGTACATGCCGAACGGCGTGATGAAAGAAGTCGCGAGCTGGTCGGACTCTTTCATCCGGATCTGGTGATACCCTGAGTAGGCATCGAGGAAGGACAGGGTTTCGCACCCAGTGGTGGAATCCACGATTTGATCGATGCGAGGCAGAGGGTAGGGAACCTTCGGACATGCTTTGTTGAGACCAGTGTAGTCTACACACATCCGCCATTTCCCCCCTTTCTTCCTCACAAGCACAGGGTTGGCAAGCCATTCGGGATGGAATACCTCTTTGATGAACCCTGCTGCCATTAGCTTGTGGATCTCCTCGCCTATCACTCTGCGCTTCTCCTCGTTGAATCGGCGCAGAGGCTGCCTGACGGGTCGGGCTCCGGCCCGAATATCCAGCGAGTGCTCGGCGACATCCCTCGGTATGCCGGGCATGTCCGAGGGACTCCACGCAAAGACGTCGGCGTTTGCGCGGAGAAAGTCGACGAGCACTGCTTCCTATTTGGGGTCGAGCCCGGACCCAATCCGGATCTGCTTGGAGGTGTCACCGCTGGGGTCGAGAGGGACGGCCTTAACCGTCTCCGCTGGCTCGAAGTTGCCGGCATGACGCTTCACGTCTGGCACCTCCTTGGAGAGGTTCTCCAGGTCGGCGATGAGGGCCTCGGACTCGGCGAGGGCCTCGGCGTACTCCACGCACTCCACGTCGCATTCGAACGCGTGTTTGTACGTGGGGCCGACGGTGATGACCCCGTTGGGGCCCGGCATCTTGAGCTTCAAGTAGGTGTAGTTGGGGACGGCCATGAACTTCGCGTAGCATGGCCTCCCCAGTACAGCGTGGTAGGTTCCTCGGAACCCGACCACCTCGAATCGTCAGGGTCTCCCTTCGGAAGTTGGAGGGCGTTCCGAAGCAGACGGGGAGGTCGAGTCGCCCGAGGGGCTGGACGCGCTTCCCAGGGACGATCCCGTGGAAGGGCGCAGCGCCTGCCCGGACGGAGGACAGATCGACGCGCAGGAGCTTGAGGGTCTCGGCGTAGATGATGTTGAGGCAGCTGCCCCCATCCATCAGGACCTTGGTGAGCCTGACGTTGCCGATGACAGGGTCGACGACGAGCGGGTATTTCCCCGGGCTCGGCACATGGTCGGGGTGGTCAGCCTGGTCGAAGGTGATGGGCTTGTCGGACCAGTCTAGGTAGACTGGCGCCGCCACCTTCACCGTGCAGACCTCCCGGCGCTCTTGCTTGCGATGCCGAGCCGAGGCGTTTGCCGCATGCCCTCCGTAGATCATGAAGCAGTCGCGGACCTCGGGGAACTCTCCTGCTTGGTGATCTTCGTTCCTGTCGTCGTCGCGGGCCCTGCCACCCTCGGCGGGTGGCCCGGCCCTGTGGAAGTGACGCCGAAGCATGATGCACTCCTCGAGGGTGTGCTTGACGGGCCCCTGATGGTAGGGGCACGGCTCCTTGAGCATCTTGTCGAAGAGGTTAGCACCTCCGGGGGGCTTCCGAGGGTTCTTATACTCGGCGGCGGCGACAAGGTCCGCGTTAGCGGCGTCGCGTTTCGATTGCGACTTCTTCTTGCCTTTCTTCTTGGCGCCGCGCGGAGTAGACGCCTCGGGAGCCTCTTCCGACGGGCGGCCCTGGGGCTGCTTGTCCTTTCGGAAGATAGCCTCAACCGCCTCCTAGCCAGAGGCAAACTTGGTGGCGATGTCCATCAGCTCGCTCGCCCTGGTGGGGGTCTTGCGACCCAGCTTGCTCACCAGGTCGCGGCAAGTGGTGCCGGCGAGGAACGCGCCGATGACATCCGAGTCGGTGATGTTGGGCAGCTCGGTGCGCTGCTTCGAGAATCGCCGGATGTAGTCCCGGAGAGATTCTCCCGGCTGTTGCCGGCAGCTCCGGAGGTCCCAGGAATTCCCGGGGCGCACGTACGTACCCTGGAAATTGCCGGCGAAGGCCTGGACCAAGTCGTCCCAGTTGGAGATCTGCCCCGGAGGCAGGTGCTCCAACCAGGCACGAGTAGTGTCGGAGAGGAACAGGGGGAGGTTGTGGATGATGAGGTTGTCGTCGTCCGTCCCACCCAGTTGGCAGGCCAGGCGGTAGTCCGCGAGCCACAGTTCCGGTCTCGTTTCCCCCGAGTACTTCGTGATAGTAGTCGGGGGTCGGAACCGGGTCGGGAACGGCGCCCGTCGGATGGCCCGACTGAAGGCCTGCGGACCAGGTGGTTCGGGCGAGGGACTCCGATCCTCCCCGCTGTCATAGCGTCCCCCACGCCTGGGGTGGTAGCCTCGGCGCACCCTTTCGTCGAGGTGGGCCCGACGGTCGCGTCGATGGTGCTCGTTGCCGAGGTGGCCCGGGGCCGCAGGCGCGGTGTTGCGCGTGCGCCCGGTGTAGACCGAGGCTTCGCGCATGAATCGGGAAGTCGCGGCATGAGGTTCCGAGGGATATCCCTGCCTTCGGGAGGCAGTGCTCTCGGCCCGTCGGGCCGCAGCGCCTTCCAGAAGATTCTTGAGCTCTCCCTGGATTCGCCGACCCTCGGTGGTTGATGGCTCCGGCATCGCGCGGAGGAGCATCGCTGCGGCTGCCAGGTTCTGACCAACCCCGCTGGATGCGGGCGGCGGCCTGACCCTGACATCGTTGGCGACGCGGCGCTGGAGACCTTGGGGCAGGTGACGTATTTCTCCGGCCGGGGGTTGGCCCGCCCATGCCTGCCCGACGTCCCGACGGATTGGCTCAAGCGCTCCTGTTCCCTCGTTGAGCCTGGCCTGCGCCTCGTGGACTTGCTCGAGTTGTGGGTCGTAACCCCCCGCCGGAACGGGGACCACAGCTAGCTCCCGCGGGATGTCGGCGCGAGGCACCGGCCTAGGAAGATCACCGTCCTCCGGCATGCCGAGATGGTTGCCTTCGGAGGGATCCCCTAGCTCGATGTGGAAACATTCGCGGCTTGGGCCGCAGCCCTCGTCGTCAAGGCTGCGGCTTCCGTCGGAACAGTCGGAGAGGCAGTGGTCACATGCGGTCATGAAGTCCCGCATGGCACTGGGGTTGCCAAGTCCAGAGAAATCCCAACAGATGCTGGGATCGTCGTCTTCCTCGGACCCGGAGGGCCCGTAGGTCGAGACGTCCGTCAATCGGTCCCAAGGCGACCGCATACGAAACCCCAGTGGGGTTGCACTCGCCTCAATGAGAGCGCCCGCCAAAGCGAGGTCGCTTGGCGGGTTGAGGCCGAGTCGAAATGACATAAGATGGGAGTTAGTCGGTACCTTTTGGTCGACGAGGAGCGACGTAGTCACATCGGGGACTGGTTGCACCGTCATCTCAGGTACGAGGGCGACGTCCTGCAGGCTTTCCGCGAGCGCGCTGGCGTCGTCTTCTTGCTCGGGATCAGCGTGTCGCGGGGGGACGGCGCCTGCCTCCGTCTCGAACGCGAGGTCGACGCCCGGCGTGCCTTCCGTCGGGGCGCTGGGGACGTCGATTCGCTCGACAGACGACGAAGCGCGGCCTCCCGCTTGGCCTTGGTTGCCTCGCCTCCTCCTCCGTTGGCGGGGGAGAGGACGGAGCGAGCTCGAATGTTGTTCTTCCGCCACGCGGGGAAGATGTCACCGATTCCGCCGCCGGCGGGCGGGTTGTCGGCCGCCATTGTCGTTGTCGCGCGGCGGTGGAAGGAGTATCATGTCGTAGCTGCCGTCGAAGGACATGAACTCAAGACTCCCGAAACGGAGCACCGTTCCAGGCCGGAGAGGTCGCTGAAGACTGCCCATCTGGAGCTTGACGGGAAGCTGTTCGTCAGCACGCAGCAGGCCCCTACCTGGCGCGCCAACTGTCGGCGTTTCGAGACCGGGGGGTCCCCGAGCCGACGAGTGAGTGTGCTGCGTGCCCCAGCCCAGATGGGTCGAGCGCGTGGGCGAGCGCGAAGGGGGGAGAGGCGAGGTGGCCGGAGACGGGCGTGAGAGAGGTGGAGATCCCGCGGCCTTCGTGTTCGTCCCGCGCCCAGGTCGGGTGCGCTTGCAGTAGGGGGGTTACAAGCGTCCACGCGGGTGAGGGAAGCGAGCGGCCCCAAGAGAGCGCCTGTCTCGTCCTCGTCCCCGCGCGGCCAACCTTCTCTAAGAAGGCCCTGGTCCTTCCCTTTATAGTCGTAAGGAGAGGATCCAGGTGTACAATGGGGAGCGTAGCAGAGTGCTACGTGTCTAGCGGAGGGAGAGCTAGCGCCCTAGGTACATGCCAATGTGGCAGCCGGAGAGGTCTTGGCACCTTGCTGGCGTGATGTCGTGGCTGTCGGAGGAGCAACGGAGCCTGGCGGTGGGACAGCTGTAGGAGCGGTCGAGTCCTTGCTGACGTTGCCTTGCTTCCGTAAGAGAGCTGAGAGCCGCTGTCGTCACAGAGCTTGTGGGGCGCCATCATAGTCCATCTGGCGGAGCTGGCCAGATGGGACGCCGGTCTTGTTCTCCGTGACCCGAGTCGGCTCGGGGTAGGATGATGATGGCGCTCCTTGTTGACGTGGCGGGCCTGCGCCCCAGGTCGGGCGACGTGGGGGCTCCTCCGAAGCCGAGGTTGAGTCTGTATTCTGTTGCCGAGGCCGAGTCCGAGCCATCGGGTCGGGCGAGGCGGAGGTCGTTTGGCCGAGGCCAGGGCGGAGTCCGAGCCCTGGGTCGGGCGAGGCGGAGTTTCGTCGTCTTCTGGGGCTGAGCCCGAGTCCGAGCCCTGGGTCGGGCGGAGCGGAGTTCGCCGTCTTCCGGGTCTTAGCCCGAGTCCGAGCCCTGGGGTCGGGCGGAGCGGAGTTCGCCGTCTTCTGGGTCTTAGCCCGAGTCCGAGCCCTGGGGTCGGGCGGAGCGGAGTTCGCCGTCTTCCGGGTCTTAGCCCGAGTCCGAGCCCTGGGGTCGGGCGGAGCGGAGTTCGCCGTCTTCCGGGTCTTAGCCCGAGTCCGAGCCCTAGGGTCGGGCGGAGCGGAGTTTCCTATGGCGCCTTTGGCAGGGCCTGACTGCCTGTCAGACTCACTCTGTCGAGTGGCACTGCAGTCGGAGTGGCGCAGGCGGTGCTGTCCTTCTGTCCGACTGGTCAGTGGAGCGGCGGTCACTTCGGCTCTGCCGGGGGGCGCGTGTTAGGATAAAGGTGTCAGGCCACCTTTGCGTTAAATGCTCCTACAACCTGGTCAGTCGGCGCGGCGACTTAGTCAGGGTTGCTTCTAAGCGAAGCCAAGGCCTCGGGCGAGCCGGAGGTGTGTCCGCCGTTAAAAAGGGGGGCCTCGGGCGAGACGGAAGTCTCTCGAGGTCGGCTGCCCTTGGCCGAGGCTAGGCTCGGGCGAAGCGTGATCGAGTCACTCGTGTGGACTGATCCCTGACTTAATCGTACCCATCAGGCCTTTGCAGCTTTATGCTGATGGGGGTTACCAGCTGAGAATTAGGCGTCTTGAGGGTACCCCTAATTATGGTCCCCGACAGATATACTAGTTCCATCAATAAGGGAACTTGGAGAAAAGGTGATTCAAAAGAAATCGAGCCCAAACCCGCCTCCGTGTCCCTCCTTTACTCCCCAAACAGAAAGCCCAAACCCGCCTCCGGGGCAGGATCGGGCCGGGAAGCACGGAGCAGATAGAAGTGCACTTTCCAATGCAGTTAGACAGAGAAGGCATGGTTGTGATGTTATAATGCTGAAGGACCCCAAGAAGAGATTATGGCCTGTCGTCCACCACCACTGCCCATTATTTGTGGGCTTCACCGAGGGCTGGAAACATTTGGTGACAGCAAACGACCTTTAGACTGGGGACGTCTGCGAGATTGTTAAGGGGCCAGACGATGGTGAGCCGGTGTACTCTGTCCGGATGTGTGGTCACAAAATTTAAATCCGCCCCGGCTTCATCTGTGCGCTTCTCTTCTCTTATGTCGGCTACTAAGATCACTTAGCACCCCACCTAAGAGAAGAGAAGCACACACATGAAGCCGGGGTGGCTATAAATTTTGTGACCATACATCCAGACATAGTACACCGGCTCACCATCGTCTGGACCCTTAACAAGCTCGCAGACGTCCCCAGCCCGAAGGTCGTTTGCTGTCACCAAATGTTTCCAGCCCTCGGTGAAGCCCACAAATAACGGGCAGTGGTGGTGGATGACAGGCCATAATCTCTTCTTGGTGTCCTTCAGCATTATAACATCACAACCATGCCTTCTCTGTCTAACTGCATTGGAAAGTGCACTTCTATCTGCTCCGTGCTTCCCGACCCGATTCAGGCATTCAGCCGATGCCATTCTCCATATAAGTCCCAAACAGAGAATAGGGATGAGGTAGTCAAGATTGTATGCGCTAGTGCTCAACTACTAGCATCTATAGATATGGACACAAGTCCAAATTTGGTGCTACTCGGCACCATCGATATCACTAGGGAAAACAAATACATCAAAGAGATCCACTTCCCAATAGTACTCGAAGATAGTTCATTGACTTGACACTCTCTAAGAGGTTCATACAAAATACATTATCTCTAAGAGTGAAACCTACGATACTCATATCGTGTTGTTTAGGACTAAACATCAACAACCCCTTGACTGGTCGCTATCATACTCAATTCCAAAATATTTTTCCAATATGTTGGCTTGAGTAAGGAGATCTGGGCTTGGGAGTTCCTCCAAATCATCTGCAGCTTCATCATCTTCAGCATATTGCAGGGCTTCATCTTGAATAATTTTAGCCCTCTTGGAGTCAGCATACTTTTTGATGGACAGAGCACACTTCTCAAGCATGTCGCATACATCTCCAATTTGAAACAAAGTGGTCTTAAGTGTGTACACTGATTCCAGTTCACTAGTATCCACAACCCCATCAGTCACTAGACTGCGAATGATGTCAACATGTGTCTCGATGACTCGAACTGAGCTCTCAACCATGTCAAGTGGCTCTTTTTCCATCTCTGAAACTGAAAATGACCAAGTCTCACAATCAAAATTGAGATCGCAACAAAGGCATGGATAAGAGGGAAAACAAGGATGTGGCTTATAGGGCAAAAAGAGGGGTCCAAATAACATTGTCATGGCTATGAACAAGTCAAAGATGGGAGATAAGAACAAGTCTTATAACATAGGGTTGGGAAGCAAAGATAGGTAGTCAAAAAACTTAGAAGGGAGATAAGAACAAGTCTTATAACATAGGGAGATAATAACATTGTCATGGCTATGTACTTCCATGATGTATGTGGCCATAAGCACATTTGGCCTAATGATTATCAAACAAAGATAGGTAGTCAAAAAACACTAAAAATAGACTTGTTGCCCCAATCACTATGGAGATTTTCTTATAACTGAATATGTAAGTGAAAAAACATTTAATCAGAAGGGATAAAAATAGATCCCAATCGATGGAGGGACACAAAATTCTTCATTCGAAGGATACTAACACCTTAATCGTATACAAACATTTAACCTGCAGTGATAAAATAAATAAAAAAACTGATACATGAGAAGTAATTGACAACCAAACAATAAGCAATAAGCATATTGACAACCAAGCAAAATATGTAAGTGAAAACACCAACAGTAATTAATCTAAGCAAGTAATTGACAACCAAACAATAAGCATATTGACAACCAAACAAAATATGTAAGTGAAAACACCAACAGTAATTAATCTAAGCACTGATAATCAGGGATAGCCATTGATTAACACCTTAATGTGTTTGAACCATTGATTAACCTAAGCATTTGATTAACCTAACCATTTGATTAACCTAAGCTATGATTCAAACACATATATATCCAGCTATGTATTCAGACACATATATGATTCAAACACAAGTAATCTGTCATCAATTAACATATATGATTCAAACACATATAGGAAATTCGAGCCATGAACTTAGAATAAATGGAACCTGAACTTCGACCTTACTACGAGAGGAAGAAAAAAGAGCTCGGGGACGGCGGCGCTTCGGGCTCGGGGACCGTGACAGCGGCGCTTGGGCTCGGGGACTCGGCGCTCGGGCTCGGGGACGGTGGCGCTCGGGCTCGGGGAAGGGGACGGCGGCGCTTGGGCTCAGGGACGGCGGCGCACTCGGCGCTCGGGCTCGGGGACGGGGACGGCGGCGCTCGGGCTTGGGGACAGGGACGGCGGCGCTCGGGCTCGAGGACGGGGACGGCGGCGCTCGGGCTCGTGCTCGGGGATGGGGACACGGCGGCAGCCTGGCGGCGCAACTGTGTCAGCTCGGGCGGGAAGAGTTAGGGTTCCTGCCGACCAACAAGCCTTTTATATTGTAAACAATCAAGGCGGATATTTAGAAAAACCGCCTGTGATAGATAACATCATAGGCGGTTGTTTATTCCGACCGCTTGTGATAGATTAACTTCACAGGCGGTCGCAGTAAAAAACCGCCTATGATGTTATCTATCACAGACGGTTTTTCTAAATATCCGCCTGTGATGTGTGTACACTATAAAAGGACTAGCCCCCCACGGGTTCCAGAACCCTATCTCCGAGAACATTCACAGCACTGTAGCGGCGGCGGGTATTTTTTGAGATCTACAGGGAGAAGGTTTTGTTTTTGAGTTTATTGATTGATTTCAATAGTTTATGCATATATATGATCTCTATTTGTTTTCTTTCTCATTTTGATGCGATTTTTTGCCTCAATTTTGTAATATAGTCCAGATTTGAAGAAAAGCTTAGGAATTCCAAGATTTGGACTTATAATAGTTGATCTAGTTTAAAGATTCTTTAGAAACACAGTTGTCTCACCTCAAGGTACCTATTGCTACATTGTTTGTTTCATTTTCATGCACATCAATTCGTTTCATGTTTTATGGATGAATTCAATTAATTAATGATTTTATTGATGTTAATCAATATAGGGATAGGTAATGGACCGAGGTTGGATGTACAATGTGCCAAGACCACATCCGTCGTATATTCGAAATTTGAGAAGCTTTATTGAAGCGGCCAACAAGCACGCGAATTTGCGAAAGAGCAAGGAGATATTATGTCCATGCATCGATTGTGATAATAAGATAGCTTGGAGAGATACAGGAGTAATCTAATCACATCTGCTAAAAAGAGGGTTTAAAAACAATTACACGATATGGTCAGAACATGGTGAGTTGGATCCGTGTGAAGTGCCTGGTAATGACGAGAGAGTTGTCGAAATTTTAGATCTTAAAGTTGATGGTAAAGTGGATAATGTGGATGCTAATCAAGATTTTGAAGAATTTGATTGCGAAGAGATGTTGCGCCATATGGAACCAGAAATGTTGAGTTCTATGGGATCGCAAAAAGGGCTATCTAAAATGGAGGGACTGGAAAGTGCCTTAAAAGAACCTTTATATGATGAATCAAAGGGTTGTGATAAAGAGTTTACTACACTGCGTACAGTTCTAGAACTTCTGAAGTTGAAGGCTAGCGCCGGATGGTCTGATACTAGCTTCACAGATCTTTTGAATTTTCTGTCCCAATTACTACCAAAACCCAACAAACTACCAACAAGCACTTATAAAGCGAAGAAGCTTATATCTCCCATAGCTCTGGGTGTGCGAAAAATTCATGCATGTCCGAACCATTGTATTCTGTATCGTGGCGATTTTGAGAACGCATCAAGATGCCCAGTTTGCAATGTCAGTCGATACAAGAAGAGCTACAATCAAGACTGTGTAAAAAAATTCCCGAAGAAAAATAAAAACAAGAAATCCACTATTGGACCTGAAAGTGACGACGACACTTTTGATGACATGGATGGGAAAAAGAAGTCAAAGATCCCAGCTTTGGTGATGTGGTATCTTCCAGTAATTGATCGCTTAAAACGTTTGTTCTCAAATCCTAGGGAGGCTGAGCTTATGCGTTGGCATGCTGAAAATCGCAAGCAGAATAACAAACAGATTCGACACCCTACTGATGCATCACAATGGAAAAATTTCGATCTTATGTATCCTGAGTTTGCCAAAGAAACCAGAAATGTAAGATTTGCTTTGGGTACAGACGGAATGAATCCATTTGGTGAAAAAAGAAGTGTACATAGCACCTGGCCCGTGACTTTAACGATGTACAACCTTCCATCATGGCTGTGTCACAAAAGAAAGTACATTATGTTGACTATTCTTATTCAAGGTCTGAAATCAGCTGGTGTTGATATTGATGTGTTCCTAGAACCTCTTATGGAAGATATGACAAAGCTCTGGAATGAAGGAGTTAGAATATGGGATGAGTATTGCCATGAGTATTTCAACTTAAGAGCAATTATATCTGTTACCATCCATGATTCTCCCGGTGGCGCCACACTATCAGGGCAAAAGACTAAAGGAAAGAACGGTTGTGTAGTGTGCGTCGATGGAACTGCTTCCATGTACCTTAAATCATCCAAGAAGTTGGTGTTCATGGGACACAGACGGTTCTTGATGAAGCAGCATAAGTACCGAAAGATGAAAGAGGAATTTAACAATGAACTGGAAAGTGAAGGTGCACCAAAGCCTTATAGTGGGAAACTTGTTTTTGAAATTGTAAAGAACATTCATGTTGTATTCGGAAAGGAAAAAAACAAAGGAGAAAAGAGAAAGAGAACTGACCCTTCAACTTACACAACTTTCAAGAAGCAATCAATTTTTTTCAAGTACCTCCCATACTGGAAGGATATGGAAATTTGCCACAGCATTGATTTGATGCATGTAACAAAAATGTTTTTGACAGCATCATTGGAACCTTGTTGGGCATGCCGAGTAAGACAAAGGACGGATTTAAATCACGCAATGATCTAGTAGATCTTCAAATCAGACCGGAACTTCATCCAGTGGATAGTGGCAAAGGGAAGCCTTACCTCCCCCCAGCTAGCTACAACTTGTCAATTGAGGAGAGAACAAAGATTTGCAAATGTTTGCGTGGGGTCAAAGTGCCCACAGGTTTCTCATCCAATATCAGCAAACTAGTCAGGATGAAGGACTTGTCTCTATTTGGCTACAACTCTCATGACTGCCATGTGATGATGACGGTGTTCCTCCCAATTGCGGTAAGAGCCCTCGAAACAGAGCATGTCAAAGTTGTCATCACACGCTTGTGTTACTTTTTCAATGCGGTTTCACAAAAAGTAATAGCTTTAGAAGACTTGGACTATCTAAAGGCATACATCATCGAGACTATGTGCAAGCTTGAAATGTGTTTTCCTCCATCATTTTTTGATATGCAAGTACACCTAATCATACATCTCGTGGATCAGATAAAAATATTAGGGCCACTATATTTACATCATATGTTTCAGTTGGAGCGATACCTGGGAGTATTAAAAGGTTATGTGCGAAATCGCGCTCACCCAGAGGGTTCAATCATGGAGGGATACACTACAGAAGAAGTGATTGAGAGCTGTATAGATTACATCAGTGACGGAACAATGATAGGTGTGCCTGTACCTAAACATGAGGGTAAACTATGTGGGAGAGAGAGAATGGGCAAGAAAACTTTTCGCGTTGAGGATTACAAGCTAGTACATTGTGCTCATGGTAGTGTACTACAACATCTCACGATAGCCGAGCCTTACATAGAGGAACACCTGGATGAGCTTCGTAAAGAAAATCAGAACCGCACAGAGGACTGGATCATGAGGGAGCACAAACATCGTTTCAGCGAATGGTTAATGGACAAAAACATCCCATTCAGAGACTCTTTGGAAGAGAAAAAATTGAAGAATTTGGCTTCTGGGCCATCGTGTTTTGTTACATCATGGCAAGCATATGACATCAATGGGTACACATTCTACACTAAATCAAAAGACATGAAAAGTGTTGCACAAAATAGCGGTGTTCGTATCGATGCTTTTGACCTACATGGACAGAAGACCACATATTTTGGATTCATAGAGGAAATATGGGAACTTGATTATGGCCCAAGCATGAAAATACCCTTATTTAAGTGCCAATGGGTACAACATCCCGTGGGGGTGATAGTGGATAACTACGGACTCACACTAGTAGACTTAAAGAAAGTAGGATATAAAGATGACCCGTGGGTTCTCGCCGAATGTGTTGCACAAGTGTTCTATGTACTCGATCCAGCAGATGAGAAGATGCATGTAGTTATTTCTGGAAAGCAAAAAATTGTTGGAGTTGAGAATGTGGGAGACCAAGATGAGGAATACAATAAGTATGAAGAGATGTTCGTCTTTAATGGTCCAGAGAGAATCAAGCGTGTGGAAAAGAAAATTGATAAGAACTTAAAGCCATACATGCGAAAAAATGGTAGTTCATGAAAAATTGTATGAATCAAATTGTATTTGTTATCATGTATGATCGACTATGAATTATGGTTGCCAGTTAATTTAAAATCTCTCTAGTTATCTATGTGTGCTATTATAATTTATTTAAATTGTATTTGCATATTTTTGTTAAAAATTAAATATTAATTCATTTAAATTGTATTTGCATATTTCTGTTAAAAATAAAATATTAATTCATTTAAATTGTATTTTCATATTTCTGTTAAAAATTAAAATATTAATTCATTTAAATTGTATTTTCATATTTTCACAATCACAGGCGGTTTTTCCTTAGGGTCCGTTTGTGAAAAGGATAGAGCACCACAGGCGGTCCTAAACAAAAACCGCTTGTGATACTAATACATCACAGGCGTACCGAACCGCCTGGGACATCACAAGCGGTTTTCTAACCGAACCGCTTGTGATGTAAAAAGCCTACCGCTTGTATAGAGCCAAATTGTACTAGTGTATATGTATTTAACAATTTGCTAAATTTGAGTTTATGGAGCTGTTAGAGATGCTAACAAACAAGCATATAGCCTGTGCTAATGCTACAATCTTCGGGAGGGGACAGATCGACGGCGGCGGTGATGACGACGCAAGTGAAGCGCTGAGGTCAGTGGCGCGAGGGAGGGACTGTAGGTGGTGGAGCGAGGGGGAGGGGCGACGGGGTCGTAGTGGGGTGGGGGAGGCACGGGGTAGCATGGTCATGGGGGAGGGGGAAAGATGAGCAATGATCTAAATAATATTGGCCATTGGATTTGAGTAAGGGAGAGGCGGTTATCCACAGATCTAAACCTTTGGTTTTGATGGTATATTATGTCTGGGTGCAATTTGTTTGATGGATCTAATGAAGGTTATGAGTGTGGGGTGATTTGATTGGGTGAGTTTTATAAAACTTAATTGGTGGATTATTAGGTTGACAACCATTAATAAACTTAATCGGTTTTTCCTGTATAGTACATATATGATATACTAAATCAATGTTCATCTAGGATCATACAGATGGAAAGGGTTATTACAATCAAATCTACATCATATTAATAGTAGAACATTAACTTTACAACAACTTTGTTTCACACTTAGTCATTATAACATCGCTCAAAATACACTAGCAGAAATCTTTTCATGAAAGCAACATAGATTGAGATACAATGTGTGGGGGTGCTATTTCCATGCAACTCCACAATGAACACTCCTATACCACTCCAGATCCACAAAGGACTTAGACACATTATACATAAGTTAGGGCTATAGTAACTCCAAGACTTAAACATACTCAACTACACTCCACATATATTGTTACCTTCGTTACGTGCTTTACATTTAAGCTTCTAGGTCCACAAACGAAAGTTTACACCTCTATCAGATTTAAGCTTATGCATTAATATTGTTACCTTGGTTACGTGCTTTACATTTCCTAGCTTAGTTGTATGCTAGTTGATAGGACTGGAACCTAAGTTGTATAACTACTTTTATAGTAGGAATAGCAACACATAGTCAAAACATTAATTGCACATGAATGCTTGGTTATCTATATAGGTTTTGATTAAGAAAAAGTAGTGTCCATAGTTTTAGAGAGAAAAATTAGATTGCCTAATTTGCCTCTATATTAGGTGTCACTATTCCCTTCAGTAAGCCTGAAAGATCACTTTCTTGTGGTATTTCATATCCTTTGTGGTATGACATATCATACAAATTGGCATCAAATCCAACTAGAATTCTACATGTGGTATCCCTCCGACATTATTATGTTGTCTTTTTAATTGGTCTCTTTTACATGCTTTATTTTGCACTATATAGATTAAACTCCCTTTGTGCTTAAAATTCCAATTATGCATATACTTTACCATCCAACATATGTTAGCATACATTTAGGAGGAACTTATCTATGTAAATGTGAGAGTTAAGTTGTTTATCAATTCCTTTCCTTGTATAATAAATCACTTAATTTGTCCCTCCAATGTGCTACTAATGTCTTTCTTTTCTTTGATTGATTCCAAATGGAGAGAATTTTAAGAACCAAAGCAAGCCCAACCCATAATAAATACTAAAATCACAAACTAAAAATTTTCAATCTTGCAAGTGGTACTGAATGGGGGAGATCTTTATTTTGAGAGATGATCTAAAAATGGAGGAAGTGGATTATGAAGTTAGGGGGGGGGGATAATATCCATAATACCACACACAGAAATATTTATACAATGGCAAGGGAAAGATAACTATTCAAAGTTCCTTTCAAATGATATTATTAGTATCATATGACCTTGCTCTTGTATTGCATCCTAGTAAGTTTATAGTGTGTTTTTATTTTTGTATCTATTATTTGTTTGCCTTGGTCATGTTGTCATCAAGCACCGAAAATGGAGAGATTGCAAGGACAATGGAACCTATGAGCCATTGAATTTGGATTTTTATGTTTGATGAAAAATATGACCATTTGGACTAATGTTATTTGCTAGCACATAAGGTAGATATAAGATGGACTTTGACTTAGACACACTATTGGTCCAAATAATCAACACCTCCAATAGTACATTATTGTAATCCATGTTTAAGGCATGTAATACATTCAAAATAGTCTAAGACACAAGAACTAGATGCACTGACGCAAAGACACAAACAAAATTGAAGCTACTAAAGTAGAGACAAATAGGTAAATGAATTGAAGCTATCTAATGTTTTGGATCCACTCAGATTGACATGATTTGAGATCTAAGTTTTAGATATTTCTTCAACTTTCCAAAAAGTCCAAGATCATCGAAGTTGGAGTTTAGAGCTAAAAGTTATCCCTAAAACACAAGTGACATGCCGAAAACATGGTAGTGAATGGTTTAATGCTAATGGTGTGATGCCCTCTCTCTTAGTCCGACGCTCATAGAACTGAACCAAGTAGGGACACCATAGGATCCAATGCTAATTGTCCAATGCACCCTCTCTTGGTCTGATGCTCACATAACTAAACCAAACAGGGGCACCATATTGTCAGACGCTAAAGGTCTGATATCCCCTCTTTGAATCTGATGCTAACATAACAGAACTAAACAGGGGCATTGTATGGTTCGACGCTCAACAATTGCCTAACGCTCCTAGAAAATATTATAACAACTAGTTTTTATAGTTAGAGCTATTTATACCCCTTCCATTTGGCGAAGAAGAGCGTGCCACAACTAAGGAAAGTGTGTATAGAGTTGAGGCTCATCCATTTGTGCTGTAGACACTTAAACTGTTTAGACAAATATTAGGTCATTAGTGATATCACACTATGATTGTGGTGTGTCCACTACTATGTACTATAAAGAATGAGACACATGTCAAATTTGTCTAAAGCTCGACAATGAACACATACGGGAGCAGTCCAAAAGAGGCCATCTTAGAGACCCACTAATTGTGGTAAAGGACCATGGGATGCCCACAGATTTAGCAGGTTCGAAGCTTGTCCCTTGCTAGAGAATCTTTATGAGAGGCTTTAACGATAACTAGGGGAAGCATGAGCATCTTGATGCCTCCATAAAAATATAAGAGTCATCGACTTGAATTTGCATCTCTACCTTGATTAAGGTTCCACACTTTATTTATTGTTTAACTAGGTTGTGTTCTTATTTCCTAGTTTAGCTTGCTAGGCTAGCATAGATTTGGAATGTAAGTTGCATAACTCTTTTATGGTAGAGATAGAAACACACCTAACAACCATAGTTGCACATCTAAATAGATTACTTTCTTGCATGTGTTTTGACTAGAAAAAATTAGAGGCCTTATTTTAAGAATTAGAATTTTAAGGTTCTTTCACCCTCCTCCACTGGGTTTTGCCACCATCCAATACTAAAAGGTTCAAAAGTTTAGTACTGGTTGGTGTCACTAATGGGTGCAAAAGTAGAATTTTTAGTATCTGTTTTTAGCACCAATCGATACTAAATGATATTTGAGGCCACATCTATTACCAACTAGTAACAAATATCATTTTAGTTTTGGTTCAAATTCAATAGAGACTAATCACTATTGATACCACTTCCAAGTAAGAGCACAAGGAGACCGAGCATACCTTCTTGGTTGTGGAAGAACCTAGATGTGAAAAAGAACAGATCATACAAAATAACTGATCATAGGGAGAAAGAAAGCCTTACCAAGGATTGCTTCCTATGTCACATGCCCCTCTATCCCCTAGTGATTATGTGAATTATAGCGGGGCTCTATGGATATTGTTCGTCTTGTTTCCTCTACTTACCTTGTTATTCCGCCTACCTTGTCATAAGGTCCCTATTTCCACTACAAGGGCCATTCAAACATCTTCTGTCATATTTCTATTTCGATTGTATGGCATGCCATATACGTGTTCTACAAATAAAATGAGTGGTTATTTTACTCCATTTTCTCATGGCTTCTTAAACCTTTCTTTTTTCTCTTTGGATCATAAGCAAATAAAAACTTTTCATTGTTAGATTTTATCTATTTGGATTTGTTGTGAGCACTCTTGAAAAAAGCAATAGAACATACAAATGGGAGCAAGCCTTCTTTCACACTAAGTATGCCAGTGATCTAGTGTTTAAAGTTTTCGATTTAGGACCTAGATGTAATCAAATAAATGCTCATGAACCTAACCTGAACCATCCATTTTCACTTGCCTTTCCTTTATGGGTATGCCTATTTTAGGGGATCTTGTAGTAATAATAGTCTAATAGACCAATAAGAGAGGAATCCTTCTTGAATCGCCTTAACTGGTTTCGGATCTTGGTCCCTCTACCCGTGCTTTCTAGCCTTATGCTTTTTAATTGAAGTAATCACTAATCAAGGAAAGATGGATCTTTAACTAGGTTTTGTTATATATCATGCATTCCTTCTTTCAAACCTTTTGGTATGTATTGCTCCCTAACCATGATAAGATCCACTTAATCAGAAACTCAATACGTATATTTTACCAACAAATCTGATACATCTAACTATAGTGGTTGGTGTATTAACTTTTTTTTGAAAGGAAGTGTCTGCGAGTTGCCTATTTCAAAAATAGATTGGATCTATCTAAGTCCACTAAGTTGTAGCAAGAGGAGCTGGATCAACCAACGATGCTTCAGCCTTCAAAAGAAAAGAAGAAATGAATTTTAGACCAAGTTGGGGTCCAAAGCACTTTTTTGTAGTAGTGAACCCGCTCAAGAAGACTACAAATAATACAAACATGACATGCTATTTATAAGAGGCAGAGAAATAAAAATGACCAATGAGCCATGTGCAACCGGCACAAGCCAGTGTATTTGTTCGAATGTGTTCATTTTGATATACGCATAATAAT
Organism: Zea mays; assembly: GCF_902167145.1. Classification (NCBI taxonomy): domain Eukaryota; kingdom Viridiplantae; phylum Streptophyta; class Magnoliopsida; order Poales; family Poaceae; genus Zea; species Zea mays. The sequence continues at coordinate 54,641,620 of NC_050097.1, forward strand.
TTCTCACATCTAACAATTTGTATAAGTGCTAATGTTTTGCATTAATAACAAAGCACATACATCCTAGTTATAATTTAAGCAAGGGTAGGGATCCCTGTTGGAGATTTATCCCACAGAAAACAGGGATTGAGAAGAAATGTCCCCTCAAGCGTTTATGGGAATTCCCATAGGGAATTTTTCGTCGTGGAGACAGAGAGCTATCCTCGATGGGAAATTCCTCGTTGTCATCTCTAAGGCCCTATTCGTTTTCTATAAATCCATAAGGAGCACGTCAAAATCCTCATCAATTCCTTTCAATCTCCTCTATGCCCATGGTTTAGGGATGAAAGCTGAGAGCTCCGTTGTTGGTGCGAAGGACACGGGTGCATTGTCCAGGCGGGCCCGCTCTAGGAACCCCAGCGCCAAGTCCTTCGGCCCAGATTGGTTAAACCAATCTTGCAAGTGCTTCTTTTCTATTTCCTGCGTGAGGCAAGGCTTCGGTGGTGTCATGTTTCAACGCCAATTGCACATCTTAAAATCCCAACGCCTCCAAGTCCTAGTACACCGATCAGTGGGAACTTCCTCTCGATTGAACTGGAAACACAATTCTTTGTTCTGTAGCTGCACCCGACATAGCCCACATGCATCCTGTTTGGTTAAAAGAACATGCACCTCCTAAACTATATATCCTGCCTTTCAAGAACATGTTCATATAGTCCTCGAGCTTTATTATATGACAACAGGAGTAGGTGTGCTGCCACTTCGATGCAGCTGCTGTCTCTGAACGTCAATTCATCATGTAATTGTGCTTTATGGACTAGGACACATCCATATAAACAGTGGGAGGAGTGGAGGACATGTTGCGTGGACGACGTGCGGTTATGAAGTGTAGGACGATTGTGTGTTGTTTAGGGGGTGTTTGAAAACACTACATCTAATAGTTAGTTAGCTGGTTAAAATAGCTAGCTAACTATTAGCTGAGTTGTTTCAATGCCTCCATCTAATTTTAGTAGTTAACTATTATCTCTAGTGTGTTCAAACATTCTTTTGGGCTTCATTGTTTTAGACTAGGCCAAATAAATTATTGGACTACAAGTTGGTCAATCTAAAATTGGTAATTGAAGGAAAGAATCAATTATATCAATTGACGTGTGTTCAAATAAACAAGTGATTGATTATAAATATAATATTCGTCATCCTAGTAAAGTTTCACCCAACCAGTAATGTCCAGCAATTACCTATGATAATTCAGTAATTATCGTTGAGTGGGTGAAGCTTCAACGGGGTTGACAAATAACATTGTCATTGTCACAATGTTGTCACTCAGACCAGTCCCGCCCTGCCTCCCCACGTCACCCCTATCCTACCGCGTACCCTGTCCCGCTCACCCATAGACCCACGCCCTTGGTTGCCCACGAGACCCGGGTATGCTCCTGCGCCAAATCCAAATTGTCGGTTACACATATTCGTCGTTAATAATTGAACGCTTCGTCAATAATAATCGAACATTTCATCAATAATAATCGAACGTTTCGTCAGTAATAACCGAACATTACGTCGGTAATTATTGAATATTTTGTCAGTAATTATCGAATGTTTCATTAGTAATAACTGATCGTTTCACCAATAATTGTCGAACGTTTCGTCAGTAATTACTGAACGTTTCTTCACAACTAAAGTGTTAAATTATTGAATGCTTCATCAGTAATTATTCTTTTTGCACTAACAATTATTGTGTTTACTAATAATTACTAAAATTGTGCGATGAATGACTGAAAGATCACAACGTCAGTAATTACTAAATGTTTTATCAATAATTATTGAACATTTTTTCACTGCTAACAAAATGTTCGGTAATTCCCGACGAAACATTCAGTTATTACTGACGAAATGATCGATTATTATTGATGAAATGTTCAGTTATTACCGACGAATCTGAATAACCGATAAGTTGGATCAGGGCGCGGCGTGTGGGTAGGCGTATGAGAGACGTAGGTGGGCACGTGTGGCTCGCGACTCGTTGGTGGCTTGTTTGGCTGGTTGGTTGAATCTGGGTGAAGCTTTCCTAGGTGATATATTCCATCAACTACGGACACCCGACAAAAAATAAGCTAATTACCCTTGATCAGAAGAAGCCAACATGAATTAGCTAATTTTCGTTTGTTAACCTGCAAGAGTCAGATATCGATGAAAACTATCTAGATTAATGTGACGAAAAGTATCCAATATTGCTTCTTATATCAATATGTATCAGAGGTGGAACTAGAAGGTAGTCCAGATAGGCCTCCGAATAAACTAGAATTTTGTCTAAAAACAAACTACTTCTAAGCATTTAGGTCCAAAGAGACAAATCTATGTAACTTGTAACTTAATTTAGTGAATTAAATGCATTATAAGATATTTTGGTTATTTTCTGCTCATGCACTGAATTGATACTAATTATATGTATGCGGTACCATATTATACACAGTATGTGTCATCTTTTAACTGTACTAGGTTCAAATTTTGAGTCCGCCAATATGTAGTGGCATAGAAAAAAGGATACTCTTGAATCACTTATCTATGTTAGCATGAATTTCAGGTTTCTCTATATTTTCTTTGTCCATCAAGGTGCGTTTAGTAGTGACAGAAATTCAACGACAATAAGTTTAGAACATAATCATCATATACAATAGCACATGTACATTTAGAACTTTCATTGCATATATAGTTTTATCCTAGGTTAAATTGCCATATGTTAAACCAAATTTATACAAGAAGTACATATCAACATATATCAATACCTAATAATATTTATTTATGTAATAAATACTGGTACTCTTTCAACCAATTTTAATAATACTTGAGACAATTTAACTTTAGAAAAAACTATACATAATTGCATTCTCTTGGAGATGGATGTCCTGTTTGATGCGACAAGTACCATTCCCTAGAATATTTTTCTCTCCATGATGAGATGTCTGAGGCACAACAACGGAAATATTATGTGGTTTCGGAGCAACCGATTAGTGGCTTGAAATGAAATATGCATACAAACAAGCCACATCTGCAACCATGTTTTTTAGTTAGTTCATAGTCTCTGATATGCATATTTCATTTATTACGATACCACATCTGCTAATAAAATTATAAGAACTTATTCGGTTGCATAGGGATTAGAGAGGATTGAGGAGATTAAATCCTTTTTTATTCAATTTTGAATGCAAATGATTTAATTTCCTCCAATGCACTTCAATCCACTTTTAAGTGAACAAGATCTAAGGGCTAGTTTGGGTCCATGATTTTTCATAGGGATTGCAGGGGATTGAGTGAGAAATTTGTTAATTTCCATCTCAATTCATTCAATCCTCATGGGGATTTGGTGTATTCAAACTAGCCTTAGGACTTTTCTAGTTATTTCCATTCCACATGGATTGGAGTGGATATGATTGGTTAAGATTTTGAATTTTGACTTGCTATAGATTTTGAATTTTGACTTGCTATAGATTTAAATTGAATAAATCCCACCCACCATATAAATTAACATCAAAACAATCAAGCCCTTAAATAAAAAAATAACCACCTACCCACGTTTTGTTAGGCTGGGGTAGCCGGACGATTTCGTGCATATCATAGTTTACGAACGAGCTAAAAAGCATTGCTCTATGAACGATTTCGGGCAAACTTATGAAGTGAGTACTTGCCTTGAGGCCGAGAAAGAATCAGTTAGTTAGAGGTCTGTCCTATAAAATGGCTGGTGTCCTATAATATAATTTGCGTATAATTTTCTATTGAGGTGTGTTATTTCCCATTATTTAGAACTTGGCAGTTGCATTAAAAACCTTACAACATAACAATTGGCTATAAAGTAATGTACAATTTAGATTTATTCGCTTCTCTAAAAAAGATACTCATATGCTACCTCTGTTCTCCAATGCAATTTGGGAAATCAAACTCTTTATCACTGATAAGTCACACCGGCTTCTCTATTCTTTTGTTCATGATCCCTCATGACTTCCCTTTGCGGACATAGCTGCAAACAAAGAAATGCTTTCTTGGCCTCATGGTGAGCATTCCCGTTCCAAGGGTGATGGTAAAGGTGTCATCGATGGTGACGGGTGAAACCAAGGAGAGTGTATCCTATAAGGTGCACTAGCTTGTACAATGTTCAAAGACAATTTCAATCTTGTATGCCCCCATTTAGCCAATGCGACAGGGAACCCTAAATTCCTGGTACCTCCTAATCCTACAACACTTGCTATGAACTTAATTACTCATATCTAATCCTTCATGAGCTCAAACCACCGTATTCGTTTCCTCATCTTGGCCAAAGGAGACGCTAGCTCTTCCTTCCTTTGCTGCCTCTTTATTCTACTGTGCCTTCCCTCTTGTGCATTTTATTACAGACAAAAAATATTATTTTCATGCATGTGAATCATCACCTAACTAAAGAACATGCATTCATTGTTGAACTGTCACTGTTGGTTGTGTCAGGATCACTTTTCTTTTACGTAAATTACCTATAAGAGCATTTCCACTAATTTCCAAAATAAGTCTTTAAAACTAATTTAGGGTATTATTAACAAAAAATCATCCTCTAATATTTTCTTAAATGAGGTCTCTAAATATATGAACTTCCTAAATATCCCTATTTAGTCCCCAGACTTGAGGAGCTATTTCACACTCGCAATAGCCTATTTTGCGTGTAAATCGCACCAGAAAATTATTTGCCCATCATCAAGTTCATGCCCATGTTAATGTGATGCACTTTTATTGATTTAAATTGTGGAAAGGATGAATTCATCATCCTTGTTTGACAAAAAAAATTATTGAAAAATGATTAACCATGATTCATACAAAATAAAAAAGTAATCAAAAGAAGAACAATTATTATTGAACTTCATCGTACAAATGAAACCAAGTTTAAAGCTACAAGTAAAACTAGAAAAGATAAGTTAGCATAATTTAAAAATATTTAACAACCTAAAATTGGGAATTGTTGGAGGCTAAGGTTATTTTCATTCTATATATGTATTTAACAACTTGCTAAATTTGAGTTTATGGAGCTGTTAGAGATGCTAACAAACTAGCATATAGCCTATGCTAACACTACAATCTTGGGGAGAGGACGGATCGACGGCGGCGGCGACGACGACGCAAGTGAAGCGCTGAGGTCAGTGGCGCGAGGGAGGGACTATAGGTGGTGGAGCGAGGGGGAGGGGCGGCGGGGTCGTAGTGGGGTGGGGGAGGTAGGGGATAGCATGGTCATAAGGGGTTGGGAGGATGAGCGATGATCTAAATAATATTGGCCATTGGATTTGAGTAAGGGAGAGGCGGTTATCCATAGATTTAAACCTTTGGTTTTGATGGTATATTATGTCTGGGTGCAATTTGTTTGATGGATCTAATGAATATTATGAGTGTGGGGTGATTTGATTGGGTGATTTTTATAAAACTTAATTGGTGGATTATTACGTTGACAACCATTAATAAACTTAATCGGTTTTTCCTGTATAGTACCTATATGATATACTAAATCAATGTTCATCTAGGATCATACATATTGAAAGGGTTGTTACAATGAAATCTACATCATATTAATAGTAGAAGATTAACTTTACAACAACTTTGTTTCACACTTAGTCATTATAACATTGCTCAAAATACACTAGCACAAATCTTTTCATGAAAGCAACATAGATTGAGATACAATGCGTGGGTGTGCTATTTCCATGCATCTCCACAATGAACACTCCTATACCACTCTAGATCCACAAAGGACTCAGACACATTATACATAAGTTAGGGCTATAGTAGCTCCAAGACTTAAACATACTCAACTACACTCCACATATATTATTACCTTGGTTACCTACTTTACATTTAAGCTTCTAGGTCCACAAACGAAAGTTTACATCTCTATCGGATTTAAGCTTATGCATTAATATTGTTACCTTGGTTACCTGCTTTACATTTCCTAGCTTAGTTGTAAGCTAGTTGATAGGACTGGAACCTAAGTTGTATAACTGCTTTTATAGTAGGAATAGCAACACATAGTCAAATTCTTCATTGCACATGAATGCTTGGTTATCTATATAGGTTTCTATTAGGAAAAAGTAGAGTCCATAGTTTCAGAGAGAAAAATTAGATTGCCTAATTTGCCCCTATATTAGGTGTCACTATTCCCTTCAGTAAGCCTGAAAGATCACTTTCTTGTGGTATTTCATATCCTTTGTGGTATGACATATCATACAAATTGGCATCAAATCCAACTAGATTTCTACATGTGGTATCCCTCCGACATTATTATGTTGTCTTTTTAATGGGTCTCTTTTACATGCTTTATTTATGCACTATATAGATTAAACTCCCTTTGTGCTTAAAATTCCAATTATGCATATACTTTACCATCCAACATATGTTAGCATACATTTAGGAGGAACTTATATATGTAAATGTGAGAGTCAAGTTTTTTATCAATTCCTTTCCATGTATAATAAATCACTTAATTTGTCCCTCCAATGTGCTACTAATGTCTTCCTGTTCTGTGATTGATTCCAAATGGAGAGAATTTTAAGAACCAAAGCAAGCCCAACCCATAATAAATACTAAAATCACAAACTAAAAATTTTCAATCTTGCAAGTGGTACTGAATGGGAGAGATCTTTATTTTGAGAGATGATCTAAAAATGGAGGAAGTGGATTATGAAGTTAGGGGGAGGATTGTCGATGTTTGGGACTCGACTGCGCACCCGGGGTTACCCCTCAAGGTGCTTTTGGGTAGGACGGTGTTGCCGACTGTAGCTCGATGGTTCGTGCTTGGCGCACGAGACACGATGGACAATTTTATACAGGTTCGGGCCGCTTAGAGAAGCGTAACTCCCTACTTCCTGGTGTGGCTCTTTATGTGGTGGGTTACAGGGGAGTTCTCTAGTATGAAGGATGCTAGAGAATTGAATAGATGGCTAATGAGTGACCTGTCCTTTGATGGGGTGCCCCCTAGGCCTTATATACTCGGTCGTGGGGCGTTACATGCGGGTATGATAACTATGTGCTCCTAAGTAATAGTGAACCAACTAAACTTATCTTCCTATTATCCTCCCGACTTATCCTCGTTTGGTTCCGATGTCTGAGGGCGCTGCGCGGGAGAATCGGATCAATGCTGCGGATAATGTTTAAACCCAATGAGCCGTGTGGGCTCGAGTCTGTCCAACCTTGTGTCAATCCATTCTGCTAGTGATTCCTTCCCTGGCCCACGAAGGGAAGGCCTTGCGAAGTAATGGGCCTAGAGTCTTTCGCGAGGCCTTCTAGCCTTGTAGTGGACCTGGGGGATATCTGTCCCCCACAAGCCCCCAATCTTTGAATTGATTTTGAAACAATCGGCCCAAAGATTTTAGGTCCAGCTTGCAGTTTTGATTTTAGATCGTCGGATGCCCTGAAAGTGCACCTGTCGAATTATTGCTCCTGAACTCTAATCAGTTCGGTAAAAAACAAACTTCTGCTATCCTTCCTCAGCTCTTTCACCTGTCTTCACTTTATACTTCAGGAATTAGTGCTCGGTTACCAGCTTATGCTTTGGAGATCAACCTTTTTGTCCTTAGGGGTTGAAGATTCATTGGGTGCACCGGAGGTGCACCCAATGGGTGTAGCCCCCGAGCTTTGAGTGGATTACTGAAAATGATCCACTCAAAGGTCTTCATCCCATGCTTTTTGGAAGTTGTTGGTTTATCTTCGTCTCATGCTTTGGAGATCAGCATTTCATCATCAGTCCATGCTTTAGAGATCAGCATTCTGTCCTTAGGGGTTGAGGATTCATTGGGTGCATCGAAGGTGCTCCCAATGGGTGTAGCCCCCAAGCTTTGAGTGGATTACTGAAAATAATCCACTCAAAGGTCTTCATCTCATGCTTTATAGAAATCTTTAACTTATCTTCCTCTCATGCCTTAGAACTCAGCATTATATCATCAGCTTATGCTTTTAAAGGTCATCCTGTTGTCTTCAATTCCTGCTTTAGAAATCAGCAGCGCGGTATACCCATGTCTTGTTAGGTTTGAAATTTATTTGATCGGTGACAGATTGGACGTATGGTAGATGGCTCTTGGCTACTCTTCATTTCGCTTCGTGCTTCAATGCTTCTGTTGATTAGACTTGTACTTTAGTAGCTATATTTGGCTTTCCTCCGATCTCCATCGATATCTTTCTTCTGTCTTGATACATTCATTGTGTATACTGTATAGATGTAACTGCTTGGGAAAATCTATTGAAAATTCTTGGACGTCCCCTCCCCAATGGGTGTATCCAAGGAACGGCTTGGTACGCTGAGCGTTTAGCAAACTGCCCTTGAGTAGTATCTTGACGTGACCGTGGGGTGTAATCATATCGTTCAAGCAGTTGACCTCAGTCCCAATGGTGTCGTGTTACGTGAAACGGCGTCTGCCGCCTGACTTATTTCCAGATGATTTGAATTGCTTATTGAATACTTGCGACTGTTCAGTGACTGTGGTAGGAGATGAGCGGTTGCATCCCGCCTCTATAAATAGACTGCCTGCCTCGCTGGTGTCTTCACACATCTCTTGACCGTTTGTTGCTTATTCTCCCACTTTTCTCTTCTCTTCCAATCAACCATGGGCAAGAACAAGAAGGGTGGAAGTTTGTCGCACCATTCTAGCGACAAGCAGAAGCGCGAGTCAAGTCCCCCTTCGGAGGACTTTGGTGACTCCGAGTACTCGGAGGAGGAGTTTTTCTCCGAGTCCGAGGGGTCACCAGTCTACGCCTCTCCCCCGATGTCGTCCAATGACTCAGACGATTCCTAGGGGATCGCTGCCGAGGTGTGGACGTACATCCAGGCCGTCGAGCGCTCCGGGCTCGAGGGCTCGGATGAGTCAGAGATCTCCTCGGACGAGGAGAACTCCTCTGACTCGTCCGAGGAGGAGAGCGGCGGTGACGACGACGACGAGGGCGACGACGGCGATGGAGGCGACGGCGGCGATGATGGCGACAGCGACGGCAAGGGCGACGACGACGGCGACAAGGGCGACAGCGGCAGCAGCAAGGGTGACGGCGGCAGCAGCAAGGCCAGTGGCAAAGCACCACTGGTTTAAATATTAGTATAGATAATTAGTGGTAGGAGTAGTATTAGTAGTAGTAGAATAATGTAGTAGTAGTTAGTAGTATAGTGTAGTGTGAGTAGTGTAGTGATGTAGTAATGTAATGTAGCGAAAAAGGGAAAAAAGGCCGACTCATAATGAGTTGGTCTTTAAGTTTGTGGAAGAACTTCCCTCCTCTATATATTGAAGAAAATTCCAGCTTGTTCCGAGCATCCTTTCGCTTTTCCGTCGTTCTTCTTTTATAGTCAATTGATAGTTTGTCTTCACGCCTAGCGCTGCTGGCGTTTTTAGAGATAATGACTGGTAACTGCTGAGTTGTATTTGGTTCTGCTGGCATTCATTAATAGAAAACGGCCGAGTTACGACAGACACTGTCGGTGTTTTTTAGAAGTAACCGCCGAGTGGTGCTTGATGACGTCGGCGTTTTAGAGGTAACAGCCGAGTTATACTAGACCACGTCGGTGTTTTAGAGATCACTACCGAGTTAGGACAGATACTGTCGGCGCTTTAGAGGTAACAACCGAGTGGTGCTTGACGACGTTGGTGTTTTAGAGGTAACATCCAAGTTACGCTTGACCCTGTCGGCGTTTTAGAGGTAACAACCGAGTTATGACAGACACTGTCGGTGTTTTAGAGGTAACCGCCGAGTGGTGCTTGATGCTGTCGGTGTTTTAGAGGTAACAACCGAGTTATGTTGGAAATCTCGTTTTCCCAAGTGATGACTTGGCACTTTTTAGAAACGGTGCCCAACCTAGTAAAACCCCATTTATATCACGTCGCCGTGCGCTTCTGGGTTCTGAGCCCTAACTTCACATTTTCGCCTCAAACCACGCCTCTGTTTCCCCCTGATTTCGCCCTTGTTCAACCCGCCGGTGAGATTGCGATGACGAAGCTGAAGAACCAGAATTCTGCTGCGGTAGTCATTCCTCCCTTCGACCCCAACAGCCAGTTGTCGTTCGCAGGTAACCACATGTCTGTTGTCTCCGAATCAGATCTCCCCGCCTTGTCATTGTTGGAGTTCTTCCTCTGAAGGAGCTTTGTTCTTGGCAGGTTTGCCGTGGGGTCACTGTTCCTACAGAAGATTCCCACGAGTCCGTTGTCTACGTTCCTTTTCTCATCCGCGGTCTTGCTCTTCCCATTTCTCCCTTCTTCCGTGGTCTCCTTGACTTTTACAATCTATACCTGACCCATCTGAATCCTAATTCCATCTTGCAAATTTCTATCTTTGTACATCTGTGTGAAGCCTACCTCAGAATTCTTCCTCATTTCGGTTTATGGAAGCCTTTGTATCACTGTCGACCTAGGATGGCTGGGGGCAGCACCAGCTCGTGGGTGGTGCAAGTCTGGAGATGCGCCGCGGGAGGAAGATGGAATACCTTGACATTCCTCTCAAGGACAGCATTAAAGGGTGGCGCCTTGAGTGGTTTATTGTGGAAAACCACGGCAAGTCCCTCCCCCCTTGGTCGGGGAGACAGCCAGATGTACGCACTCTGAGTTGGGTTGAGTCTCCTACTGCCTTAGAGGTAACAAAAGCTAGGGTTCTGCTTGCTGAAATCTGTCTGCTGAAGGAGAGAGGTCGGACTGCCGAGGCTGTGGTTGCTGACTTTGTTTTTAAGAATATTCAGCCCTTGAAGGACAGGGCATACCCAGCTTACTTGTACAGTGGCATTACTGACTCGACTCGAGTTACCAACAGGAAAATTCCTATTGAGGATCTAGTGACTCGACTAGACATGATATTGAGGGGCAAAGTATCAAATGTTGGTGCTCTTGTTGCCTACTCTGCTTGGAATCTGCCACCTCCTAAGTCCTTTTTCAATTTTGTGTCCAACCCTCCTGCTGGTGATAGTGGTCTGGGTCTTAGAGTGTGACCCTCTCCTGAAGACATTAAGACTCTGGTTGCTCCTCTTTGTGATCTTCCCAATGATGAGAGGCAAGTTCATTTTGAGATGTCGACGAGTCCAGATGATGCAGAAATAGATGATGTACTCAATATGTTGGCTGGAGAATCTTCTGACTTGGCCCATGCTGAACCAATGGCTATTACGGTTGTACAAGAGCTTAACAAATCAGTGGACACCCGAAAGCCTGAGGGTATTCGCCCAAAGCGTCCTTGCCAAGTTAGCCGCCCAACTGCGCCTGTTGAGGAGAAGAAGAAGAAAAAGAGGCGGCTTCGACGACTGTCATGCTTGAACCAGGATGCTAGCCCTTCTGCTCCTGTTTGTGAAGAAGTACCAGCGGAGGTCCTTACTGAGGCTGATCCCAATGGGGGTGTATCTGTTGAAGCTGACCCCAATGGGTGTGACCGTGCACTAGCTGACTCCAATGGGTGTAACCTTGTTGAAGCTGACCCCAATGGGTGTGACCTTGTTAAAGCTGAACCCAATGGGTGTGACCTTGTTGAAGCTGAGCCCAATGGGTGTAACCATGCAGAAGCTGACCCCAATGGGTGTAACCATGCAGAAGCTGATCCCAATGGGTGTGACCGTGCACTAGCTATTGTCCGTATTTTTGATGAGGACGAAGACGAGGAAGAAGAAGTTCCGCTAATTCGTAAAATAGCCGGTGTTACAGAGGTAGTAGGGGGATAGTGATATTCCTTCTCCAGCTCTGTCTGCTCTTGTCAGCCTTCAAGAATTGTCCATAATGGATTTTGATCAGGCCCTTGAGGATGTCGTTCCTGAAGATATGCTGTCAGAGCCGACTGCTGGCGATATGATGGATGTTTGCTCTGAAATTCCAGACGTGGGATTAGAGGTATCTCGAGCAGTATCTCGCGCATCGTTGACTTTGGAAGGCAGTCTTCAGTGTCAAGAAGTTGGTCAAGATTGCCCGACTCCCATGGAGGTGACTGAGTATCCTTCAGCCTTAGAGGTGGCTGTTGCAGAAAACCCAGCCCCCGAGGGTGGTGCTGGCGGTTACCAAGCCCCCGAGGGTGTTGCCGATAGTGATCTGGCTCTGGTGGGTAGCGTGAGCTGCAACCCAGCCCCCGAGGGTGTTGCCGGTAATGATCCAGCTCTGGTGGGTGGCGCGAGCTACAACCCAGCCCCCGAGGGTGTCCTAGTGAGCTCTCCTTCCCACACCTCCATGGATGTCCATGTCGGGTCGTCTCCACCATGATCTGATGGGGTAATGGCGATGCATACTTCTTTGACTTCGAGCAAGCAAGTCGCCTTGGAGGTCGGCAAGCCAGATTCAAGAATTCTAATATCTGCTAGTGGGGTTGAGTCAGCCCCCGACGATGCTCTTCAAATTGTTCTGGTTGATCTTCCTTCGTCGAGCTATAATGCAGCTTCTCATGACTTGGGATTACCCTCATTCTTCTCTAATCTTCAGGTAACTTAGCTCTTTCGTTCTGTCGTTCCTCCTGGTAAATCATCTTCTCTGTACTCATTTGTCTTTAATATCAGGCTTTGGTTGACGAAATGTCCGCTCAGTTGAGATCACACGGTGCCACTATCCCGGAAGGGGCTCGGTCTCTGACGCAGTGGAACCCATTTGAAAGGGAAATGTGCCTTTGGGCCATTTCTATAATGTTTTGGTGATTAAGTGCCAACACATAATCTTTGAGTTGTTATGTGCCAAACAAGAAAAAAGTGCAAATCATGTGACAATGTATGTTTCTAGACTTTGTACAATGTTTTGAGTACTAACATATTGTGTCTAAGTGCTAGAAATAGGAAAAGAAAGAATTGCAAAAGACTTGGCTGAGTACAGCCAAAGTCCAGCTCGGTCTGGCACACCGGACTGTCCGGTGGTGCACCAGACAGTGTCCTATGCGCTAGGCCAGCCTCCGGTGAACAGGCCACTCTCGGGAAAAGTTTGGCGGCGTACGGCTATAATTCGCCGGACTGTCCGGTGGTGCACCGGACTGCCCGGTGAGCCAACGGCCGCCAGCACAACGGTTGGCCGCGCAATCCGTGGGCGACGCATGGCCCGCACCAACGGTCGACAAGGGGCACCGGACTGTATGGTGTGCCAACTGGCTCGGTGCTGCAACGGTCATCTGCGCCAAAATAGGAAGGAGATCCGCACCGGACCGTCTACAGTGACTGTCCGGTGGTGCACCGGACTGTCCTGTGCACCACCCGACAGAAGGCAACTTTGGCCTTCCTTGTTGGCCTCCAACGGCTCCTAGCTGCCTTGGGGCTATAAAAGGGACCCCTAGGCGCATGGAGGAGAAACCCAAGCATTCACTAAGCATTCTAAGTCTCCCACACTCCGTCTCCACGCACTTGATCGATTGTGTTAGTGATTTGAGCTCCGTTCTAGTTGTGAACTCTTTGTGCTTCATTTTGAGCTCAAATCTTGGCTTGTGTGCGTGTGTGTGTTGCGGATTTGTGTGTGTTGCTCCCCAACCTAACTCTTGTGCTTTCATTGTGATCTTTGTTGTAAGGGCAAGAGACTCCAACTTGTGGAGATTCCTCGCAAACAGGAAAAAGAGGTAAAGAAGAAAAGCCGTGGTATTGAAGTTGATCATTGGATCATTTGAAAGGGGTTGAGTGCAACCCTCGTCCATTGGGACGTCACAACGTGGAAGTAGGCAAGTGTTACTTGGCCGAACCACGGGATAAAATCGTGTGTCTCTTGTGTGTTTTCTCTTTGATTATCTTGTTCGCAAGAACTCGCCTCAAGATACTTAGCTGTTCTAACTTACATAACAAAGTTTTGTGGCTATTAGTGTTGAATTTTACAGGATCACCTATTCACCCCCCTCTAGGTGCTCTCAATTGGTATCGGAGTCGTTCTCTTCACGTAAGGGACTAATCGCCCGAAGAGATGGATCCTAAGGGAAAGGGGATGGTGGTCAACAACAAGGAAAAGGAGTCCTTCCTCAACGAGCCTAGAGACGACAAGCCCACTGACTCTGGCTCGAGTCACAAGAAGAAGGACAGGAAGAAGAAGAGGCGCATCAAGAAGATCGTCTACTACGACAGCGACGAATCTTCTTCTTCACCAAGAGACGACGACAATGACGATTCTTCTTCAAAGAAAAAGACGGTTAATCAAAATTACTCTTTCGACTATTCTCGCATGTCGTACAATACAAATGCACATCTACTCTCTATTCCACTAGGAAAACCTCCACACTTTGATGGAGAGGACTACTCATTTTGGAGTCATAAAATGCGTAGTCATCTATTTTCTCTCCATCCTAGCATTTGGGAAATAGTGGAAAATGGGATGCATTTTGATAGCACTGATAACCCTGTATTCATTAATGAACAAATTCATAAGAATGCCCAAGCTACTACTGTCTTGTTAGCTTCGCTTTGCAGGGATGAATACAATAAAGTAAGTGGCTTGGGCAATGCCAAGCAAATTTGGGACACCCTCAAGATCTCACATGAGGGAAATGATGCTACGATGATCACCAAAATGGAGTTGGTGGAAGGCGAATTGGGAAGATTTGCCATGATCAGGGGAGAATAGCCAACACAAACCTACAACAGGCTCAAGACCCTGGTCAATAGAATTAGAAGCTATGGAAGCACAAGATGGACGGACCACGACGCCGTCCGACTCATGCTCAGGTCCTTTACCGTCATTGACCCTCATCTTGTAGTCCTTATTCATGACAATCCTAGGTATGTAACACCCCGGGTTCCACAAACAACTCGGAATGCTACTGAACTACACTTCCGACGTCCATATATATAATTTTGGCAGCATCCCCTTTGCAAGATTGCATAAATGAGGGGGCAACATGGTATAAACATATATCATGACAAAAACATACTAAGTATTATTAATCGGCTAGCAAGGGAAGATATACGACCTGAACTGAATTAACCAGTGCGCACGACTATATAAAAAAACAAACTTCCTTTGATAATAAGTTCCTAATTAAATCATGGCTGCGCCTGGGCAGCATTATTGTGAGAGTGAAAGTGGACATGCTGCTACTTCCCTCATTCCCAACATGTATCAAGTACCTGCATTGAGTAATGCAAGAGTGAGATGACACATCTCAGCAAGTAAAATAATATCAAATTGTTCAACCACATAAGAACATTGTTTTACCACCACTTGATTCCACAACCTTCTTATTACGAAGGTGCAGCACGTATACAACGTACAACACACCTAGTTACCACACCTCGCAGGTAGAAACCACAATAGTAACATAGTAATGTCACACTTCATATATTCCTCATGAGTGCAAATGTCTGCAAATGCAAGGATGACTTCTGCCTTCATACCTCTAAGGATATGAAGCCGCATCGTACCCCTCCTCGGGCAACGTACGATGCTAAAAATGTACCGGTACGGTCGGACCATAAGATCACGACATAACTTCAAAATGCAAGATGGATGATGCGATGTGCATGATATGCCTACAACACTTCATATAATGTGATTCAAAAAGACACTTCAACTTCATCCAAGATGGGAATCAACCACATATATCATTATCAAATTATGATCATCCACAATATTAGATAATTGAGAATTAATACTTTCAAACAAATAAACTTCATCATAGAATTCAATGATTAATATATTTAAAACTTATGCATACTCAATGACAGGGAATAGGATGCAAACCAAACGGTAGCAACCACCACTGTATTTACTTGCCTTCACCGGAAATTTGGAATGGTACTAAGTACGATCCGGAAGTCCACCACCTATTTTTGACACACACCTTAGTGCACAAATTCACATAACAAACGTTAATAAACACGCCGCACCTACGCACAATTCCAACCCGTTGCGAGCGACAACTCTCCCCATCACATGATTATCATAGTGATTACAGCTAATTACCGCCGCAAAAACCCTAGAAACTGCCCACAATACTTCTGTCCGCCTGCCACCCAAAATCAGGACAGCACTACCACCAATTCTCTTAGGGGAACGGTTAATCAAACGTAATCGCAGCAAAAATACAAAATAAACATAAGATCACCTTGAGTTATTCCTTCACCTCTTTGTTCTTCCTCCACCAATTCTCCAATTAGAGGCTTGCACCACTCGATGGAGATCCCAAAGGAGAGGGGCTGCACCTTGGGAGGGGGATTGGGGAAGGGGGTGGCTAGGGTTTGATGGGGAGTGGGCGGCTGCAGCCAAGAGGAGAGGAATTGGGGCGGCTGCAAGAGTGGAAGAGAGGAAGAGAGAGGGTAGGGGCGGCCAAAGGGGTGGGGGAGTGAGAGTGAGGGGGCAGCTAGGGTTAAGGGGGGAAACTAATGGGCTCCCCACCGCCGGATCGAGATCCACGGCCCAAACTCGCTCTCACGTCTGCGCCCGACCCCAGCGCACAAGTCCAACAAGTATTCTACTGTTTTACTGGTGAATGCTTCCTAAAAACTCAAACCCCAACTACACAGATCACGAAAGAAAAGGGAAAAATAAATTTAACTTCTTTTCAGAAAATTGGGTATCACACTCTACCCCCCTTAAAAAGAATTCGACCTTGAATTCCGACGCTTCTATCGGAACAACAAAAGAAAGATTAATGAATCAACAAAACTCACACATAAAGAAAAGTTCGAGTATTTCTGCCGCATCAGCTCCTCAAGCTCCTAGGATTCTAAGATACGCAGCAGACGACACTCTAGGGTCTAGTCTTGCTACACAGGAATCGGCTCTAGCTCGATTTGATGGTCTGGATTCCGCAAATACTTCCTCAACATAAAGACATGTAATACATGGTGTACTCTGATCATAGATTCCGACAATTACATGTGCTAAGCCCAGCTGCCAACTCGGCCAAGATAGTAGACGGTCCTATATACCTCGGACCAAGCTTTCCTGACACCAAATCAATCATTGACATATGCAAGTACTTCAAGGAATGTATATATGAATGCAAGGCATATAATGTTCCTATAGCCTAAACCAAACTTAGCCAAACAAGAGCAACTTCAAGAGAGCAACTTAATGCTTGTATAATTCTAGATAGCAGCACAACGGTTAATTGTTTTGCTCCTAACTCACAAAATATGCATCGAAAATTAGTAAACTAGGACTTTATGGAAAGCTTATAAAGTCCACTATACCCTTGGCCTTATCATCACAACAAGATTTGACACTTAGAAAGGTCAAACAATGCTAAACGTAAATTTTGTCCAGACTTGGACATAATTCAACTACTCAATTCAAAAATCCATAATTGGAGTCTCAATCATCCAATTCAGGTGCTCCTAGACTTTTTAGAAATCTAGTAGAATTGTCTATAATTCATTTATAAACATATCAAGTTAATTCAATGCATATCAAGGTCAAAAGACACGAGAAAGGCTCTGCTGTCCAAATTTGGACAGATTCAGATATCACACTTAAAACAGCTGTAACTTAACTTATAGATCTCCAAAAAAAGTAATCCAAAATTTGTTGAAAAGATTAAGAAAAGTACTACAACTTCTTTATAATTTATAATAAGTTATTCGAAGTTTAAATTGGGCAAACAAGGTCAGCTTCGAAATCTATACAGAATCTGCACAGATTTCAAGACTGGACTTGAGAAAATCATAACTCCCAAACTAATAGACCTATGATCATGAAAGTTTTACACAAGTAAGATAAAGAAGTTGGCTACAACTTTTATATATAACATCTCTACAGAAAAGATGGTTTACTTCATTGAACTAGCTGCATAACTAAAACTGGTCATGCAGTCCCAACAGCAAGCAATAGATTTTATCAGGT
The DNA here is from genome assembly GCF_902167145.1 of Zea mays. Lineage (NCBI taxonomy): Eukaryota > Viridiplantae > Streptophyta > Magnoliopsida > Poales > Poaceae > Zea > Zea mays. Next base: position 54,659,337 of record NC_050097.1, read on the forward strand.
TCATTACTCTTCTAAGATTAAGCGTTCATTGAAAGACTAATAACTTTAGGTTCTTCATTATGAGACACCTAGAACAAATATAAGTATAGAAGCAATATGATAACTTTTTAAATCATTTAAGCCTAATCTCACATCATGCAAACAAGAATCAATTCAAGCATGTTATGTCCGCCCACATATTCATCCAAGCACATTCTATACATTATATCATAACTCACTGCAGCTAACAAAATTTTGCAAATATAAACTCATTGAAAAGATTATAACATTCCCTAGAACTTTTATTATAATGAGTGTCTCAGAATTGGTTTCCAAACCGATGAAACAATGCAACTCTTTTGTTGCAAAACTGATAGGATTGAAACAATGGACAACTGAAATTCAAAAACCTATAACTCCTGCTATACTCAACTTAAACTACAACGAACACGCGTTGGAAAAGTTTTGAAAATTGTCCACGACTTTTGCAATAAATTTGAACCCAAATTTATCCTTATAGCCCTCAACTCTGCATGACCTACAGCTAAACTCAGCCTGAGATACTGCACATTAGAGATTCAACTTATATCCGGGCAACCACCTCTCCAAATCTATTTAACAGACAGTTACAAGTAAATACCCATTAAAAAGGTACTGAAAATACCTACAAGTTTTGCTTGAAGAGAATTCACAAATTTGGGCTCTGCAACTATCAAAACACGGTCGATTTATTGGTGATTATAACGACGCCTAAAGTTCAGACACAACAGTGCAACAACTTCAGAGCAACCTAACTCCAATTATATGCAATGAGAATTAGAAACCAATACTCTTTGAAAAGATCATGAAATTACTACTACTTTCATAATCCACAAAGACCAAATTATACCGTCTTCAATGTCTACTCTTCCGTACAAAATTAAAGACTCACTCTGCTAGAGACACCAACAAGGATGTTTTAAGAAACCCATATCTCTCAAATGTTTAGAGCAAACATGGTGATTAAGCATCCTATGGAAAGATGAAGAAACATACTACAAAACATTTTAGATAAGTGAAGCCTGATTCAGCCTCCAACTAATTTAAAATGCCTCCCGAAAACAAACAACACATTATCAACATAAAAAAACAATATAAAATGAAACCCAAGTCATTGGCAGGTGCAATCAACACTAGGATTTTCCACTACCAAACTGGGATGCAACTCCACAAAGTCTTTGAATAACACTCTACCAAATAGGTTAGAACACTAAGCACAACAATCAATGAATTCAACAACCTCGTTTGTTAATGCCACTAAGGTCAAACATCCATGTATCGACAATGTATGAAACACCTGACATACCCGTCTCCAGCACTATAAAACATGGTTGTTATTACACTAGAATCCAACTACTAGAAATCTCCAAAACTATTCTGTTGATGTGAAGCAAATGGTGCTCATGTCATATAACATCTTTTTCTCCTCTCAAAAGAGATAAAATTTGCAATACTCATAAAGCAATGGAGGGATAACAACAAGAAAAACTAATGTACTTCTTGATACAGACTCATGCAGAAGCTTCATAAATATTACTTTCAACACTAAAATAATAACACGATACTATGCTCAACAGGAGTAATTGGACTTCAATAAGACAATCCACCTAACCAAACTACCTTGATTAACCTCACATACAACAATACCTCCTATTATTGCACTTGAACAATTTGTACCTCGTGATGTCATAGGATGACTTCAAAGTAGTAGACATACATGATCTATCAAACCATCATTCATATAAAAAAATCTCCATCTTATGCTACAACCACATCATTATAGAGATAGATGACTAACAAACATAAGCAACTTCCAGTTAAACATTGACTTTGTTTAAGATAAAGCAGTCCAAATAATAATTCAACAAGCATGCATAGAGAACAGATCATATAAAAAAACTACCATATATCATCGGCGATTAAAAACAATATAAAATGGGTTGTCCATATCGTCCACATGACTAGCCTCCAACAAATAAAAATTATGCAAAACCTTCTTGGCTATAGAAACAAACCATAGAAGGAAAACATGCATGCCTCTTCAACTATAATATAGACATAAAATCCACTTGAAATCACCCTATTTATTATTAAAGATAAGGTTGCACACAATAAGAAAACCTATCATGTAAACATGGTTGAACTTATCTATCCACGTCATCTTACAAATTCACTTGAGTTCTACCGGTCTCAAGATTTCATAGACAGTACAACATTGCCTTTGCTGTATGGAGACAAACCTATTGTACTCTAAGATCAAGTTGGCAAGTAGCCACACTAGCCAAAAAAAAGGTGAGGTGTAAAGCACTGCACCCATGGAAATATTACATTGATAAGTTGGGTTGTAACCCAACAGTCAATCAAACTCAACAACACCATAAAACTACATTGTATAGTGTTTTCACACTACACCAAGTCGGATTAGATCCTCTATACAAAATCTCAATAAACAATCGGTCCTACAAGTACTAGAACCCAAGAATCCTTTTGGAAAAAAACATCCACAGTCAAGCATACAGAAATGTATGATAGTAATAGCTCAGAGATTAGTAAACATTGCATCCAAAAAAACATCATGACGATATGTATATAAAACAAGTACATTAGTAGCTTCACTTGCATTATAATTTCAATAACAACCACATCAAGAAACCAATATTAAATAGAAGTAACATATCATATCAAGCATTACGTCGTTAACGACATACCCCATCAAACCATAAAGGGATTTGGAGTAAGGAAATTCTAGTCATCTATACAATAAAATACTAATATGAAAGATATATGAACCCATACCCTTCCTATATGTGCAAGTGTGTCAAATTTATCTTCAAATTGCGTAGAATCTAAAGCCTATCGTTTCATACCAACTGTAACACCCCGGGTTCCACAAACAACCCGGAATGCTACTGAACTACACTTCCGACGTCCATATATATAATTTCGGCAGCATCCCCTTTGCAAGATTGCATAAATAAGGGGGCAACATGGTATAAACATATATCATGACAAAAACATACTAAGTATTATTAATCGGCTAGCAAGGGAAGATAAACATACGACCTGAACTGAATTAACCAGTGCGCACGACTATATAAAAAAACAAACTTCCTTTGACAATAAGTTTCTAATTAAATCATGGCTGCGCCTGGGCAGCATTATTGTGAGAGTGAAAGTGAACGTGCTGCTACTTCCCTCATTCCCAACATGTATCAAGTACCTGCATTGAGTAATGCAAGAGTGAGATGACACATCTCAGCAAGTAAAATAATATCAAATTGTTCAACCACGTAAGAACATTGTTTTACCACCACTTGATTCCACAACCTTCTTATTACGAAGGTGCAGCACGTATACAACGTACAACACACCTAGTTACCACACCTCGCAGGTAGAAACCACAATAGTAACATAGCAATGTCACACTTCATATATTCCTCATGAGTGCAAATGTCTGCAAATGCAAGGATGACTTCTGCCTTCATACCTCTAAGGATATGAAGCCGCATCGTACCCCTCCTCGGGCAACGTACGATGCTAAAAATGTACCGGTACGGTCGGACCATAATATCACGACATAACTTCAAAATGCAAGATGGATGATGCGATGTGCATGATATGCCTACAACACTTCATATAACGTGATTCAAAAAGACACTTCAACTTCATCCAAGATGGGAATCAACCACATATATCATTATCAAATTATGATCATCCACAATATTAGACAATTGAGAATTAATACTTTCAAACCAATAAACTTCATCATAGAATTCAATGATTAATATATTTAAAACTTATGCATACTCAATGACAGGGAATAGGATGCAAACCAAACGGTAGCAACCACCACTGTATTTACTTGCCTTCACTGGAAATTTGGAATGGTACTAAGTACGGTCCGGAAGTCCACCACCTGTTTTTGACACACACCTTAGTGCACAAATTCACATAACAAACGCTAATAAACACGCCGCACCTACGCACAATTCCAACCCGTCGCGAGCGACAACTCTCCCCATCACCACCAAATTGCAGCGGCGCTGCTTGATAATTTCATAACTTTAAAATTATAACAGCAGTGATATCAATCAAAAACTCTGGAAGCATCTACATAAAATACCCCACAAGTTTTGTATTCCAAAGATAATTAAATTCTCACATCTACTTAGCCCAAAACCATCCACAAGATACATGCTGCAATCTATTTCTGGACAGCAACGTACCCGGATTCAAACAGCGATAGCTCCTAAATTATAACTCCGAATCAAGGGCATAAGTACTCGTTGGAAAGGTATGACAAAGCTCTACATGATTATCATATTGATTATCACTAATTTCCCACGAAAAATCCCCAGAATCTGCTAATACTAATGCTGTTCGCCCACCTGCGGAAATCTGTTTTTTGGACAGCAACATACCCGGATTCAAACAGCGATAGCTCCTAAATTATAACTCCGAATCGAGCGCATAAGTACTCGTTGGAAAGGTATGACAAAGATCTACATGATTATCATAGTGATTACAGCTAATTACCGCCGCAAAAACCCTAGAAACTGCCCACAATACTTCTGTCCGCCTGCCACCCAAAATCAGGACAGCACTATCACCAATTCGCTTAGGGGAACGGTTAATCAAACGTAATCGCAGCAAAAATACAAAATAAACATAAGATCACCTTGAGTTATTCCTTCACCTCTTTGTTCTTCCTCCACCAATTCTCCAATTAGAGGCTTGCACCACTCGATGGAGATCCCAAAGGAGAGGGGCTGCACCTTGGGAGGGGGATTGGGGAAGGGGGTGGCTAGGGTTTGATGGGGAGTGGGCGGCTGCAGCCAAGAGGAGAGGAATTGGGGCGGCTGCAAGAGTGGAAGAAAGGAAGAGAGAGGGTAGGGGCGGCCAAAGGGGTGGGGGAGTGTGAGGGAGGGGGCAGCTAGGGTTAAGGGGGGGAAACTAATGGGCTCCCCACCGCCGGATCGAGATCCACGGCCCAAACTCGCTCTCACGTCTGCGCCCGACCCCAGTGCACAAGTCCAACAAGTATTCTACTGTTTTACTGGTGAATGCTTCCTAAAAACTCAAACCCCAACTACACAGATCACGAAAGAAAAGGGAAAAATAAATTTAACTTCTTTTCAGAAAATTGGGTATCACAGTACACCAAGTTGACGCCCGAGGAGATTCTTGGGAAGTTTGTGAGTGGGCGCATGATGGTGAAGGAGGCTCGATATGTGAACGATGCACTAAACGGTCCACTACCCGTCTAAGAGTCTCAACCTGTGGCTCTTAAGGCTACTAGCAGCAGGGAGGCGCTTCCAAGCAAAGTGGCACAAGTGGAGGCTACCGGCCTCAACGAGGATGAGATGGCGCTTATCATCAAGCTGTTCAAGACCGCACTTAAAGGACGCAAGGAGTACCCCAACAAGAACAAAACAAGGGGAAAGCGCTCCTGCTTCAAATGCGGTAAGACTGGTCACTTTATTGCTCAATGTCCCGATAATGAGAATGACCAGGCACAAGAAAGACACGACAGGAGTGAAAAGAAAAAGAACTACAAGAAGGCGAAGGGCGAGGCGCACCTTGGAAAGGAGTGGGACTCTAACTGCTCTTCATCAGACTCCGACGATGAGGGACTAGCCGCCTCAGCCTTCGACAAATCTTCACTCTTCCCCAACGAACGCCATATGTGTCTCATGGCCATGGAGAAAAAGGTAAGTGTTCGAAATACTTCTAAGTATACTACTAGCGATGATGATTCTAGTGATAATGAAGTAGATTATACTGATTTATTTAAGGGCTTAGATAGAGCTAAAGTACATAAAATCAATGAGTTGATTGATGCTCTAAATGAAAAGGATAGATTGTTAGAAAAGCAAGAGGATATTTATATAAGGAGCATGGTAAGTTTGTTAGTGTGCAAAAATCTCTTGCTTTAGAGATTAAAAGGAATGAAATGATATCTTCTGAATTATCTGCTTGCCATGAAACTGTGTCTAGTCTAAAGAGTGTAAATGATGATTTAAATGCTAAGCTAGAGGAAGCAAATAAATCTAGTTCATGTGTAGAGCATGTTAGTATTTGTAATAGATGTAAGGATTTTGATGTTGATGCTTGTAATGAACACCTTATGTCTATTACCAAATTAAATGATGAGGTGGAAAGTCTTAATGCTCAACTTAAGACTTGCAAAATTAATTTTGATCAATTAAAATTTGCTAGGGATGCCTACACTGTGGGTAGACACCCCTCTATTAAGGATGGACTTGGTTTTCAAAAGGAAACCAAGAACTTAACAAGCCAAAAGGCTCCCGTTCTCAACAAGGAGAAAGGGAAGGCTCCTATGGCTAGTAGTTCTAAAAAATGTCATGCTTACATTTATGATAGAAAATTTTCTAGAAATGCTCATTATAATAGGAGTTATGATGCGTTTAATTCACATGCTATGTTTGCTTCTAGCTCCACTTTTGTGTATGGTAGAAGTAGGCCTAAGAAAAATCATGTTGTGCATCATGTGCCTAGGAGAGTACGTAATGAACCTTCTACTATTTACCATGCTTGCAATACTTCGTTTGCACTTGTATGTAAGAATGAAAAAGTAGTTGCTACAAAAATGGGATCCAAATGCAAGGGAGACAAGACTTGTATTTGGGTTCCAAAGGCTATTGTAACTAACCTTGTAGGACCCAACAAGAGTTGGGTACCTAAAACCCAAGCGTAAATTGTCTTGCAGGTTTATGCATCCGAGGGCTCAAGCTGGATTATCGACAGCGGATGCACAAACCACATGACGGGGGAGAAGAAGATGTTCACCTCCTACGTCAAGAACAAGGATTCCTAGGACACTATCATCTTTGGAGATGGGAACCAAGGCAAAGTCAAAGGCTTGGGCAAGATAGCCATCACCAACGAGCACTCCATTTCAAACGTATTTCTAGTAGAGTCGCTTGGTTACAACCTCCTGTTTGTAAGTCAATTGTGCCACATGGGCTACAATTGTTTGTTTACAAATGTTGATGTTTCTGTCTTTAGAAGGAGTGATGGTTCATTAGCATTTAAGGGTGTATTAGATGGCAAACTCTACTTAGTTGATTTTTTAAAGAGGAGGCCGATCTAGATGCATGCTTAATAGCTAAGACTAGTATGGGCTGGCTATGGCATCGCTGTCTAGCACATGTTGGGATGAAGAACCTTCATAAACTTCTAAAGGGAGAACATGTGTTGGGACTAACCAATGTCTGCTTCGAAAAAGATAGACCTTGTGCAGCTTGTCAAGCATGGAAACAGGTGGGAAGCACTCATCACAGCAAGAATGTGATGACAACATCAAGACCACTGGAGCTTCTTTACATGGACCTCTTCGGACCTATTGCCTACCTTAGCATCGGGGGAAGTTTGTATGGTCTTGTAATTGTAGATGACTTTTCTCGCTTCACTTGGGTGCTCTTTTTGCAGGATAAATCAGAAACCCAAGGGACCCTAAAGCGCTTTCTAAGGAGGCCTCAAAACGAATTTGAGCTCAAGGTGAAAAATATAAGGAGCGACAACGGGTCCGAGTTCAAGAACTTACAAGTTGAGGAGTATCTTGAGGAGGAAGGTGTCAAGCATGAGTTCTCCGCTCCCTACACACCACATCAAAATGTTGTGGTAGAGAGGAAGAACAGGACACTTATCAACATGGCAAGGACGATGCTTGGAGAGTTCAAGACACTCGAGCGGTTTTGGTCGGAAGCTGTGAACACAGCTTGCCATGCCATAAACCGGTTCTATCTGCATCGTCTCCTCAAGAAGACCTCCTACAAACTCCTTACCGGTAACAAACCCCATGTCTCTTACTTTCGTGTATTTGGGAGCAAATGCTACATTTTGGTGAAGAAAGGTAGACATTCCAAATTTGCTCCCAAAGCTGTAGAAGGGTTTTTACTAGGGTATGACTCAAATACAAAGGCGTATAGAGTCTTCAACAAATCATCGGGTTTGGTTGAAGTTTCTAGTGACATTGTATTTGATGAGACTAATGGCTCTCTAAGAGAGCAAGTTGATCTTGATGACATAGATGAAGATGATATTCCAACGGCCGCAATACGCACCATGGTGATTGGAGATGTGCGACCATAGGAACAACAGGAGCAAGATCAACCAACTTCCTCAACAATGGTGCATCCCCCAACTCAAGATGATGAACAGGTCCCTCAAGAAGCGGCGTGTGATCAAGGGGGAGCACAAGAAGAACACGTCATGGAGGAAGAAGCACCACTGGCCCCTCCAACTCAAGTCTGAGCGACGATTCAAAGGAATCACCCCGTTGACCAGATTCTGGGTGACATAAGCAAGGGAGAAACTACTTGCTCAAGATTAGCTAACTTTTGTGAGCATTACTCGTTTGTCTCCTCTATTGAGCCTTTCAGGGTAGAAGAGGCCTTGCAAGATCCGGACTCGATGTTGGCCATGCAGGAAGAGCTCAACAACTTCAAGAGAAATGAAGTTTGGAGCCAGGTGCCGCATCCTAAGCAAAATGTTGTGGGAACCAACTGGGTGTTCCACAACAAGCAAGACGAGCACGTGGTGGTGACACGAAACAAGGCTCGACTTGTGGCAAAAGGTTATGCCCAAGTCGTAGGTTTGGATTTCGAGGAGACTTTTGCTCCTGTGGCTAGGCTAGAGTCTATTAGAATATTATTAGCCTATGCCGCTCACCACTCTTTCAGGTTGTTTCAAATGGATGTGAAGAGCGCTTTCCTCAACGGGCCAATATATAAAGGAGGAGGTGTATGTGGAACAACCCCCTGGCTTTGAGGATGACAGGTACCCCGACCATGTGTGTAAGCTCTCTAAGGCGCTCTATGGACTTAAGCAAGCCCCAAGAGCATGGTATGAATGCCTTAGATATTTCTTAATTGCTAATTCTTTCAAGGTTGGGAAAGCCGATCCCACTCTTTTCACTAAGACTTGTAATGGTGACCTTTTTGTGTGCTAAATTTATGTCGATGACATAATATTTTGTTCTACTAATCAAAAGTCTTATGAGGAGTTTAGCAGGGTGATGACTCAAAAATTTGAGATGTCAATGATGGGCGAGTTGAACTACTTCCTTGGGTTCCAAGTGAAGCAACTCAAGGACGGCACCTTCATCTCCCAAATGAAGTACACTCAAGACCTTCTCAAGCGGTTTGGGATGAAGGACGCCAAGCCCGTGAAGACACCTATGGGAACCGACAGACATGTCGACCTCAACAAAGGAGGTAAGTCTGTTGATCAAAACGCATACCGGTCTATGATAAGGTCATTACTTTATTTAGGTGCTAGTAGACTGGATATTATGCTTAGCATATGCATGTGTGCTAGATTTCAATCCGATCCAAGGGAATGTCACCTTGTGGCCGTTAAGCGGATTCTTAGATATTTAGTTTCTACGCCTTGCTTCAGGATCTGGTATCCAAAGGGGTCTACCTTTGACTTAATTGGATATTCAGACTCTGATTATGCTGGATGCAAGGTTGATAGGAAGAGTATATCAGGGACGTGCCAATTCCTAGAAAGGTCCCTGGTGTCTTGGAGTTCAAAGAAACAAACCTCCGTTGCCGTATCCACCGCTGAGGACGAGTATGTTGCCGCAGGACAGTGTTGTGCGCAACTAATTTGGATGAGGCAAACCCTCCGGGACTTTGGCTACAATCTGAGCAAAGTCCCACTCCTATGTGACAATGAGACTGCAATCCGCATGGCGGATAATCCTGTTGAACACAGCTGCACTAAGCACATAGACATCCCGCATCTCATTCTGAGAGACCACCAGCAAAAGGGAGATATTGAGGTGTTCCATATTAGCACCGAGAACCAGCTAGCCGATATCTTTACCAAGCCATTAGATGAGAAAACCTTTTGCAGGCTGCGTAGTGAGCTAAATGTCTTTCGCGTAACTTGGATTGATCTAAAGCATACATGTGTTTTATGCCTTTGATCATGTTACTTATGCATTTCTATAATTTGTTTATGATGCTCAAGTTGTGTAAGGGATCCCCGGACCTCACAAGTCCATGTGTGAATGATGCACATATTTAGGGGGAGAAGTGCTACAACTTGATCCTTTGAGACTAACCTTTGTGTTTGAGTGTATTTGATGTAGTCTCAAAGGTGAATTGAAAGGGAAAGATGAACTTGGACCATGCAAAGACTTCCACTGCACTCTGGTATTAGTGTACTCACCTCCAAGTTCATTCTTATGCTCTAATTGCCTTTTGCTCTTTTTTGACATTTTTGGTGAGGCAATGGGGTTAGAGGGCCACAAATGATCCCGTTTTGGTGCTTGATGCCAAAGGGGGAGAAATTAAGGCCAAAGCAAATGGATCAGCTAACACTTGAGAATATTTGAAAACAATAGAGTTAGAACTTTTGATTTGTCAAAATACTCTTATTGCAAAATTTGGTCTCTTGTGGGGAGATTTTATGATTATGGGAAAAAGGGGGAGTTTTTGGCACTTGATCAATTTTTCCATTGGAATATCTCTCTTTGTGCCTAAACAAGTATGTTTGACTTAGAGATAGGAAAATGAGTTTGATTTGAAAAAATAAACCAAGTGGTGGCAAAGAATGATCCAAATATGCCAAATTAGAGTCAAAAACAATTTGGTCCTCATTTGCATTGATATTGCACTTATTTTGATTGCTTTTTGATGTGTTGGCATAAATCACCAAAAAGGGGGAGATTGAAAGGGAAATGTGCCTTTGGGCCATTTCTATAATGTTTTGGTGATTAAGTGCCAACACATAATCTTTGAGTTGTTATGTGCCAAACAAGCAAAAAGTGCAAATCATGTGACAAGGTACATTTCTAGACTTAGTACATTGTTTTGAGTACTAACATATTGTGTCTAAGTGCTAGAAACAGGAAAAGAAAGAATTGCAAAAGACTTTGATGAGTACAGCCAAAGTCCAGCTCGGTCTGGCACATCGGACTGTCCGGTGGTGCACCGGACAGTGTCCGGTGCGCCAGGCCAGCCTCAGGTGAACAAGCCACTCTCGGGAAAAGTTTGGCGGCGTACGGCTATAATTCACCGGACTGTCTGGTGGTGCACCGGACTGTCCGGTGAGCCAATGGCCGCCAGCGCAACGGTCGGCCGCGCAATCCGCGGGTGACGCGTGGCCCGCACCAACGGTCGACAAGGGGCACCGGACTGTCTGGTGTGCACCGGACTGTCCGGTGTGCACCGGATAGTGTCTGGTGCGCCAACTGGCTCGGCGCTGCAACAGTCATCTGCGCCAAAATAGAAAGGAGATCTGCACCGGACCGTCTACAGTGACTGTCCGGTGGTGCACCGGACTGTCCGGTGCACCACCCGATAGAAGACAACTTTGGCCTTCCTTGTTGGCCTCCAATGGCTCCAAGCTGCCTTAGGGCTATAAAAGGGACCCCTAGGCGCATGGAGGAGAAACCCAAGCATTCACTAAGAATTCTAAGTCTCCCACACTCCGTCTCCGCACACTTGATCGATTGTGTTAGTGATTTGAGCTCCGTTCTAGTTGTGAACTCTTTGTGCTTCATTTTGAGCTCAAGTCTTGGCTTGTGTGCGTGTGTGTGCTGCGGATTTGTGTGTGTTGCTCCCCAACCTAACTTTTGTGCTTTCATTGTGATCTTTGTTGTAAGGGCGAGCGACTCCAACTTGTGGAGATTCCTCGCAAACAGGAAAAATAGATAAGGAAGTAAAGTCGTGGTATTCAAGTTGATCATTGGATCACTTGAAAGGGGTTGAGTGCAACCCTCGTCCATTGGGATGCCACAACGTGGAAGTAGGCAAGTGTTACTTGGCCGAACCACAGGATAAAATCGTGTTTCTCTTGTGTGCTTTCTCTTTGATTATCTTGTTCGCAAGAACTCGCCTCAAGATACTTAGCCGTTCTAACTTACATAACAAAGTTTTGTGGCTATTAGTGTTGAATTTTACAGGATCATCTATTCACCCCCCTATAGGTGCTCTCACCATTGCTGCTTCAGAAACAGATAGCTGATTTGAAAGCATCAAATGCTGGTCGGTAACTTTGTTTCTTCCTTGGTTGATTGATCAACTTATTTTTAACCGTGTATCCTTCTTCGACTGCTTTGTCAGATATGGCATGGCGGTACTCTGAGCTTGAGGAAAAACACCTTCAACATCAAGCGGACTCAATCCGACGATACTCCGAGCTTGAGGAGAAGTATTCTCAAGGTCAGATCGACCTGGCTCGGGTTTCTGCTTCTTTGGACGACGCACATTCTTTGAATTCTTCTCTCAATGCTCAGCTTGACTCTGAAAGGGCAGCTAACGAGGTAAACTTACTTAATTGACTCTGTCGTGCTTTACTGTTAACTGGATGCTTGAGAGTTCATTCTTGTTTGTAGGAGGAGAGACGAGCACTTGCAGCTTCTCGTGACAATCTGGGTAGGTTGTATCGGGATGCCAGCAATTCTTTAACCACCTTGGAGAGAAGCCATCGCTTTACTATGTCAGATCTGGATCATCATCGTCGTGAACTGCAAGTGTCCCAAGATGAGGTCCTCCAGCTTAGACAGTTGGTGTCAAGCAAGGACTCCATCATTAAAGATCCGCGTGCTTCCAAGAAGTCAGTCGCCCAGGAGCTAGAGGCCGCTCGACTGGCTATCAAAGTCGCAGAGGACAACTGCGCCATTCTGAAAGCTCAGCGCAACAAGGCTATGGACAAAGCCATTCGCGCGGGGTAGATATTGATGAGAAGGCCCGGTGTAGTTGTTCCTGATGACATTGTTGCTGACGTCAAGGCTGGGCCCGATGCCTCGAGTCGCCCTTCTTATTCAATTGCCCCTGAGAAAGACATTACCAAATAGAGATGTTTCGCAGTAGTGATGTTTTTAGAAAATACTGGATGTATTTGTGAATTCTATGTGTGTGTGATCATTGTGCTCGGATATTTGGTGGATAGAGCACTAAAATGTGCCCCTGGCGCTGACAACTATAACATTTGTTTTTGTTGTCAGGATGTAACAATTATCTTGAACGATTGCGGAAGTAAATGCGGCGTGTTGGTTTTTGAGTTTTTTCCCGACTTATGCCAATCGCTTGGCTGGTAAGGCGTAGTGGTTGCCCTAAGATGAGTAGACGTGAGCATGTCGCACCGCCTTAAGTCATTGCCAACTTAAGCCAATTGCTCCGTTAGTAGGGTATAGTGGTCACCCTAAGTCGAGTAAGCGCGAGCATGTTGCACCGTCTAAAGTCATTGCCGACTTAAGCCGATTACTCCGTTAGTAGGGTATAGTGGTCACCCTAAGTCGAGTAAGCACAAGCATGTTTGTAACACCCCACTGGTCACACACAATGGATATCACCAAAAACCCCACCCACCTAACTTACTCCACACAAGAGGCGTAATAAAGAAAGAAAATATAGCAAAATCTGGCAGCAGCTCCTTTGAAACTAACATAACAAGGAGGGGAAAACATGAAGTTCATACAGGATATAAAGACATATAATTCACATAGTAGAAACTAGATGCAAAGTGGTAAAGCTCATTTATGCCCCAACTGAAGTAAAACAAATGGGATAAGAAACTCACCCCACCCCAAAATAAACGCTCAACCAAGAACAAAGCAATTCACTAGACTTGACCAACTCTGATTAACAACATTATTAAATGGTGGTTCCTTTATTAAAGGTGTAGTGGCTGTGCTGCTACATCCCTCTATTCCCAAAGCAGAAATTAGGTGCCTGCATCAAACAATGCAAGATGTGAGATAACACATCTCAGCAAGTAAACATAACAACAACAAATAGGACATTGTAAATCAACTGTGCTTACACAACCACGTGTTCAGAACTTCTTTCTTTTCCTTTTGAACAGTAAATTGCAGCAAGTAAACAAGTAACTAAAAACTCAACGCCAAGTAGAAACACCATGCACAAGTCCAAATTATCCACATCCACATAATAGATTCCACACCTCTCCCATGAATGCACATGGCTACAAATGCTACAATGACTTCTGCCTCCATATCACTAAGGATATGAAGCTGCACCATACCCCTTCTCGGGCAACATATGATGCTCAATGTACCGGTACGGTCGGACCATAAGATCGCGACGAAACTTCAATGCAATGGATGATGAGTGCATTATGCATGACAACATCATGAGTTCTTCCCAAATAAAAATGTGCTAGACATTTACTTCCACCCATTCCACATAATAACCACTTGAGTAACATAATCAAACCTCAAACTCAACATATGAAATCCATGAAACATGAACATTTTCAAATGATGGTACTCAAAAGAAAATATGAATATGAACACAACAGCACAACATAATCAAGTATAAGACTCCTCATCTGACAGACGGAATAACCATCACAGTTTTACTTGCCTTCACCGGAAGTTTGGGCAAATCCCTAAGAACGATCTGGGAGTCCACCATCTGTTTTTGACACCCAACTTAGTGCACCAAATTCACATAAAAACTCAAAACAACGCCGCACCTACGCGCAATATCAAACCCCGCCGCGGGTAACAATTCTCCTCACACCAACCAAACTGCAGCGGCGCTGCTTAACAATTCCATAACTTTAAAATTAAGACAGCAGTGGTGTCAAACAAAAACTCCAGAGGCAACTACATAAAATTCCCCACAAGTTTTGTATACAATTTATGATTAAATTCTAACATCTAATTACCCCTAAACGGTCCACAAAATAAACCCTGCAATCTGTTTTTTTCCTGTTTTGGGCAGCGACATACTCAGATTCAAACAGCGATAACTTTTAAAATATAATTCCGAATCAAGCGCATAAGTACTTGTTGGAAAGATAAGAAAGAGCCCTTCATGATTCTTATACTGATTAACCCTAATTACTCCCGAAAAATCCCCAGAAACTGCTAATACTGCTGCTGTTCATCCCCCTGAAAATCTGTTTTTTTCGACAGCCACATACCCGGATTCAAACGGTGATAACTTTCAATTTATAACTCCAAATTGAGCACATAAATACTCGTTGGAAAGGTAAGACAAAGTTCTACATGATCCCCAAACTGGTTTCCCTTAATTTCTCACGAAAAAAACACAGAAACTGCTAGAACTACTGCTGTTCATCCACCACCTAAAATTCTGGACAGCCCCCTCTACCCAATCGCAAACGCAACCTCTAATCAATTGAATTGCAGCGCAAATGAACAAGGGATGAACACAAAAATCACCTTGGATTCTCCCCCTTTACTTCCTCCCTTCTTCCCTCCACCAAAACGATTGAAGACTCGCACCACGTGACGATGATCCGAGCGGCAAGGATTGGCACCTTGGGAGGAGGAGATTGGGGAGGGGGGCGGCTAGGGTTTGGTGGTGTGGCTGCAAGAATTGAGAGAGGAGGAGATGGGCAGGGGGGCGGCCAAGGTGTGGGAGAAGTGGGGGGGCGGCTGCACAAGGGGGAGGGGGTTAGGAGGGAGGCGGCTAGGGTTTGGGAGGATTAATGGGCCGAAACACCAATTGCGGTCCAACTAACCCACGCGACAGCTCCCGACCGCAACGCAAGCGTCAAACCAAATAAATTCTACTGCCCTAGTTGTGAATGTTTTCCACAAAATTCCAAATCCCCAAAACAACAACCGGATGAGGGAAAAAAACAAAAAGAACAACCCCCAACTTCTCTTCTTTGCAAACCGGGTATCACACTCTACCCCTCTTAAAAAGAATTCGACCTCGAATTCTGACGCTTCTATCGGAATGACAAAAGAAAAGATTAATGAATCAACAACACTTACCCACAACAAAAAGTTCCGGGTACTTCTACCGCATCAGCTCCTCAAGTTCCCACGTAGCCTCGCGCTCAGACTGATTAGTCCATAAGACCTTGACATACTTAATTGATCTCTTCCTCAACACACGCTCCGAGAATTCCAATATACGCACCGGATGACACTCCAGAGTCAGATCCTACTGCACCGCAATTGGTTCCATCTCAATCTGATGGTCCGGATCCCGCAGGAACTTCCTCAACATAGAGACATGAAAAACCGGGTGTACCCCTGCCATGGAATCCGGCAATAGCAAGCGATAAGCCAGGCTGCCCACTCGGGCCAAGATAGTGAACGGTCCAATGTATCTCGAGCTGAGCTTCCCAGAGACACCGAACCGAACAACTCCCTTAGTGGGTGATACCCTGAGAAGGACTTGGTCACCCACAGCAAATTCCAGATCCTGCCTCCTCACATCAGCATAACTCTTCTGACGACTCTGAGCTGCCAAAATATTCTGACGAATTTCCCGAACCTTTTCAGAAGTTTGCTGAACCCAATCAGGACCAACCAGGGATCTCTCTCCCAAAGTCTCCCAGCACAGAGGAGAGATACACCGCCTGCCATACAAAGCCTCAAATGGTGCCATCTTGATGCTAGCCTGGTAGCTGTTGTTATAAGCAAACTCTGCCAGTGCAAGATGATCCTCCCAGCTACCCTTCCATGACAGAACACAAGCACGCAACATATCTTCCAAGGTTTGGATTGTTCGCTCTGACTGACCATCCGTCTGAGGGTGAAAAGCGACACTAAGCGAAAGCTTGGTGCCCAAAGCACTATGGAGACTCTCCCAGAATTTGGATACAGATTTGGAGTCTCGATCAGAAACAATAGACTTAGGTACCCCGTGAAGCCTGACTACTTCCTTCATATACAAGGGAACCAAATCTGAAGCTGAATTTGTGGTCTTCATGGGAATAAAATGCACAGACTTAGTCAAGCGATCCACTACCACCCAAATAGCATCCCTGTCACGAGGGGAACGAGGTAGACCCACCACAAAATCCATGGTGATATGCTCCCATTTCCACTCTGGAATTTCTAATGGCTTCAGCAAACCTGCAGGCCGCTTATGCTCGGCCTTCACGCGCTGACATACTTCACAGGCGGCCACATACTTAGAAACGTCAACCTTCATCCGCTTCCACCAGAAGTTTTGCTTCAAATCTCGGTACATTTTGGTTTCGCCAGGATGGACGGTGTAAGGCGTTTTATGAGCTTCTCTCAAGATATCCATCTTCACCTCTGATTTCTGAGGCACACAGAGGCGGCCCCTGAAACGAACCAAATCATTCTCGTCAATGTTGAACTCCCGCGGTTTACCATCACCAACCCTCTTTCGAGCTTCCTGCAAAAGACGATCCTGCTGCTGAGCCGCATGCACCCTCTCCATGAGAGAGGATTGAATAAGCATCTGAGTCTCCTCGCTAGCGGTGCCGACATAACACAAAGCGATCCCCAAACGGTCCAGATCAGCGATCAATGGCAAGGCCACCTTTGGAACCCCAGACCTGCTAAGGGCATCCGCCACCACATTAGCCTTCCCCGGGTGATAATGAATGGACAAATCATAGTCTTTAATCAATTCTAGCCACCGACGCTGCCGCAAATTCAGCTCCTTCTGAGTAAAAATATACTTGAGACTTTTGTGATCGGTGAAAATGTCACAAGCCTCGCCATAAAGGTAATGCCTCCACGACTTTAGAGCAAAAACCACCGCGGCCAATTCCAGATCATGAGTTGGATAATTTCCCTCATGCTTCCTCAACTGCCTTGAGCCATAAGCAATCACTGTGCCTTCCTGCATCAGCACACAACCAAGACCAATACGCGAAGCATCCGTATAAACCGTGAAACGCTTACCACTCTCCGGCAAAGCTAGGATAAGGGCGTCCACCAACTTGCTCTTCAATGACCGATAACTGACCTCACAATCGCCGGACCAGACGAAGGGAACACCCTTCTCCAGGAGCCTAGTCAAAGGCTTAGCAATGCTGGAAAAATTTGGTACGAAGCGCCGATAATACCCAGCAAGCCTTAAGAAACTTTGGATTTCAGAGACACTAGAGGGTCTCTTCCACTCCACCACAGCCGCAACATTTTTGGGATCAACCACAATACCCTGCTGATTAATCACGTGCCCCAGGAAAGCCACTTCGGATAGCCAAAAGGCACACTTCTTCAACTTGCCATAGAATTGATTCTTCCTTAGGGCACCCAGAACGAGACGGAGATGCTGCTCATGCTCGGCCTCGGTCTTTGAATAAATCAGAATATCATCCAGGAACACGACCACAAAGTCGTCCAGGAATTCATGCAACATCCTTTTCATTGCTTCCATAAAGGCAGCAGGGGCATTAGTTAAGCCAAAAGACATGACTATGAACTCATAATGCCCATACCTGGTGCAGAAGGTGGTCTTCTCAATATCCTCCTCACGAATCCTCAATTGATGATAACCAGAGTTCAAATCAATTTTGGAGAACACCTGGGCACCCCTCAACTGCTCAAAGAGGACCTCAATTCGGGGAAGCGGATATTTATTCTTGATTGTCACTTGATTCAAAGCGCGATAATCCACACACAGCCGCTTGCTTTTATCCTTCTTCTCAACAAACAATACCGAGGAAGCCCATGGAGACCTGCTAGGCCTAATGAAGCCCTTAGCCAGCAGATCATCCAATTGCCGCTTTAATTCAATCTGCTCCTTTGGGGCCATTCGATACGGGGCCTTATGAATAGGCTGCGTACCCGGGATCAGCTTAATCTCAAAAGCTGCATCGCGCTCCGGAGGAATGCCTGGAAGCTCCGCCGGAAACACGTCAGCAAAGTCACACACCACCCGGATGTCCTGCACCCGCAAGGCAGCCTCACCCTCCACCACCATGGAGAAAAAGATCCCCGACTTCCTTGACCAGCGATCAGGAAGCAATTGCGCCAACAAGGATAATGTGAACTTCGGGGAACTTCCCAAGAATACCACCTCCTTACCCGACGGCGCCTGCAATAACACTTTCTTCCAGAAGCAGGATATAACCGCGCGATACTGGGATAACCAATCCATACCCAAGATAACATCGAATGCCCCCAAGGAAATCACCACCAGATTGGCCAAAAAAACCTCATCAGCAAGAATGATGGAACACCCCTGACAAACTGAACAGCTACTAATGGAGCCATTAGCAGATCTAACCAAAATTGGGTGACCCAACCTCTGCACCGAAAGACCAGCCCGCGACACAAAATCCTCCGAAACAAACGAATAGCTAGCGCCAGAGTCAAAAAGAGCATGGGCTGCAAACGAATCAACTGAAATCGTACCTGTCACCACGTCTCCTTGCTCCCTGCCATCTGTAGCGGGTAGCACATAAGCTCCAGAAATACCCGCAGAAGAGGAAGCCCCCGGAGTGAAATTAACAGAAGAACCCCACTGAGCCACTGGATGAGGCAGGCGCAGAGCTCCAAACTGAGACGACATAGGAGTAGACGGTGCAGGAGTAGGCGCGACCTGATACTGAGGAAAACCCTGCATCGGCATGAACTGAGAAGTCCCAGGCACATAAAGCTGTTGTGGAGGAAGAGGAACTGAAAACTGCTGCTCAGCACTTGACATCATGTTGATAGTGCCCTGAGAAGACGAGGAAGTCACCGGCTCCCATCTGAGCTTCCCATTGGGATTCCTCCTACACACCACATCCTTGTGGTCCTGACTGTAGATAGAACATCTGCCACTCCACTGGCACTCTCCACGGCGATGCACATCTCCACAGCAGAAACACACCAGCCCCAGCCCGGGCTTAGGAATGGCCCGAAACCTCTGAGTACTTCCTCCCGAAGTACCCAAGTCAGAAGATTTGCCACGGTAAGGATGGTGGCCCTGATGCTGAGACTTGCCCCTCTTGTGAGCTGGACCTCCAGTGTTGCCCCTCCTCGTGTCCTGGCTACGAGGCTGATCAACACCCGAAGACTTCTGCGACTCCATGGTATACTTGTGTTGCATCTCCACACCCAGCGCCTGCTCCACCGTGGTACGGAAGTCCACCAACGGAAAGGCCCCCAGTGCATGCCTGATAGAAGGCTTCAGACCCTGACGGAACTGGCTCGCCTTCTCCATCTCATTATAAGCCACATGAGGGACAAAGCGGACCATCTTGTTGAAGCCCACCTCATACTCTGTGACAGACTTCTTCTCCTACTTGTAGGACTGCAAGTCAATCTTCATTTTCTCCAGAAAGGTGACCGGGTAGAATCTCCTTTCAAACTGCCTGATGAAAACATCCCAAGATAGGACTCCTGGTGAGGAGGAGTGCGCTGCCTGCACGCCTCTCCACCAAATCTGAGCCTCTCCCTTCAGCAGCTGAGTGCCAAAGCGAACCCGATCTCCATAAGCAATCTCGAAGACATTCATCTTATCCTCCACATAAGTCAACCAATCTGTCGCCTCGACCGGAGTACCACTGCCATCAAAAGAATCCAACTTCATGCCCATCCACTGCATCAGAGAAAGACCACTGACTGAAAGAAGCACCTCGGCCCCGCCACCTGGAACAGCACCCGCAGGGACAGCGCCCCCGGGCACTTCTCCACCTCCAGCACCCTGAGCAGCACCCGCAGGGGCGACAGGAATGGCTTGCCTCAGAAGGGCCAACTCCTGCTGCATGGCCTGCATCGCGGCTAACATTGCCGCCGGACTCATCGAGTCCCCACTAGGAGCTTGCGAACTACCTCGAGCCCTACGAGGCGGCATAGCTGCAGCCACAGGGATGAGAATAATAAGTAAATAAGATTGGCATAACATCTCTTCAGATAATGCCAAACTAGCACATACAATAACAGAACATATCAATAGCAAGCCAGAAATCCCATCCTACATGTGCAGTGTGTCAATTTATTATTACTTCACTTGCTAGGATCTACAGCCTATTCCTCTGATACCAACTGTAACACCCCACTGGTCACACACAATGGATATCACCAAAAACCCCACCCACCTAACTTACTCCACACAAGAGGCGTAATAAAGAAAGAAAATATAGCAAAATCCGGCAGCACCTCCTTTGAAACTAACATAACAAGGAGGGGAAAACATGAAGTTCATACAGGATATAAAGACATATAATTCACATAGTAGAAACTAGATGCAAAGTGGTAAAGCTCATTTATGCCCCAACTGAAGTAAAACAAATGGGATAAGAAACTCAGCCCACCCCAAAATAAACGCTCAACCAAGAACAAAGCAATTCACTAGACTTGACCAACTCTGATTAACAACATTATTAAATGGTGGTTCCTTTATTAAAGGTGTAGTGGCCGTGCTGCTACATCCCTATATTCCCAAAGCAGAAATTAGGTGCCTGCATCAAACAATGCAAGATGTGAGATAACACATCTCAGCAAGTAAACATAACAAGAACAAATAGGACATTGTAAATCAACTGTGCTTACACAACCACGTGTTCAGAACTTCTTTCTTTTCCTTTTGAACAGTAAATTGCAGCAAGTAAACAAGTAACTAAAAACTCAACGCCAAGTAGAAACACCATGCACAAGTCCAAATTATCCACATCCACATAATAGATTCCACACCTCTCCCATGAATGCACATGGCTACAAATGCTACAATGACTTCTGCCTCCATATCACTAAGGATATGAAGCTGCACCATAGCCCTTCTCGGGCAACATATGATGCTCAATGTACCGGTACGGTCGGACCATAAGATCGCGACGAAACTTCAATGCAATGGATGATGAGTGCATTATGCATGACAACATCATGAGTTCTTCCCAAATAAAAATGTGCTAGACATTTACTTCCACCCATTCCACATAATAACCACTTGAGTAACATAATCAAACCTCAAACTCAACATATGAAATCCATGAAACATGAACATTTTCAAATGATGGTACTCAAAAGAAAATATGAATATGAACACAACAACACAACATAATCAAGTATAAGACTCCTTATCTGACAGACGGAATAACCATCACAGTTTTACTTGCCTTCACCGGAAGTTTGGGCAAATCCCTAAGAACGATCTGGGAGTCCACCATCTATTTTTGACACCCAACTTAGTGTTGGATCTTTTATGGGCTTGGCCCATTTATTGAATAAACTCTATGGTGTGTAATGGTGGAGAATACCAATAGTACCACATTGGAAGTCCAAGGGTCTTTTGCCTTGACTTATATGGTGGGATTTATTCCACTTAACTTGAGAAGTCAAGAAATGGACAAGGGCGTGCCACACGCGCGCGCGCGCCGCCGCCGCCGCTGGCCGGGCCGGGCGTGGCGTGGCGTGGCGTAGCGAGGCGAGGCGAGGCAGGCAGGCAGGCGAGCGGGCGTGGTGTGGTTGTGTTAATTTTTAGCACTCACTAACCGCGTCAGCCGAGTGACCCTGTCTCTTCGTCTGCCGAGTGACCCTGTCTCTTCGTCAGCCAGCCGAGTGACCCTTATCCTTCAGCTGCCGACTCATGGCGTGACTCGGCGAGAGCTGGCCGACTCATGGCATAACTCGGCTAGAGCTGGCCGACTCTTGGCGTGACTCGGCGACCTTTCTCCTTCAACTTCCCTCTGCGAGAGGTTAAATAGAGGAGCACCCCTGTCATTCGGTACACGCGAGAAACACTTTCAGTCTCACAATCCAGCCGCCGAGTGAGGGTATTTCCATCTCGTGACTCTGCGCGCACAGAGTAGCGAGAGGGCAGGTGCCTCCGAAGCCGGTGCCGTTCGAGACCTTGCACGGGGGATCGGCAATTAGGTTTTTGGGGAGCGTCTACGCGACTGCCCAAAACATCTTCAACATGACAAGGGAAGCTGGACAAGGATCTGGATCAGCAAAGCGCATAGGAGGGTATGATCAGTTTATTTACTTACTGTTTTGTATTCTGGAGATTATATATGTTTCATATATTCATCTATGCTGTTTCATATTTACGAATGATTTTATCTTATCTGTTCTGTCTTATTATAATATGATAGATCTGTCTGTTTTAATTTTACAGTCATACTATTTATGTTTCTATCTGTTTATTTCCAGTTGTTCAGTCAGTATACATGTTTATCGTATTTATATGGTTTATATAATTCACATGCTCTATGTTCTCTTGATTCATATTGGTATGGATCAATTTAACATCACGATTTCTATGGTTAATTATTTATATGTCATCATCATAATGTTAATTTATGGAATTAAAATAATACGGAAAATGCCTATATTTCTAACAATCCAAAAACCTAATGTTAGGCATTTTTCTGTCAGAGGTTTTGCTGCTGTGCTAAAGCCTGATCCTTTTGATGGTAAAAACTTCTTGATATGGAAAGCTAAAATGGAATTGTGGCTAACTGCAATGTCTTGTTTTCATGCCGCTGAGGGCAAGCCTGCCAACTTACCTCCTGAGGATGAGGCTAAGTTTAAGGCTGAAGACAACCTCTTTCGAGGTGCAGTGATTAGCGCACTGGATACTAAATTCCAGAAAAGCTATATCATCCTTCCCACAGGAAAAGAGCTGTGGGATGCACTTGTCGGAAAGTTTGGAGTAACTGACGCTGGTAGCGAGCTGTATCTCATGGAGCAGCTGTATGACTACAAGATGGTTGAGAACCGATCTGTAGTGGAACAGGCTCATGAGTTTCAGGCACTAGCTAAGGAACTCGAACTTTTTCCTTGTCCTTTGCCTGACAAGTTTGTGGCTGGCGGTATAATCGCCAAGTTGCCACCTTCTTGGAAGGACTTTGCTACCTCTCTCAAACATAAGAGACAAGAGTTCAATGTGGAAGAGCTCATTGGTACTCTTGATGTTGAGGAAAGGGCTAGAACAAAGGACAGTGGAAAAGGTGTTGAGACCTCTACTGCTAATGTGGTGCAGAAGAGAAACTTCCGCAAGTTTAACAAGACGAAAAACCAGAACAAACAAGAAAATGCAAATAAGCCTGTTCATACAGCACAGTTTAAAAAGAAGAACAACAATAACAAGGGAAAGGGAGGATGCTTTGTCTGTGGCAGTGATCAACACTGGGCAAGAGAGTGCCCTGATCGCAAGTTCACTCAAGACAAGAAATCAGCTAATGTTGTAACCACTGAAACTGAAGAAGGAACATCTGGGTATGGTAATTCTTTACCATTTGTTCTTTCAGTCTGTAATTCACCTGAGTGGTGGATGGACAGTGGTGCAAACATTCATGTGTGTGCTGATGCCTCTATGTTCACTTCCTACCAGGTCGGGAGGTCTGGCGCCTTGTTGATGGGAAATGGGTCGCGTGCTCATGTTCTTGGTGTTGGTACAGTCATTCTGAAGTTTACTTCGGGAAAGACGGTGCCATTGAAGAGCGTGCAGCATGTGCCCTCTATCAAGAAGAATCTCGTTAGCGCGTCTATGCTATGTCGAGATGGATACAAAGTTGTTCTTGAGTCTAATAAATGTGTTGTGTCGAAACATGGTACGTTTGTTGGTAAAGGATATGATTGTGGAGGATTGTTCCGCTTATCACTGCATGATGTGTGTAATAAACTGGTGAATTCTGTTAATTTTTCTGATGAGTCAGATTTATGGCATTCACGGTTTTGTCATACAAGCTTTGGCTGTCTTATGCGGTTAGCAAATATAAATTTAATTCCTAAATTTAACTTGGTCAAAAAGTCTAAGTGCCATGTGTGTGTTGAATCAAAACAACCCCGCAAGCCTCACAAGGCTGCTGAGGCGAGGAGTTTGGCACCTCTAGAACTTGTTCATTCTGATCTGTGCGAGATGAATGGAATTTTGACCAAAGGTGGTAAAAGATACTTTCTCACTTTTATAGATGACTCCACTAGATTTTGTTATGTGTATCTCTTAAAAACAAAAGATGAAGCGTTCAATTATTTTAAGGCCTATAAAGCTGAAGTTGAGAACCAACTTGAGAGGAAAATAAAACGGTTAAGGTCTGATCGAGGTGGAGAATATTTCTCTAATGTGTTCGATGAGTTCTGCGTGGAACATGGTATTATTCATGAGAGGACACCGCCATTCTCACCACAATCCAATGGGATTGCTGAAAGGAAAAACCGCACTCTAACAGATTTGGTGAATGCCATGTTGAGTACAGCGGGATTATCCAAGGCATGGTGGGGTGAGGCGATTTTGACAGCATGTCATGTCCTGAATAGAGTTCCAACAAAGAACAAAGAGATCACACCATTCGAGGAATGGGAAAAGAGAAGATTAAATCTCTCATATTTACGCACTTGGGGTTGCTTGGCTAAAGTGAATGTGCCAATCAACAAAAAGCGTAAACTTGGGCCTAAAACTGTTGATTGTGTATTCCTTGGGTACTCTTTTCACAGCACTGGGTATAGGTTCTTAATTATAAAATCTGATGTGCCTGGTATGTATATTGATACTATCATGGAATCAAGAGACGCAACATTTTTTGAGAATGAGTTTCCTATGAAGAATACACCTAGTGATATAAGTCATGAGACTATAATTTCCCATGAGCACGAACTGTCGATTCCTATAGATCATGCTGAGGATTCTCACGTGCTCATCCCTGAGGAGGATGACACTATAGTCACTCGAAAGAGCAAGAGACAGAGGGTTGCAAAATCCTTTGGTAATGACTTTATAGTGTACCTTGTGGAAGACACACCAACTACCATTAGTGAGGCATATTCCTCTCCTGATGCTGACCTATGGAAGGAAGCAGTAAGGAGTGAGATGGAATCTATTATGTCTAATGGAACTTGGGAGGTCGTTGACCGTCCTTATGGTTGTCAACCTATAGGTTGCAAATGGATCTTCAAGAAAAAGCTTAGGCCTGATGGTACAATTGAGAGGTACAAGGCAAGGCTTGTGGCCAAAGGATATACCCAAAAGGAGGGTGAAGATTTCTTTGATACCTACTCACTAGTGGCTCGATTGACTACAATTCGCACATTAATAGCCGTGGCAGCCTCTTATGGTCTTATCATTCATCAGATGGATGTTAAGACAGCTTTCCTAAATGGAGAGTTGGATGAGGAGATCTATATGGATCAGCCAGAAGGGTTTATTGCGGATGGTCAAGAGAACAAGGTGTGCAGGTTGATAAAATCATTATATGGCCTAAAACAAGCACCTAAGCAATGGCATGAAAAGTTTGATAATACTCTTACAGCAGCTGGCTTTGTTGTAAATGAATCTGACACGTGTGTATACTATCGGTATGGTGGGGGTGAGTCTGTTATGCTGTGTCTTTATGTTGATGACATTTTGATCTTTGGATCAAATCTCAATGTGATTGAGGAAGTTAAAAATCTTCTATCGAGCAATTTCGAGATGAAAGATTTGGGAGAGGCTGATGTCATTTTAAACATCAAGCTTGTTAGAGAAGCTGATGGTGGGGTAACTTTGTTACAATCCCATTATGTGGAAAAGGTATTGAGTCGCTTTGGTTTTAGTGACTGTGATCCTGCTCCAACACCTTATGACCCCAGTGTGCTATTAAGAAAGAATCGGAGAATAGCAAGGGATCAATTGACATACTCCCAGATCATTGGCTCGCTCATGTACCTTGCAAGTGCAACAAGGCCAGACATCTCTTATGCTGTGATTAAGCTAAGTCGGTTTGTGTCGAAACCAGGAGATGATCACTGGCGTGCTCTTGAGAGAGTGTTGCGGTATTTGAAAGGTACCATGACATACGGTATTCATTATACCGGAAACCCAAAAGTGCTGGAAGGCTATTGTGATGCCAACTGGATTTCTGATGCTGATGAGCTTTATGCCACAAGCGGATATGTGTTTCTGTTTGGAGGTGGCGCTGTTTCCTGGAAGTCTTGCAAGCAGACTATCTTAACGAAGTCTACAATGGAAGCAGAACTCGCAGCATTAGACACTGCTGGGGCTGAGGCCGAGTGGCTTCGTGATTTCCTATTGGACTTACCGGTAGTTGAAAAACCGATACCGGCTATTTCCATGAACTGTGACAACCAAACGGTGATTACAAAGGTTAACAGTTCTAGGAATAACATGAAGTCTACAAGGCATGTTAAGAGGAGATTGAAATCTGTCAGAAAGTTGAAAAACTCCGGAGTTATAACTGTGGATTATGTCCACACATCAAATAATCTGGCAGATCAATTTACTAAGGGTCTATCACGCAATGTGATAGAAAGTGCATCGAGGGAAATGGGTATGAGACCCATGTGAGATCTACTCTAGTGGTAACCTGCTCTATGTGATCGGAGATCCCGTGAAGTAGAGTGGAGAAACAAGCTAGGAGTAGATTGTGAGGAAAGATCCCTTCTTTAACTCATTTCTGATGCACATCTTTCCTATCTGTAAGGCAGGATGGTTTTTACCTTAATGTATTCCAAGAGTCTTATAAAGGTGAGATGTTGTCCTACAGAACATCTTCTGAGGAATACACCTATATGAGTCAGACTGCTAGTCACAGTCTATGGGACTTGGGTAATCCCTAAATACTCATGAAAGGCACTGAAGTGTGACTTATATGCTTCTAAACAGCGGGAATACCCTTCTGCAGCCTAGTATCAGCAAAGGATTTGAGTGAATCTTAATTCGCACAAAACTGTCAATTCAAGGCATAGTCCATTGTTCAGTTGTGAATAAGTGAAACTCTTATTCTAGATGGATGTTCAACTTAACAGTCTCCATCGAAACACTGGTATATCAAAGGATTGTGATTCTGATACTTCATCATTACAAACCCTAGAGTTTGGTGGGGATTGTT
This sequence comes from Zea mays, assembly GCF_902167145.1. Taxonomy (NCBI): domain Eukaryota; kingdom Viridiplantae; phylum Streptophyta; class Magnoliopsida; order Poales; family Poaceae; genus Zea; species Zea mays. The sequence goes on from NC_050097.1 coordinate 54,686,862, forward strand.
GGATCTTTTATGGGCTTGGCCCATTTATTGAATAAACTCTATGGTGTGTAATGGTGGAGAATACCAATAGTACCACATTGGAAGTCCAAGGGTCTTTTGCCTTGACTTATATGGTGGGATTTATTCCACTTAACTTGAGAAGTCAAGAAATGGACAAGGGCGTGCCACACGCGCGCGCGCGCGCCGCCGCCGGCCGGGCCGGGCGTGGCGTGGCGTGGCGTGGCGTAGCGAGGCGAGGCAGGCAGGCAGGCAGGCGAGCGGGCGTGGTGTGGTTGTGTTAATTTTTAGCACTCACTAACCGCGTCAGCCGAGTGACCCTGTCTCTTCGTCTGCCGAGTGACCCTGTCTCTTCGTCAGCCAGCCGAGTGACCCTTATCCTTCAGCTGCCGACTCATGGCGTGACTCGGCGAGAGCTGGCCGACTCATGGCATAACTCGGCTAGAGCTGGCCGACTCTTGGCGTGACTCGGCGACCTTTCTCCTTCAACTTCCCTCTGCGAGAGGTTAAATAGAGGAGCACCCCTGTCATTCGGTACACGCGAGAAACACTTTCAGTCTCACAATCTAGCCGCCGAGTGAGGGTATTTCCATCTCGTGACTCTGCGCGCACAGAGTAGCGAGAGGGCAGGTGCCTCCGAAGCCGGTGCCGTTCGAGACCTTGCACGGGGGATCGGCAATTAGGTTTTTGGAGAGCGTCTACGCGACTGCCCAAAACATCTTCAACATGACAAGGGAAGCTGGACAAGGATCTGGATCAGCAGAGCGCATAGGAGGGTATGATCAGTTTATTTACTTACTGTTTTGTATTCTGGAGATTATATATGTTTCATATATTCATCTATGCTGTTTCATATTTACGAATGATTTTATCTTATCTGTTCTGTCTTATTATAATATGATAGATCTGTCTGTTTTAATTTTACAGTCATACTATTTATGTTTCTATCTGTTTATTTCCAGTTGTTCAGTCAGTATACATGTTTATCGTATTTATATGGTTTATATAATTCACATGCTCTATGTTCTCTTGATTCATATTGGTATGGATCAATTTAACATCACGATTTCTATGGTTAATTATTTATATGTCATCATCATAATGTTAATTTATGGAATTAAAATAATACGGAAAATGCCTATATTTCTAACACTTAGTGCACCAAATTCACATAAAAACTCAAAACAACGCCGCACCTACGCGCAATCTCAAACCCCGCCGCGGGTAACAATTCTCCTCACACCAACCAAACTGCAGCGGCGCTGCATAACAATTCCATAACTTTAAAATTAAGACAGCAGTGGTGTCAAACACAAACTCCAGAGGCAACTACATAAAATTCCCCACAAGTTTTGTATACAATTTATGATTAAATTCTAACATCTAATTACCCCTAAACGGTCCACAAAATAAACCCTGCAATCTGTTTTTTCCTTGTTTGGGCAGCGACATACTCGGATTCAAACAGCGATAACTTTTAAAATATAATTCCGAATCAAGCGCATAAGTACTTGTTGGAAAGATAAGAAATAGCCCTTCATGATTCTTATACTGATTAACCCTAATTACTCCCGAAAAATCCCCAGAAACTGCTAATACTGCTGCTGTTCATCCCCCTGAAAATCTGTTTTTTTGGACAGCCACATATCCGGATTCAAACGGTGATAACTTTCAATTTATAACTCCAAATTGAGCGCATAAATACTCGTTGGAAAGGTAAGACAATGTTCTACATGATCCTCAAACTGGTTTCCCTTAATTTCTCACGAAAAAAAACACAGAAACTGCTAGAACTACTGCTGTTCATCCACCACCTAAAATTCTGGACAGCCCCCTCTACCCAATCGCAAACGCAACCTCTAATCAATTGAATTGCAGCGCAAATGAACAAGGGATGAACACAAAAATCACCTTGGATTCTCCCCCTTTACTTCCTCCCTTCTTCCCTCCACCAAAACGAATGAAGACTCGCACCACGTGACGATGATCCGAGCGGCAAGGATTGGCACCTTGGGAGGAGGAGATTGGGGGGGGGCGGCTAGGGTTTGGTGGTGTGACTGCAAGAATTGAGAGATGAGGAGATGGGCAGGGGGGCGGCGGCCAAGGTGTGGGAGAAGTGGGGGCGGCTGCACAAGGGGGGAGGGGGTTAGGAGGGAGGCGGCTAGGGTTTGGGAGGATTAATGGGCCGAAACACCAATTGCGGCCCAACTAACCCACGCGACAGCTCCCGACCGCAACGCAAGCGTCAAACCAAATAAATTCTACTGCCCTAGTTGTGAATGTTTTCCACAAAATTCCAAATCCCCAAAACAACAACCGGATGAGGGAAAAAAAACAAAAAGAACAACCCCCAACTTCTCTTCTTTGCAAACCGGGTATCACAATGTTGCACCATCTTAAGTCATTACCGACTTAAGTCGATTGCTCCGTTAGTAGGGTATAGTGGTCACCCTAAGTCGAGTAAGCGCGAGCATGTTGCACCGTATTAAGTCATTGCCAACTTAAGTCGATTGCTCCGTTAGTAGGGTATAGTGGTCACCCTAAGTCGAGTAAGCGCGAGCATGTTGCACCGTCTTAAGTCATTGCCGACTTAAGCCGATTGCTCCATTAGTAGGGTATAGTGGCCACCCTAAGTCGAGTAAGTGTGTTGATTCCAAGTCTAGTCGAAGTCAATTGATAACCAATAGTGTGAATGCCTTTGAGATGGAAATCTTTTATTGATGACGTATTTTCCAATTACAAAGTACAACATTGCTCTGATAGCTTTTTGAGTCTTGCTAAGGATAAAACTTCCTGAGGTGCTCTATATTCCATGAGTTCCCCACTTCCGTGCCATCCATTTGAGTAAGCCGATATGATCCTGGCCGAGTGACCTCCGACACCATGAATGGCCCTTCCCATAGCGGCAACAATTTGTGCCGTCCTTCTCCCGTTAGAATTCGGCGAAGGACCAAGTCTCCCACTATGAAGGATCGATGTCGTATAGCCTTATCATGATAGCGCCTCAGGGTCTGCTGGTATCTAGCTGACTGAATTACTGTATTCAATCGCTCTTCTTCCAGTACGTCGATATCTTCTAGCCTGGTAGCTTCAGCTTCAGCTATGCTTTCGAAGACCAGCCTTGGTGCCCCAAACCTAAGGTCGGCAGGTAGCACTGCCTCCGAACCATAGACCATGAAGAAGGGGGTGTTTCCATGCAGAGCTCGACTGGGTTGAGTTCTTAGGCTCCAAACCACATAAGGTAACTCTCTGATCCACTTCCCTGCGAACTTTTCATTCTTGTCGAAGACTTTCTTCCTGAGTGCTTCCAGTATCATTCCATTAGCCCTTTCCACCTGACCATTGGCTCTTGGGTGTGCTACTGATGCATATTTGATCTGGATGCTCCGTTGTTCGCAGAAATCAAAGAATTCAGAGCTAGTGAAGTTGGATCCTAGGTCGGTTATGATGCTATTTGGTATCCCAAACCTGAATATTATATCTCGTATGAATTCCACTGCCTTGGCTGAAGTTAGAGAAGCAGTGGGTTTGTATTCTATCCATTTGGTGAATTTATCAATGGTGACCAACACGTGAGTATAGCCTCCCTGAGCTTTCTTGAAGGGTCCAATTATGTCCAGTCCCCAGCATGCAAATGGCCATGTTACAGGTATGGTCTGCAGTCGCTGTGCTGGTAAATGTTGTTGCTTTGACAAGAATTGGCAAGCTTCACATCTCTGGACTAACTCGGCTGCATCACTCTTTGCTGTCGGCCAGTAGAAACCAGACCTGAAGACTTTCCCAACCAGAGTTCTGGATGTTCCGTGTATTTCACACTGTCCGACGTGAATCTCATCTAGTAGTTGTCTCCCAGTTACTGAGGAAATGCACTTCATGAGGACTCCTGTTGCACCCCTTCTGTACAGTGCGTCCCCTATGAGGGTGTAGTGGGCCGACTGTCTTGCGATGAGTTCTGTTGTGGCCTTATCATTTGGTTCTTCTTCATTTTTTATATATCTAATGATAGGCTCTCTCCAGTCATTAGAGTCTGACTCTGGCTAGCTCAAAGCGTTGCACTCTTCCGCCTAATCCGAGGGAATGCTTGGGCGTGACACTTCCTGGACGAAAACTCCGGGTGGGACCTGAGCTCGACTGGATCCTAGTTTTGACAACGTGTCTGCTGCTGCATTGCGATCTCTTTCCACGTGATGAAATTCCAGCCCTTCAAATTTGTCTTCTAATTTTCGGACAGCTGTACAGTACTTGCCCATAGAATCAGTCGAGCAATCCCAGTCTTTATTTATCTGACTTTTGACCACCAGTGAATCTCCGTATACCATCAACCTCTTAATGCCTAGTGATATGGCAATGTTCAATCCATGGATCAGAGCTTCATATTCTGCTGCATTATTTGATGCTGAGAATGACAACTGAAAAGTATATTTGAGTTGCTCACCTCTAGAGGCAATGAAAAGGATTTCTGCGCCTGCTCCCTGCAGTTTCAGCGAGCCATCGAAATACATTCGCCATACTTCTGTAGCCTCTGGATTGTCTAGTACTTGTTGCTCGGTCCATTCTGATACGAAGTCAACTAGTGCTTGAGTCTTTATTGCAGTGCGAGGCCGAAACTCAATGTCGTGAGCTCCCAGCTCACATGCCCACTTGGCAATTCTCCCAATGGCTTCTTTGTTGTGAAGAATATCCCCTATTGGAAACCTGGTGACTACTATGACTTTGTGGTCGTCAAAGTAGTGACGAAGCTTACGAGCAGTTACAAGTACTGCGTACAATAGTTTTTGAACTTGAGGATACTTCTTTTTAGAGGGTCCCAAAACTTCACTGATGAAATAGACTAGATGCTGTACTGGATATGCGTGCCCTTCCTCAGCCCGCTCAACTACTAACGCGGTGCTCACCACGTGAGTCGTGCAGGAGATGTACAACAGCAGATCTTCTGCTGGCTGATATGGCATGGCTCGGTGTGGCGGCTTTAGCACTGGTGGCGTGGTCAAGAACTTCTTCAGTGCATTGAGAGCTTCCTGTGCTTCTATGGTCCACTGGAACTTGTCCACCTTCTTGAGCAATTTGTAGAATGGTAAGCCTTTTTCTCCTAGCCTTGATATGAACCTGCTTAAAGCTGCCATGCATCCAGTAAGCCTTTGCACTTTCTTCTGTGATCGTGGTGCTTCCATTCTCATGGTAGCCTCGATTTTCTCCGGGTTAGCTTCAATTCCTCTGTGGTTGACAATGAATCCGAGCAACTTCCCTGCTGGTACTCCAAAGACACATTTTTCTGGATTGAGCTTCCACCGGTACCGCCTCAGGCTGTTGAAGACCAGCTGCAGATCCTCAATGAAGTTTTCTGAGTTTTCTGCCTTAATCACCACATCATCAACATAAGCTTCTACCCACTTGCCCCAGTGATCGGCTAAGCATGTTTTAATAGCTCTCTGGTAAGTCGCTCCAGCGTTCTTGAGGCCAAACGGCATGGAGGTATAGCAGAAAGCTCCAAACGGGGTAATGAATGCAGTTTTTTCCTCGTCTTCTTTTGCCAGGCTGATTTGATGGTATCTAGAGTAGCGGTCCAGGAAGGACAACATAGAACATCCGATAGTCGAATCTACCACCTGATCTATTCTAGGAAGTCCGAAGGGATCCTTCGGATAGTGTTTGTTGAGATCTGTATAGTCGACGCACATGCGCCAATCCACTTTATTCTTTTTTAATACAAGAACAGGATTTGCTAACCACTCAGGATGCAGTACTTCTCTAATGAACCCTGCTGCAACTAAGCGAGCTAGCTCGCCGCGAATAGCTTCTCTCTTGTCAGGTGTCAAACGACACAACTTTTGTCGGATCGGCCTCGCCTGGGGATAGATCTTCAGTTTGTGCTCGGCCAGTTCTCTCGGGACTCCCGGCATATCCGCAGGCTGCCATGCGAATACGTCTCGGTTATCTTGCAGAAACTGGACGGGCGTGCCTTCCTATTTGTCATCCAGGCTGGACCTAATGATGGCAGTCTTGCATTTGTCAGCGAACCCGAGGTTGATTCTCTTCGTCTCCTCAGTCAGCCGCATAGAGGTCACACTTGAGCTTCATTTGCAGGTATCGCGAGGTCTTCCTCAAGCTTTGAGTTCGCTTGCGAGGAGGAAGTCGTCAGTGGTTTGGTGGTGAGGGCCGCCTGAATGGCCACTCGGAAGCATTCCACGGCGCCTTGGAAGTCAGCGCGTACGGTGATGATTCCTTGTGGTCCCGACATCTTCAATATCATGTATGAATAGTGCGGAATGACCATGAATTTCGCCAATCCCGGCCTGCCGATGATGGCGTTGTATCCGCAGTCGAAGCTTGCTACCTCGAACCTCAGGAACTCGGTTCTGTAGTTTTCCGGAGTTCCAAAGGTGACCGGCATGTAGATGTGTCCGAGTGGGTATTCTCCTTCAGTCGGCACAATGCCGAAGAAAGGACTATCTGACTCGTGGAGCTCTTTGAGTGCAACTCCCAAGCCTAAGAGTGTCCGGGGGAAGTGACATTGATGCTGCTTCCCCCGTCCACCAACACCTTCTTTACCCTACTCTCTTGGATCACTGAATCGATGAGGAGCGGGTACTTGCCCGGATGATCGAAGTTGAGCCATTGATCTGCCCGAGTAAAGGTGATCGGGTGTTCTGACCATCGATACAGGGCGGGAGCACTGGTGGCCGCCACCAGTATCTGGCAATCGTTGAGCTTCTGCTGCCTTTTGTTCTCTTGTGACCCGTGTCCACCGAAGATGACATTGACTTCTCCATCGACGTGTGGGAACACTCTGCCTCCTCCCCCTTCCTACTACTGAGGTTGTCGAGGTTCTCTGGGTCCTCCTCGTGGTGGGGGAGGTGGTAGAGGTTGGAAGGGTCGACCATTCCCGACTGAGTGCTTGAAGTCTATGCAGTTCCGGAGGGTATGACACATATCCTTGTGGTACGGGCACTGGGCATCGAGGATGTCGTCCAATGTTCGTTTGCATCCACAGGGTGCCCCTCGGGCACGAGAGACGGGTGGTCCAGCGGCATGGACTTCTTCGCGAGGCCTCTTCTCCTAGCGCTTGTCGGTTTGCTGGTTCGCGTCCCGCCGTGGTGCGGATGGAGCGGGCTTCGTTCCTCCGATGAGGTTCTAGGCACGTTCATCGGCGGTGATGTAGAGGTCCGCCTCCCTGAACAGCTGTTCGGAAGTGGTCGGCACTTTTTGTAGTATGGCTCGGACGAAGGCCGAGTCATTAGATCCTCGGTAGATGTCCTCGATCACTGCTGCTTCTGCAACCTCGGGAATACGATTTCTCATGGTCTGAAACCTTTTAAGGTATGACCGAAGAGTCTCATCCCCTCGGCTCCTGATAGATTTGAGGTCCCATGGCTGCGTCGGCTTGTCGGAGAGGGATTGGAAGTTGGCGATAAAACGCCGACTGAAATCGCTCCAATCGTCGATGCAGTGTCGGGGCAGGTGTCGTAGCCATTGCAGTGCATCTTGCCCGAGGACGATGGGCAAGTACGCAGTCATCACATCTTCAGTTGCCCCAGCGGTCCTGGCAGCGGTGGTATGGACAGCCAACCAGCCTCCCGGGTCCTGCTTAGGCTCGTACTTATCGACGTTGGAGACTTTGAAGTTTGGGGGCCACTGAATGGCCCTGAGACGCGGAGTGAGCGCAGATACTCCACACGTGTCCTCCAGTTGATGATTGTGGTGTCGATCCGGGGAGGGGAGTTGCCGATGTGTTGCCTCGATCGTCCTCGGGTTGTGCCGCCAGTTGAAGCCGTTGCCGACTCAACCCTAGTGGCCTGACTTCGTGCAGGGATGCCATGATCCCGATCATACTCTTCTCGGCGCTGGATCTCGTTCTCATGTCGCCGTTCGCGTGAAGCATTGATGGAGCTTCACGCGTCCCGCCGACTATTGATGGCATGTCGTAGATCGCTCGGAGGATGAGCGAGAGGCAGAAGATGATTAGTCGCCCGAGTGAGCAGTCGCCAATAGCCCTCAGCATCTGGAGTTTGGGGGAGGCCATCAGCTATCCGAGCCAACACTCCACCGACCTCGCTCGGTGTGTTCATGGCTCGGGCGAAGTCAGGGTTCAGGTTTCGTCCGAAGAGAGGGTTCTCTCGGTGCTGTCTTGCCTCCTGCTCAGCTTGCTCTTGTGCTTGTCGACGATCACGTCGGCGGGAGTTCCTCCTTTCCCTAAATACTCGTTCATCAGGAGTTTCTCCCACATCCAAGATCTCATCTTGTGATACAGGCTGCGCCGGGTCTCGTTCTCCGGCTTCATGATGTCGCCGAGCATTACGGCGTCGGTTCCTTCGTCGGCGAGCTTCCTGCTGAGGAGGTTCTTCTCCAAGCACGATTGGTTTGTCGTCGAAGATGGGGGACAATTCCACTCTTCCCCCGATGAAGAGGACGTCGGGGTAGAATGGAGTTGTCGTGACGACAAGCTTCTTTCTGTTCTCCTTTAAGGGCGGAGGTGTCAGAAGAGTAACTTGACGGGCCTTTATCTCATTTGCTTCTTTTTTCCTTTTAATCTGTGTCCATCTTTCGGTGGATGAGGTGGACAATGAGGTCCTCTGAACAGGCGAGTTCTCTATTCCTGGCTTGCAGGAGGTAGTCATTGCCCGGAGCGCTGGAAGTTGCGCTTTTTCCTGCTTCGTTCTAGCTTTTTCGGAGAATTTCGAGGAAGGCTCCTTCTCTGGTGGATCCGCTATGCGATGCAGAATCCCTTCTTCGTCTGCCATGGATGAGATGGTTCCGAAGCAGAACACGGATCAAGGGCGGAGAGCGATCTTGTGCTGAAAAGTGATGGACATTGAGCTAGCTTGGATCAGTGACACACCCCCTACCTAGCACGCCAGCTGTCGGTATTTGGGACCCGACCACGCACCTAGGGTTACCCCTCGAGGTGCTTTTGGGTAGGACGGTGTTACCGACTGTAGCTCGATGGTTCGTGCTTGGCGCAAGAGAGACGATGGACAATTTTATACAGGTTCGGGCCGCTTAGAGAGGCGTAACACCCTACTTTCTGGTGTGGCTCTTTATGTGGTGGGTTACAGGGGAGTTCTCTAGTATGAAGGATGCTAGAGAATTGAATAGATGGCTAATGAGTGACCTGTCCTTTGATGGGGTGCCCCCTAGGCCTTATATACTCGACCGTGGGGCGTTACATGCGGGTATGATAACTATGTGCTCCTAAGTAATAGTGAACCAACTGAACTTATCTTCCTATTATCCTGCCGACTTATCCTCGTTTGGTTCTGACGTCTGAGGGCGCTGCACGAGAGAATCAGATCAATGTTGCGGATAATGTTTACACCCAATGAGTCGTCTGGGCTCGAGTCTGTCCAACCTTGCGTCGATCCATTCTGCCAGTGATTCCTCCCCTGGCCCATGAAGGGATGGCCTTGCGAAGTAATGGGCCTAGAGTCTTTCGCGAGGCCTTCGAGCCTTCTAGTGGACTCAGGGGATATCCGTCCCCCACAAGGATAATATCCATAATACCACATACAGAAATATTTATACAATTGCAAGGGAAAGACAACTATTCAAAGTTCCTTTCAAATGATATTATTAGTATCATATGACCTTGCTCTTGTATTGCATCCTAGTAAGTTTATAGTGTGTTTTTATTTTCGTATCTATTATTTGTTTGCCTTGGTCATGTTGTCATCAAGCACCAAAAAATGGAGAGATTGTAAGGACAATGGAACCTATGAGCCATTGAGTTTGGATTTTTATGTTTGATGAAAAATATGACCATTTGGACTAATGTTATTTGCTAGCACATAAGGTATAATTCAAAATGGATACAAGATGGACTTTGACATAGACACACTATTGGTCCAAATAATCAAGACCTCAAATAGTACATTGTAATCCATGTTTAAGACATGCAAGACATTCAAAATAGTCTAAGACACAAGAACTAGATGCCCTGACGTAAAGACACAAACAAAATTGAAGCTACTAAAGTAGAGACAAATAGGTAAATGAATTGGAACTATCTAATGTTTTGGATCCACTCAAACTGACATGATTTGAGATCTAAGTTTTAGATATTTCTTCAACTTTCCAAAATGTCCAAGATCATTGAAGTTGGAGTTTAGAGCTAAAAGTTATCCCTAAAACACAAGTGACATGCTGAAAACACGGTAGTGAATGGTTTAATGCTAATGGTGTGATGCCCTCTCTTTTAGTCCGACGCTCATAGAACTGAACTAAGTAGGGACACCATAGGATCCAATGCTAATTGTACAATGCACCCTCTCTTGGTCTGATGCTCACATAACTAAACCAAACAGGGGCACCATATGGTCAGACGCTAAAGGTCTGATATCCCCTCTTTCAATCTGATGCTAACATACAGAACTAAACAAGGGCATTGTATGGTTTGACACTCAACATTTGGCCTAACGCTCCTAGAAAATATATCAACTAGTTTTTATAGTTAGAGCTATTTATACCCCCTCAATTTGGCGAAGAAGAGCGTGCCACAACTAAGGAAAGTGTGTATAGAGTTGAGGCTCAACCATTTGTGCTCTAGACACTAAAACTGTTTAGACAAATATTAGGTCATTAGTGTAGGTTCTATATTAAGTTCTTAGGCTAGTTTGACCAATGCTTATGTGCTTGCTCTAGATTTAGGCCTAGTGTTTAGTGAGATTTGAATACACCTTACCAATAGGTGCTTGTGTGAACTATTGTTGTACTTAGATGGGCTTGTAGTCTAGCGATATCACACTATTATTGTGGTGTGTCCACTACTATGTACCATAAAGAATGAGACACATGTCAAATTTGTCTAAAGCTCGACAATGAACACATAGGGGAGCAGTCCAAAAGAGGCCATCTTAGAGACCCACTAATTGTGGTAAAGGACTGTGGGATGCCTGCATATTTACCAGGTTCAAAGCTTGTCCCTTGCTAGATAATCTTTATGAGAGGCTTTAACGATAACTAGGGGAAGCATGAGCATCTTGATGCCTCCATAAAAATATAAGAGTTATCGACATGAATTAGCATCTCTACCTTGATTAAGCTTCCACACTTTATTTATTGTTTAGCAAGGTTGTGTTCTTATTTCCTAGTTTAGCTTGCTAGGCTAGCATAGATTTGGAATATAAGTTGCGTAACCTTTTTATGGTAGTGATAGAAACACACCTAGCAACCGTAGTTTCACATCTAAATAGATTACATTCTTGCATGTGTTTTGACTAGAAAAAATTAGAGGCCTTATTTTAAGAAGTAGAATTTTAAGGTTCTTAATTCACCCTCCTCCATTGGGTTTTTCCACCATCCGATACTAAAAGGTTCAAAAGTTTAGTACTCGTTGGTGTCACTAATGGGTGCAAAAGTGGAATTTTTAGTATCGGTTTTTAGCACCAATCGATACTAAATGATATTTGGGCCACATCTATTACCAACTAGTAACAAATATCATTTCAGTTTTGGTTCAAATTCAATTGAGACTAATCACAATTGATACCACTTCCAAGTAAGAGCACAAGGAGACCGAGCATACCTTCTTGGTTGTGGAAGAACCTAGATGTGAAAAAGAACATATCATACAAACTAACTGATCATAGGGAGAAAGAAAGCCTTACCAAGGATTGCTTCCTATGTCAGATGCCCCTCTATCCCCTAGTGATTATGTGAATTATAGTGGGGCTCTATGAATATTGTTCGTCTTGTTTCCTTCACTTACCTTGTTATTTGGCCTACCTTGTCATAAGGTCCCTATTTCCACTACAAGGGCCATTCAAACATCTTCTGTCATATTTCTATTTCGATTGTATGGCGTGCCATATACATGTTCTACAAATAAAATGAATGGTTATTTTACTCCATTTTCTCATGGCTTCTTAAACCTTTCTTTTTCTCTTTGGATCATAAGCAAATGAAAACTTTTCATTGTTAGATTTTACCTATTTGGATTTGTTGTGAGCGCTCTTGAAAAAAGCAATAGAACATACAAATGGCAGCAAGTCCTCTTTCACACTATGTATGCTAGTGATCTAGTGTTTAAGGTTATCGATTTAGGACCTAGATGTAATCAAATAAATGCTCATGAAGCTAACCTGAACCATCCATTTTCACTTGCCTTTCTTTTATGGGTATGCCTATTTTAGGGGATCTTGTAGTAATAATAGTCTAATATACCAATAAGAGAGAAATCCTTCTTGAATCGCCTTAACTGGTTTCGGATATTGGTCCTTCTACCCGTGCTTTCTAGCCATATGCTTGTGAATTGAAGTAATCACTAATCAAGGAAAGATGGATCTTTAACTAGGTTTTGTTATATATCGTGCCTTCCTTCTTTCAAACCTTTTGGTATGTATTGCTCCCTAACTATGATAAGATCCACTGAATCAGAAACTCAATACATATATTTTACCAACAAATCTGATACATCTAATTGTAGTGGTTGGTGTATTAACTTTTTTTGAAAGGAAGTGTCTGCGAGTTGCCTATTTCAAAAATAGATTGGATCTATCTAAATCCACTAAGTTGTAGCAAGAGGAGCTGGATCAACCAACGCTGCTTCAGCCTTCAAAAGAAAAGAAGGAATGAATTTTAGACCAAGGTCCAAAGCACTTTTTTGTAGTAGTGAACCCGCTCAAGAAGACTACAAATAATGCAAACATGATGTTGGGGACTTGTTCTCAAATGCTATGAATTAAGAACAAGGCAACATAAAATGTTAAATGATACTGTCCTTCGTCCGTGAAGCATTATTCCTTTGAGGATAATGGGTCTTGGACGAAGGTTGATGAGAGTCTTATTACGAAGTTGAACCTTCGTAATAAACTTTCAATAAACATTGTAAGATAATGCAAAATAAAAGGTATAAAATGGATAAATGATTCACAGATGCATTATATCATATTCACTTAATATATTGAATCATTAAATACAATGATACCTATGCCTTGACAAAGGTTGTATTCCGAGAGATGCGATTGCAAATACCAGAATGCGTGAACAGTAACGGAATACTGTTCACTATTTATAGGCACAGGACGCAGCCTGTGAGGAATTACAAGTATGCCCCTTATAAAAACTTACAACATTGACTCAGACCTTTATGGACTAAAAGGTCATTCTATCTTTAAGTCGGTTTGCAATGCCGAAGCTTTACGAAGAGGAACCTTCGGCTATCTTATACAAACAGCTTCATCCGAGGATCGCTTCTTTCTATAATACCTTCGGCGACGAAGCATAGACCCAACAGTAGCCCCTTTCGCGTTGCTAGATCGTTTTTCGTAACGAGCTTGATCCGTGAAAAAAAGTTTCTTAAGCTTCGGAGCGCCGAAGGTCTCAAAAACACCTTCCCTGAGCTCGTTGTCGAGAAACGATTCAATTTCCCTGCGCGTAGCGGCCCCACCTTGCAGAGTTACTGTTCGGTCTCTGCGGTCCACCGTACAGCGAGTGCGAGCGGGTGTCCGCCTGGTGTAAAACTTCTGGCGCTTCGCCTTCTTACCTGCGGCACTATATAAACAGACGAGTAGGTGTGAAGTTACCACAACATTTACTGCTATTTGCACTGTTTTGCTGCCAAAATTTTTAACCATCGCCGAAGCTTGTTTGTCAGAATTGAACGAAGCTCCATCTTGAAGCCTGCTTCGGAGGAAAAAAGTATTAAAGTTTCACAAGTTCATAGTTAAATGGCCAGAGTCCGTTCTACCGCTAGGGTTGAGCGTGAGGGGGACGAAACTGAAGTTTCGGAGACTGTCCCTATCTCCGAAGCCATGCAACGATCCGGGCTAGTGACTTCGGAAAAGATTCCTATTGATGATGCAGAACAAGCAATTGCTGAAGCAGAAGGAGAAGATGCTGTGGAAACTGACCCCGAAGATGATTATCACCTTGCCACACCAAGCAAACCCAGCCATTTGGACTTCGGGAAATCTATTGTTTCGAAGGCTGATCTGTCCAAGATGGTAAAGTCAGGCTATTTTACTGAAAATCAAAAGAAGCTATTACGCTTCGGGGGAGAAGAGACTACCCCAAAGCCGGAGAAAGATGAAATTATTATTTTTAAGAGCTTCCTAAAGGCTGGATTAAGATTCCCCCTTCATGGGATTATTGCAGAGATATTGAAGAATTTTGGAATCTATTTTCACCAGCTAACCCCTAACGCTATCGTTAGGCTTAATGTTTATATTTGGGCACTCTGAAGGCAGGCGGTGGAACCGTTTGCGGACAGCTTCTGCCGAGTTCACGAACTGCACTATCAGACAAAGGCTAGAAAGGATGGATTACATAACAATTTTGGTTGCTATAATTTTGCTTATCGGAAATCTACGAAGTATCCTGTGATCAGCTACCGAAGCAAATGGGCAGCAGGGTGGAAATCGGAATGGTTCTATGTTAAGGTTGATGATGATAAAGAAAAGCTTGTGCAAAGTCCACTTGAACTGACCTTCGGAGAAACCCGCCCCCAGTGCCACATGTTACCAGAGGGTCCGACTCAAAAAGCGATGTATGAATTCAAAATAATTGCAGAGAATATCAGTACAAGGGACCTGGTCCAGGAATTCTTGGCTTTCAAGGTTTTTCCTAGTGTAAAAGAGTGGGAAATGCCGAAGCTGAAGGGGGAGAAGAAAAAAGGTGAACTTGTACGTTTGCCTTACTACTTCAAATTTAAGAAATACTTTAAAACTCCTTGCCAAGAGTGGCTGGACACGATTGAAGTGATGTGCAACGAGATACTTGGCAATTATTCAAAAAAGGAAGATCAATTGATGACCGCAGCCTTCGGCACCCGTCCGAAACGAAGGCTAAATCGAGTGTTGGACGCCTTGGGTTTCGAATACCCAGACTATGAAGATCTGAACAAAGGTGCCGGAGGCCAAAAAAGGAAAAGGGTAACTGAAGCCTTAGATGAAGGTGAAAAAGAGCCAATAAAGAAGAAAATTCCAAAGAAAAGGAAAACTTCTTCTCCGAAGCAACAAATATCCGAAGCAGAAGAAACCCCCGCATCACCTTCTGCTGCTGTTGTTGAGGAAATTCTGAAGGTAATGACTGAATCCTTACCTGCGAAGCTAAGTCCACTGGGTCCTCAACTGACAAAGTTTTTTCAGAAGGACAAGGAGCCCGAGAAATCGAGGAAAACAACCAAGGCAAAGAAACAAAGAATCATTACCGTGACAGAGGTAATTGATAAAACGCCGCCAAGAGCTTCGGCCCAAAAAACACGAACGGCTGCAGAGGGGGCAGATATTGAAATTGCACCTTCGGAGGCCGCAGCCGCCGAAGTTACCTCAACTGAAGATTTGAATTTGGAAAGCACAACTGAACATATTGACCAAATGCTACTAGACATGGCTGCAGAAGAAGCTACCACTGCTGCCGAAAAGGCCGTGACCGCAGCGTCAAAGAAAGGAAAGGAAATTGCTGATGAAGCTTCAGGAAACGAAGCCTTCGCGTTTCAAAACTTAGTTGGAGAACATCTAACAAAAGCTGAAATAGAAGAGCTTAAAGAGTATGCCCAATCCTGTGGATACAAACCTGGGGCACTCCTCTTCGGAGGCGTTGATGATGAGAAATTAGAGTGTATTCGAGACCAAACAGGGGCCAAAGTTATCAGTACCCTGTCCAAGAGTATTGGATTCCCGAAGCTAGAAACAGACATCAGCCGCTACCGACGACAACATGTCGTTGGTAGTTTATTTTACTCCAACTTCAAGGTAAATGACTTGTCCCTTAACTTTTATTGCTTCTAATAAAAACATGTCTGACGAAGGTTGTGTTTGTGTAGAGTATGCTATTGAGCAAAGCCTTGCAAATGCAGCAAGATCTTGAAGATAAAAAGCATGAAGTTATAATTGGAAATTTGGAAAACAAAATAAAGGAGCAATCAGATGCTTTTGAGAAAAAGAACTTTGAGCTCCAGGCAGCCGAAGGTTTACTGGCGGAAGCTGAAGCAAAAATATCAGAACTGAACACGAAGCTTCTCCGCCAGTCTGAGCAGTTCGAACGAGAAAAACAAGATCTCAATGCAAAACTTGAAGCCGAAGCTCAGCAAAATTCGGATTTGAGAAAACTACTGACAAATCTTCAAGAAAAATGCCTGGAATTTAGCAACAAGTGCATTCAACGACTAAGAAAGATTTTTTACTCAGTTGGAGCCAGCAGCGAAAAATTTACCCCCTCAGCTGAAGATCTACCAAAAACCTTCGAACACATTGAGGGGGAGATTGACGAGCTCGACGAAGTCATAGCTGGGCATGGTGACTTCTGTGCCTGGGTGGCTTCTCGAGGGACTGCTGCAGCCTTCCTGAAGGCTGGCTGTGATCATGGGAAAATTGTCAATAGGCCAAATTTCACTTTGTCACCATCAATCCTGGATGACATCCCTGATCTCGCCCGAAGCATCTCGAATCGATTTGTAAAAATGATATGGACAAAAGGTGGTCGAGAGAAAGCTGGAGACGAAGCTCGTAGCCACCTTGATCCAGTAAGAAATCATACCTTGTGCTTACCTTTTTCTGTAAACTTGATTTTGACTTCCAACAACCTTATTCGTGTAGGATGACGAAGCCGAAGCTGATGATCAAAAATAACGCCGAAGCCGAAGCTCCTTGGAGATTTAGATAGTAGACTGCAGACAGTACTTGAAAAACTTTTGAGATAACTTTTATAAATGTAAACAAAACTTGTTTTTAATGTATGCTGTTCATACCTTGTAATATATCCTTAACCTTTCACTGATGTATGAGAAATGCTTTGATGTGGACGAAATTTCCTTTTTTGAGCCGAAGGCGAAAAAACACCTTCCCTTCTTTTCGTACGCAACGAAGCATAGAAAACAACATTTTCCTTTTTTCCGAAGCTCTCCTTCATAGAAAACAACATTTTCCCTTCTTCTTCGTGCACGAAGCTCTTTTTTTCCCTTTCTTTTTTCTCTTCTTGCCGAAGCAACCATTTTATGCGATGAAGATGATTATCCTACATATGCCTAGATGAATGTTTATGAATGCAAATGCTATGATGTAATGTGATGTGCAAATGAATGGCCAAACACGTATCCGAAGCCATATTCATAGCCATTATTTTCTTAAAAACAATCACACCTCAGCTCTGCATTCCCTTAGGAACGACTTTGGAGCTTCTTCGCCTTTACTTTTGGCGGAATCAGCGTTGACTTTTCGCTGTAAGCTCTGCATTCCCTTAGGAACGTCTTTGGAGCTTCTTCGCCTTTACTTTTGGCGGAATCAGCGTTGACTTTTCGCTGTAAGCTCTGCATTCCCTTAGGAACGTCTTTGGAGCTTCTTCGTTTTCACTTTTGGGCACTCGATGGTGCACTCTCAGCTTTTACATTTACATTCTTTGGGGGATTTTGCTCTTATAAGACTAAAAAAGGAAATTACATATGCTGGCCCCATTAAAAACCTTTCTCCCCCTTTGGAAAGGAAAAGGGTGCCATGAAAGAAAAAATAAAAAATATGAAAAATTACATCGAATTATACATAATATCGCCGAAGCTCATCCGCATTCCAAGATCTAGGAATGTCATTGCCGTCCATATCTTTCAATCTGTATGAACCGGGTCTTGACGAAGATGCTACTAAGAAAGGCCCGTCCCATTTCAACTGCAATTTGCCCACTGTTTCCGGGTTGGCCACCCTCCGAAGCACCAAGTGCCCTGGCTCAATATTTTTTAGCCGAACCTTTCTATCCCGCCATTTGACTGTTTCAGCTTGATATTTATTGATATTCTCCACGGCTTGCAGTCTGATCCCCTCTAAAGCATCTTTTTCTATAGAATAAGCAGCTTCGGAATCTGATTCTGCCGAAGCTACTATCCTTATTGATCCGATTTTAGCTTCCTCTGGAGTTATTGCTTCGTCACCGAATAACAACTTGAATGGAGTGAAGCCTGTAGACCTTGATGTTGTCGTGTTGTGGCTCCATACCACTTTGGTTAACTGATCTGGCCATTTTCCTCTGGGTTGATTGAAGATTAACTTCATTATTCCTGTCATTATAATGCCGTTGGCTCTTTCAACGAGTCCATTTGACTCCGGGTGCCTAACTGATGCAAAATGGATCTTCGTACCAATTTGGTCACAGAAATCCCTGAAAGCTTCGGAGTCAAACTGTGTTCCATTGTCCACAGTGATAGCCTTTGGCACCCCGAAACGACAAACAATATTTTGCCAGAAAAACTTTTGGACGGTAGCCGAAGTTATTGTGGCTAAAGGCTTCGCCTCAATCCATTTAGAAAAATATTCCACAGCTACTACAACATACCTCAGGTTCCCTTGGGCCGGTGGTAACGGACCTAACAAGTCAAGGCCCCACCTTTGCAATGGCCAAGTGGGTTGTATGAGCTGTGTTAAGGACGAAGGTTGTTTTTGATCTCTTGCACATTTCTGACAATCTTCGCACTTTTGAACCAATTCTGCTGCATCCGAAGCTGCCTTCGGCCAGTAAAACCCTTGACGGAAAACTTTTCCAAGTAACGGCCTAGATCCGATGTGAGATCCACACAGGCCTGCATGTATTTCTTTCATTAACTCTATACCTTCGGTTCTGGATAAACATTTGAGCAGCGGAGCACAAACTCCATGTTTGTACAACTCCCCTTCTATCATGACATATGGACGAGCTCTTGCCTCTATCCTCTTGTTATAAGCTTCGTCATCTGAAAGAAATTTACCCTGAAGGTAAGAGATGATTTCGGTTCTCCAATCTTCGCTAAAAACAGGAGATATATTAAGAACTGCTCTTTCAAGAAGTTCCACCGAAGGTGCTTTTATTGTTTCTAAGAACACATCCGAAGGTAAAGGCAGCCCCTGTGCTGCTGACTTAGCTAGCAGATCAGCATGCTCATTTTGTCCTCGAGGGATATTCTTGACAGAAAACCCTTCGAAGGAAGCTTCGACTCTTCGAACCATATCCAGATATTTTTCAAGCTTCGGATCCTTAGCCTTGCAACTCTTGTCAATATGACCTGAAACAACCTGGGAATCAGTTTTAAGTATGGCCCTTCTGATTCCCATTGCTTTTAACTTCCGAAGACCTAGAATCAATGCTTCGTACTCAGCAATGTTATTTGTGCAATTAAAATCAAGCTTTGCCGCATAACAAGTTTTGACTTTGGAAGGTGAAACCAACACAGCAGCCGCTCCTGCTCCGAAGGTTCCCCAAGATCCATCACAAAACACTGTCCATGCTTCGTTATCTTTGTTCGTTTCCTCCTCCTGAGCCCCTGGCGTCCAGTCAGCAATGAAGTCTGCCAACGCCTGGGACTGAATCGAAGATCTGTGAACATATTCAATACAAAATTCATTGAGCTCTGCAGCCCATTTTCCAATCCTTCCAGTAGCTTCTCGGTTCCTCATAATATCCTTCAGAGGTTGTGAAGAAGGAACAATTATGTTGTAAGCTTGGAAATAGTGCCGAAGCTTCCTGGAGGCCATCAAAACAGCATACAGTACCTTCTCCAACTCTGTATAATTTTTCTTTGATAAACTAAGGACCTCGGAAACAAAATATATTGGGGCCTGTCTCTTGACTTGACCATCAAGCTTCTCCTGGACAAGCGCTGCACTTACCGCTGAGTGCGAAGCTGCCACATATAATAATAAAGGAGCCCCTGGCATTGGTGGAGTCAATGTTGTTAGATCTATCAAATATTGTTTCAGTTCTTCGAAAGCCTTCTGCTGGATTGGTCCCCATTGAAAGACTTCGGCCGACTTCAGCACTTCGAAGAATGGTAAATTTCTCTCTGCTGATCTGGATATGAATCTATTGAGAGATGCCAATCACTAGTAGAAAAGAGCTCAAAGCCTGCGGCACGTTCAACTTTTCACTGGCGGTTTCCGTTATCAAACGCCAGTGAAAGAAACAGGTGGGCCCGGCTTTAAAAACCGCCAGTGGAAACCAATTTCCACTGGCGGTTGTCTTAACACAACCGCCAGTGGAAATAGGATGTTTCCACTGGCGGTTGTGTTACACAAACCGCCAGTGAAAATTGATTTCCACTGGCGGTTATCTTAACTTAACCGCCAGTGGAAACATCCTATTTCCACTGGCGGTTGTGTTAAGATAACCGCCAGTGGAAATAGGTTTCCACTGGCGGTTTTTAAAGACAACCGCCAGTGAAGTGTCTGTTATAAATACCCCTCTTCTTCCCCCGACAGTGAACTGTATGCTCGCAGCCAACTTCCATTGGAGGCGATTTTGGAGGTCCAGAATTCACAAAATACATGGGGAGAGGTTTTGATCTTCATTTTTTGGAAGAAGATTGCTAAGAAAGGTTGGTTTATGTTGCTAATGTCAATTTTTATTCATTTTTGCTCAATTTTAGCCACATTTTGGATCTAGGGTTTCACCATTGGAGAGAGAGTGTGTCCTCTCTCAATTTTAGCCACATTTTAGCCACATTTTTGCTCTATTCGCTCAAATAAAGTTGTTTAATATGGTTAGATTTTGTCTATCCTCTCTCCTTTTTCATGTTTAGTTCTCAAATCAGTTTATCCATGACATATTAAGTTGTTTAATGAATGGTTCATGTGTTGTGTGGAGAGAGAAGAAGATAGGTTTGATAATTAAGATTGTTTTTATTAGTTGCTATGAAAGTTGGTTTAATTATGTTTTAATTGCCAATTATTGTTTATCTTTGCTCAATTTTGGAACTAGGCCTTCACCATGTGTTAAAGAGAAGAGTATGGCTAGGAAAGTTTAGTTTTATGTTCCTCTTGCCAATTTTTGTTCATTTTCCTTAAATTTAGCCACATTTTGGATATAGGGTTTCACCCCTTCATCCTTCCCAACAGGTGGTGATGGAGAGGACATCCTGGATGTATAACTTATCAAGGCTAGATCCATCATACATATCCGAGGTCCATAAGTTTATTGATGTCGCTACGAACCATGCTTGGAGAACAAAGACAAAACACATATATTGTCCATGCATGGACTGCAAAAATGCTGCTGTATTTAATGACACAGAACAAATCATATCTCATCTGGTATGCCGAGGATTTATGAAGGATTACACAATTTGGACAAAGCATGGAGAGGGTAGCTCTTCGCCTTATACGACTGGAAACCCTGAGAACATCGACGACAGATTTCAGTTCGTTCACGAGCCACACCAACCTCTTCCACAGAGCGAACATGTAGTGCAAAATGTTACTGATCATGGTTACGCTCGAGGAAATGAACATGATAGACCTCATGTTCTGCCAAGTGTTATGGATGAGGAAGATGCAGAGTTGCTAGAAACAATGTTGCGTCGTCATACAGATCAATCGATGTTCTTAATGAAAGGTATGGAGTCCCTGAAGAAGGCAGCAGAAGAGCCTTTGTACGACGAGTCTAAGGGTTGTACCAAAGAGTTCACGACGCTCCGGTCTGTGCTAAAGCTGTTGATGTTAAAAGCTAAATATGGTGTGTCTGATGCTGGCTTCGATGCGTTCTTGAGTATTATCGCAGACATGCTTCCAAAGGAGAACAATGTGCCTGCTAACACGTACTATGCAAAGAAACTAATCAGTCCGCTCACTATGGGTGTGGAGAAGATCCACGCGTGTAGAAATCACTGTATCCTTTATCGAGGTGATGATTATAAAGACTTGGAGAGCTGCCCAAAGTGCGGTGCAAGTAGGTACAAGACGAATAAAGACTATCGAGAGGACGAAGAGTGTGTTGCATCCGTGTCTAAAGGGAAGAAGCGAAAGAAAGCCCAAAAAAAGACTTCAAAATCCACGAGCAAAGAAAAAGAAGTAGACTATTATGCGCTCAAAAAGATTCCTGCTTTGGTGATGTGGTACCTCCCCGTCGTCGATCGATTGAGGTGTTTGTTCGCTAATCCTGAGGATGCCAGACTTATGAGCTGGCATGCTTCTGATGAGCACAAAAACGATGGGAAGCTTCGACATCCAGCCGATGGGAAGCAGTGGCAAGATTTCAATGACAACCACCGAGACTTTGCCGATGAACCGAGAAATGTTAGGTTCGCACTGAGTACTGATGGAATGAACCCATTTGCTGAGAGGAGCAGCAAGCATAGCACATGGCCGGTGATCCTCACCATATACAACCTTCCTCCATGGTTGATGCAGAAATGGAAGTACATTTTGCTAACCATCCTTATTTCTGGACCTACACAACCTGGAGTTGACATGGATGTATTTTTGGAGCCCTTAATGGAGGATATGAAAATATTGTGGGAAACAGGTGTTCAAATGTTGGATGAGTATCGTAAAGGTTCATTCACGCTGAGAGCAATTCTTTTTGTTACGATCAACGATTACCCTGCTCTCTTCACATTATCAGGCCAGTTTAAGGGAAAGGTTGGTTGCACAGTATGCATTGATGGAACTGCTTACGTATCCCTTGCTGCATCTAGGAAGATAGTTTACATGAGGCACAGACGCTTTTTATTGGAAGGACACAGGTACCGCATGCGAAAGATGGATAAGTACTTCGACAATAATGGTGAACTACATTCTACTGCTCCATCGGGTAACAATAGAGGTCATAGAGTTTTTGAAATAGTCAGGAATATCAAGTTTGTTTTCGGGAAGAAGACAAAAGACGGAAAAACAAGGAAGGATGTCAAACCAGCTTCGGGGGCTATATTCAAGAAGAAGTCTATTTTCTTCGAGTACTTGCCTTACTGGAAAGAGTTAGATGTGCGGCATGCGATCGATGGTATGCACGTTCAGAAGAACGTGTTTGAAAGCATAATGGGCACCTTGCTAGACATAAAGGGCAAAACAAAAGAAGGGCTCAATTCACGCATGGACTTGGTAGATTTAGGCATAAAAAAGGAACTACATCCCGTTCTTCAAGAAAATGGGAAGTACCATCTCCCAGCAGCAAGCTACAATCTCAATGTAGATGAGAAACATGCGATGTGTGTTTGGCTTAAGAATTTGAAAGTCCCATCCGGATTCTGCTCTAGCATACGGAGTATTGTGTCAATGAAAGACCTGACAATCACCAACTACAACTCACATGATTGCCATGTCATGCTGACTACATTCCTACCTATTGCCATCAGGGCTATAAATCCTTTGTTTTTAAAGATGGCAATCACACGGTTGTGCTACTTTTTCAACAGGATTTCACAAAAGGTAATTGGCCGTGATGAGTTGGCATCTCTTCAGGAATTCGCAGTGGAGACAATATCACAGTTTGAGATGTGTTTCCCTCCATCGTTCTTTGATATTATGGTGCACCTTGTGGTGCACTTGGTGCCACAAATAGAGGCATTGGGTCCTATGTACTTGCATGAAATGTGGACGTATGAGCGTTTCATGTCAATACTGAATGGCTATGTATCAACCCATGCTCGTCCTGAGGCATCCATGATAGAGGGGTACTGTACCGAAGAGGCCATTGAGTCCGGAGGTCCATTCTGCAATAGTATCCTAAAAGACCAGGTTGCAATAGGTCTGCCTCCGTCACGACACGAGGGTAGACTGTATGGAAGCGGGAGGACGGGACGGAAATCTTTCATCCCACCGGATTACGATATAGTACTTGAGGCACATCAGAGCATCCTACATCAGCTAACGATAATGGAGCCATTTATCCAACAACACATCAATGAGCTTCGCGAGCAAAATCCTGGGCATACGGATGATTGGGTAATGAAGCAACATAAGCAGCGATTCAACACATGGCTAATGGTGAAGGACATTCCACGTGGAGAAACAATAGAAGAACAAACCATCAAGGGCTTGGCATCTGGACCATCACGCCAGGTCACAACATGGCAAACCTATGACATTAGTGGATTCACATTTTGTACCAAGTCCAAGGACAAAAAGAGCATGTCACAAAACAGTGGTGTTCGATGCGAGGCCATAGATGATGAAACTGGTGAGATTATAACATATTTTGGCTTTATTGAGGACATATGGGAACTAGACTATGGTACATTTCAGATCTCGGTTTTCCGATGTCAATGGGTTGAAGACAAACATGTCACGGTAGACAACTATGGGGTCAGAGTTCTTGATCTAAGTAAGGTAGGTTACAAAGATGACCCATGGATCCTTGCTAATCGTGCTGCACAGGTCTTCTATGCTGAACAGATCATTTCTAACAATGAGAAGAAAAGCACCGACAAACCGAAGCATGTAGTTTTTCCTGGAAAACAACAAGCTATAGGAGTTGATGGTGTATCTGATTTAGAGGATTTTAACCAGTTCAACGACATGTCTCTTTTCATAGACCATCCAACCAAGATAAGGAACGTTGAGCGAAGCATCCCACGCAATTCGTTGCCCTGGGTACGCCACGATGGACAAGGCAGAACAATAGCTTCCTAGATTATATACTTGTCATGTAATTGATTATTGTTAGGACTTGTCATGTAATTGATTATTGTTAGGACTTTGCACATCCAGAATGCCCGTTCTTGCACTGATTTTACACAGAGCAGAACATCATGCTGGAGCCTACCGATCAATATGTACTGTATATATACATGCATGGTAATCTGACTTGCCATGAAAACTTCGGACTGGAAGGGTAGGCAGCAGATGTCGCACTCCAGCGCGTCCTTCTCCACGGATAGTGTCACAGTCGCCTCTGATTTAAACACTGCAATTGAATGCTCTCACTGAGTGGTGGAGCCGAGGAGGCCGCGCAGGCCTGCCCGTCAGCCGTTTCCGACGTATTATATACTCCGGCACCTTCGGCGGTTTCTGCTTCCTCTAGCCCTAGGATTGGAGCCTTCTCTAGTTCTCTTGAGTTGAGCCTCGACTACTCCGGCGGGGGAAAGTGTACTGCTGCAGCAGCACTGGAGCGCAGAAGTCGAAGTGTACTGGAGCAGCACTGGAGCAGCACTGGAGCAGCACTGGAGCACTGCAGCAGCACTGGAGCGCAGAAGTGTACTGCTGCAGCAGCACTGGAGCTGCAGCAGCACTGGAGCGCAGAGGTGCCCACAGCATTTTGTGATAAAGAGGAGAGAGAGAGAGAGGAGAGATAGAGGAGAGAGAGAGAGGGAAGAGATAGAGGAGAGAGAGGAGAGATAGAGGAGAGAGAGGAGAGATAGAGGAGAGATAGAGGAGAGAGAGATAGAGGAGAGAGAGGAGAGATAGAGGAGAGATAGAGGAGAGAGTATACTTAATATATAAAAACTATACTAATTAAATATATAAAAAGTATACTAAACAATATATAAAAAACTATGTTAAATAATAACAAAAAACAATTTCTACTGGCGGTTGTCATATAGAACCGCCAGTAGAAATGGCTTCTACATTCTGTGGAAGCCATTAATTTCTACTGGCGGTTCTCTATGACAACCGATTCATACAGTGGGAGTGAAGACGAAGATACGCGAAGCAAGGAGACTACATAGGATTTAAACACTGCAATTGAATGCTCTCACTGAGTGGAGGAGCCGAGGAGGCCGCGCAGGCCTGCCCGTCAGCCGTTTCTGACGTATTATATACTCCGGCACCTTCGGCGGTTTCTGCTTCCTAGCCCTAGGATTGGAGCCTTCTCTAGTTCTCTTGAGTTGAGCCTCGACTACTCCGGCGGGGGAAAGTGTACTGCTGCAGCAGCACTGGAGCGCAGAAGTCGAAGTCTTCTTTGATCAATCGAGTCAATCAAAGAAGTTGCATTTTGTTGTCGTCTCACCAGGCAGGCTATCTGATCGGCGACATGTCTGAATGTCGTATCAGGCTTTATCGATCATCTCCACAGGTATTATATACTCTACTTCTCATTGAACTCTAGAGGTGCCCACAGCATTTTGTGATAAAGAGGAGAGAGAGAGAGAGGAGAGATAGAGGAGAGAGAGAGAGGGAAGAGATAGAGGAGAGAGAGGAGAGATAGAGGAGAGAGAGGAGAGATAGAGGAGAGATAGAGGAGAGAGAGAGATAGAGGAGAGAGAGATAGAGGAGAGAGAGGAGAGATAGAGGAGAGATAGAGGAGAGAGTATACTTAATATATAAAAACTATACTAATTAAATATATAAAAAGTATACTAAACAATATATAAAAAACTATGTTAAATAATAACAAAAAACAATTTCTACTGGCGGTTGTCATATAGAACCGCCAGTAGAAATGGCTTCTACAGTCTGTGGATGCCATTTCTACTGGCGGTTCTCTATGACAACCGCCAGTAGAAATTGTTTCTACTGGCGGTTCTCGTTGTCAACCGCCAGTAGAAATGGCTTCTACAGTCTGTGGAAACCATTTCTACTGGCGGTTCTCGTTATCAACCGCCAGTAGAAATGGCGCCTATATAAAGGTGGCGCGCGGGAGCCGAAAATTTTACAAGTCCCTGGCGCCCTTTCACTTGAAGACGACGCCGTCAGGCTGCTGGATTTCGACCCCGAGGGTTTTCGCCGGCGATCGTCCCCGCGCCCGTCCCCACGCCGCCATTCCCGCCCCCGCACCGCCGTCTCCAGGTTTTTTCTCTTTCCCCTCTGTACCGCCGCCGTCTACTACCGCGCCGGGCCGCCGCCGCCGCCGCCGCGTTTTAGTAAAACCTAGGGCACGCGCCGCCGCCGAGAGGGAGGAAGAGAGATGAAGGAGAGGGAGAGGGAAGAGTGAGGAGGGAGAGGGAGAGGGAGGAGAGAGGAGGGCGCACGCGCCGCCCGCCGCCGAGAGGGAGGAAGAGAGAGGAAGAGAGAGGGAGAGAGATAGAGGGAGGGAGATGAGAGAGAGAGAGAGGAATTTTATATATTGTAATTTTATGTGTTCAAATGTATGTTGAATTTATATGTGTTCAAATGTATGTTGAAATGTATGTTGAAATGTATGGTGAGAGAGATAGAGGGAGGGAGAGGAGGGTGAGAGAGGGAGAGGAGGGTGAGAGAGAGAGAGGAATTTTATACATTGTAATTTTATGTGTTCAAATGTATGTTGAATTCATATGTGTTCAAATGTATGTTGAAATGTATGTTGAAATGTATGGTGAGAGAGATAGAGGGAGGGAGAGGAGGGTGAGAGAGGGAGAGGAGGGTGAGAGAGAGAGAGGAATTTTATACATTGTAATTTTATGTGTTCAAATGTATGTTGAATTCATATGTGTTCAAATGTATGTTGAATATATACATTGTAATTTTATCCGTCACAACTCGATAATATACGTATCCGATCCGATCCGAATTCGATCTGAACTCGATAATTTCCGTACGACTCTCCCTCTCTCCCTCTCTATACGTCCTATGCGACTCTCCCTCTCTCCCTCTCCTCGTCCTATACGACTCTCCCTCTCTCTATACGTCCTATGCGACTCTCTCCCCGTCCTACACGATACTATACGACTATACGATACTATATGGTTAGGGTTTAGGGTTATGGTTAGGGTTAAGGTTAGGGTTAAGGGTTATAGTTAGGGTTAGGGTTAAGGGTTAGGGTTAGGGTTAGGGTTAGGGTTAAGGGTTCGGGTTTTGGGTTAAGGGTTCGGGTTTTGGGTTAGGGTTAGGGTTTAGGGTTAGGGTTAGGGTTAGGGTTAGGGTTTTGGGTCAGGGTGTTAGGGTTAGGGTTAGGGTTAGGGTTAAGGGTTCGGGTTTTGGGTTAAGGGTTCGGGTTTTGGGTTAGGGTTAGGGTTAGGGTTAAGGGTTTAGGGTTAGGGTTAGGGTTAGGGTTAGGGTTAGGGTTTTGGGTCAGGGTTAGAGTTAGGGTTAGGGTTAGGGTTAGGGTTAAGGGTTCGGGTTTTGGGTTAAGAGTTCGGGTTTTGGGTTAGGGTTAGGGTTAGGGTTAGGGTTAGGGTTAGGGTTGTGGGTCAGGGTTAGAGTTAGGGTTAGGGTTAGGGTTAGGGTTAGGGTTAAGGGTTCGGGTTTTGGGTTAGGGTTAGGGTTAGGGTTAGGGTTTTGGGTTAGGGTTAGGGTTAAGGGTTTAGTGCCCGCGAGGATGTATTTAATTATACTATTTGTTAAGATGAATTTAATTATTGCTTACGTTAATATGTGTTAATATGTATTTAATTATTGCTTATGTATTTGTATATATATAGCTCAATGAGTTCTCCGATCAAGGACCAAGGATTAGTGCCCGAGCACATGGACAAGAGTGTTGTTCAAGAACAATCTAGCAGTGAAGGATATGAATCGCCTAGCGACCCTTTTCCTACCACTAGCATAGATAGGGCCGCTCTCCGTGAGTTGCAACGTGACCCTACTTATGATCCACGAGAAGCTGAGGTAAAAGTACGCATCTTTAGCTTCGTATGTGTACCCTACTGATTTCACATGCATGATCTCTTGTGCATTTTATTACATGAATAGGAGGTCGTGTCTGAATTTCGTGCGATACTCGAAGAAGCCGTGGCACGATACGAAGACGTACCAGAGCCGACCCAAGACGCACCGGAACAGACCAAGACAACAACCGAGACATCAAGGAAAAGGAAGCAGAGCGATCGAAAAAGAGGTGACAGGGGGCTGAACAAATTTCCCGACAAAACATACAAAATCTCAGACGTGAGCCCGAAAGGTCAGCCCCTAGCTCCAGAAGAGGCACTACCTAAGTTTCGGAATGCACTTGGGTTTTTAGTTAGAGATAATCTTGACATAACAATACGACAGTGGAGAGATGTGTCAGATGATGTCAAGAATCAAATATGGAATAAGCTATTAATGAGGTTCGTTCTGCCTCGGGGTTCAGAAGAACTCGTGAAGGAATACACGATGAAGCAGCTTGCAATAAATTTCCGAAACTGGAGGTCTGAGATGAACACAAAGTTTGCAAAGAAAGGTCTGGACCCGACCAAAAAATATAAAATCTCAGCAGGTCAGTGGGCAGTATTTCTAGAGCAGAGGAGCAGCCCTGATTTCATATCTCTAAGTGAGGCAAATTCAGAACTATCAAAGAAGAACAAGTACCGCCACCACCTAGGCACAGGTGGTTACAAGCGTCAGGTTCCTAAATGGACACAAGAAGACGCCGAGAAGAAGGCTGCAGGGTTGCCGACGCTGTCCGAGCAACTTGGTGAAAGGGCGGCAAATTGGCTCCGTGCTAGAAAACCAAGGGAAACCGAGACCGGTGTATCTTTTGATGATCCCATTGTCGAAGAAGCGGCAAAAAACATATATACAATGGCAGCTAAGCAGAGCGAAGGAACTTTTAAGCCACAAAGGGAAAGAGACATCCTAACGGCTGGTCTCGGTAACCCTGAGCATCCTGGTCGTGTACGAGGAATCTCGTCTAAGGAAGGATGGAAGGAAGGATTCGGACCACAGTGGGAAGGTCTGTACAAGAAACGTGATCGATACAAGGAAGAGATCGCGGATTATTTTAAGGAGGAGGCCAAGAAAGAGTTCAAAGCCATGATGTCTCAAATGCTATCGAATCCTCCTCCAGAATTGATGCAACAGTTGGCGAGTGCGATGTCTGTTCAACAGATGACCACTCCACAGATACAAATAATTCCAGCAGCTCAACCGCCGGCTTCCACAGATTGTACGACATTACCAAGCTCTGTTGCTTCAACGGGAAATAAGGACCGTTATCCAGTTGATGACATCACAAGGCCTGTGGCGTGCACACTGGTTATAAGATATGGTATTAACAATAAACGTACAAAGATAGTAGCCACAGGCCTTGCGATCCCAGGACGCAAGTACCATGGAAACGATATTCCAGATGATTATTGCAAAGTAGAAGTGACGACGGTCGTCCAAGGATACGAGGACGACATGCTAGACATCCCTGGGCCCGAAGATATCGAGAAACTTGGACAAGCTATTAAGAATTTTATCCTTTGGCCTCGAAGGGATGTCGAATTGCTTGATTTGTCGAATTCGTCGCAGGCGTCGCAGGCCCAACCGTCTCCGCCTTCTCAAATTGCTGTTCCTATTGTACATCCATCCTCACCTCCTCAAACTTCACATGCTGCTCCTCATCCTTTTTCTGACCCACCGTCTCCGCCACAAGCATCACCATTCAGGGCTCCACCACCTTCTCCTCCCCATCCTCTTGGTGACCCACTGTCTACGCCACCATCAAGGGATCCACCTTCTCCACAGCCATCAAACGATCCACGGCCATCAAAGAAATCTAAACTTCCTATACCAAAATTGGTGTCCCCGTATCAGAAAAAGAAGAGTAAAGCTACTACTGCTGGCACAGTTAGGTTTTTGAAAGGGATTGGACGGAGCCTCACGTCACAAACTGTTGATTTGGCCGAGCACGAGGAGTCTGCAAAAAAGGCTGAGGCAACGGCCGCAAAGATAAAGAAGCCAACTAAGGCAGATTACAAAAACGTGCCTAAAAAATATGTGCCGGGCAGACCTCTGCTACCTCTTGACAAACTAAGAAAGGTCCCGGCTGGTGTTAAAAGGTTGCATGACTGGTACATGCGGGCATCATCGGTTGGCATCGACACCATCAGTGTGCATATACCAGACCATGCTTTTATTGGTTCGAACCAAAAGGCCGTTGTTACATTCGAGGACATGTGGTTAATGATGAACCTTCAGAGACTCGACGTGCAACTTGTAACGATGTTTGCATTGTAAGTGTCGCTCATACTTCCACATATGTGTGTTATTATTAGTGAGCTGTATAAAATTTCAATATCTGACATGCACGTGTGACTTGCAGAATGCAACATGATCAGCAGGAGATTCTTTACGGTACCAAGCCCAATGCTAGTGCCAGTAAAAGGGTTGGGTATCTCAACCCAATACTTATATCCGAGGAAAGCCACACTTTTAGAATCGGGAAAGACAACGATGAAATAAGGGGAAAGACGGACGAAGAAGTTGAGAAGCGTATAAAGGAAATGAAGAAGGATTTTGAAGCTCGATACGCCACATACATAGGACATGCAATGCTTCAATTTCAAGACAGGGAAGCCATAATGGCCCCGTACAACTTTAAGTAAGTGTGATTTTGCATAAATAAAATTAATAATTTCAATACACATGCATCACAAATTTGATTCGTACAGGGACCACTGGATATGCTTCCTCATTTATCCTAAGGTTGGAAAGGTGCTGGTGCTCGACTCCTTGAACTTCGACCCTTCGACATATGCAACATTCCTCAGCATCTTAGAGCTGTAAGCCTTTTCTATGCATGCATACTTTTATCGATTAAAATTTGAGAATAACATGGTGATTCTATTTGAGATCACAGTGCTTATAGATTCTATAAGATGAGAGGTGGAAAGTACGACCTGTCGAAAAAACTCGTGCCACTAGACATCCATCATCACTGGCCGGTAAGTATGTGATTTTATGAATACATATCATACACAATGTTGCAACTAAATAACCAATCTCCCGTTATGTAGTGCCACAAGCAACCACAAGGATCGGTCCTATGTGGATTCTATGCGTGCGAGTTCATGAGAGTGAACGGACGATACATCACGAACTCTGACAAGGTATTATTAGTAATAGTTAAGTATGTATTTATGTCATTAAAGATGCAAATGTGTTATTATTGAGTATAAATAGATGATGTTTATAAAATTCCTTTACAGCAATTTCAACGAGGAAACCCGGAGAACTTGACCGAAGCTGCATTGTATGGCATAGTCGAGGACCTCTGCACATTCATATTGAAAGAGGTCATTCCCGCAGAAGGAAAATATCACGATGCTTCCGGGACATTAGCTTTGCCAGAGTTCAGAATACTAACAGAAATTAGTAGATTATCTCTTAGCCGAGATAGTTATTAGAGCTTAGGTGAAAACTTATGATGTATAGAATGCATGAAGCATATATGGTTGTAAACAGAATACTTTGATGTATATAAATGTATGATAGAATTTAATTTCATGTTGCTTTCAATATCAATATAGATATATATATATATATGTTTGTGTGTGTGTAAATAAATATATATATAATTCAGTATTGTTTGAAATTTTGAAAAAAGGCGGGAAAACTTCCACTGGCGGTTTTATAAAGAAAACCGCCAGTGAAAAGTGCCTGGTACTGGCGGTTCGTTAAGAAAACCGCCAGTGTAAATGCATTTCCACTGGCGGTTTTCTTTATTCAGCCGCCAGTGGAAATGCACTTTTCACTGGCGGTTCGTTAAGAAAACCGCTAGTGAAAATGCACTTTTCACTGGCGGTTCCAAAATAACCGCCAGTGGAAATGCTGATTTCCACTGACCCCTAGCACTGGCGGTACTGAAAAACGCCAGTGTAAATATGTTTAGAACCGCCACTATAGAGCTTCTGTGTACTAGTGAATCTTCCTGTCAATCTTTGAGCCCCCTTCTTTGTAGTTGGCGGCTCCATCCGAAGTATAGCTTCAATTTTACTTGGATTAGCTTCAATTCCCTTTGTTGAAACCAAGCATCCAAGAAATTTTCCCTTCTTTACTCCGAAGACACATTTTTCTGGATTTAACTTTAAGCCAGCTTGCCTGAAACTGGCGAAGGTCTCCTGTAGGTCAGCAATATGATTCTCCTGCTTCGTGCTTTTTACAATGATGTCATCAACATAAGTTAGCACATTTCGGCCTATTTGAGATTGGAGAACCTTCGCAGTCATTCGGCTGAAACTTCCTCCAGCGTTTTTGAGCCCCTCAGGCATCCGAAGATAGCAATATGTGCCACTTGGAGTTATGAAGCTAGTCTTCGGCTCATCTTCCTTCTTCATCCAAATTTGATGATAGCCTGAATAACAGTCTAACAGGCTCATGAGCTCTGAAGAAGCTGCTGCATCAACTAAAGAATCTATCCTTGGTAGTGGAAATTCATCCTTCGGGCAAGCCTTGTTAAGATCTGTAAAATCGATGCACATTCGCCACTTGCCATTGGCCTTTTTTACCATAACAGTGTTAGCTAGCCATTCTAGGTACTTCACTTCTCTGATAACTCCTGCACTAAGGAGTCTTTTGACTTCGTTGCGAGCACCTTCGGCCTTATCATCTGACATTTTCCGAAGCCTTTGCTTTCTGGGTCTGAAGGATGGATCGACATTGAGCGAGTGCTCGATAACATCTCTATTAACTCCGCAGAGATCATTGACTGACCATGCAAAAACATCCTTGTTATTGAACAAAAACCTTATCAAGGTTTTCTCCTGCTCTTCGGATAACTGAGAGCCTAACAGCACCTTCTGCTCTGCTATGTCCTCACATAAGAGCATAGGCTTCGGCTGATCTGCTGAAGCTGCTTTCTCCCTTCTGAATTTGTACTGTTCACAAGCTTCAGCTCCATCTATGTTATGGATTGCTTTTGAGTCAGTCCAATTTCCTTCGGCTCTTCTTGCAGCTTCCTGACTTCCATGGATAGCAATGGGTCCCTGATCCGAAGGTATCTTCATGCAAAGATTGGCAGGATGAAGGATTGCTTCGAAGGCATTGAGAGTACCACGACCAATAATTGCATTGTAAGGGTATTCCATGTCAACAATGTCAAACACCACTTGCTCAGTTCTAGTGTTGTTGATGAACCCGAAGGTCACTGACATGGTGATCTTGCCCAGTGCTACGATCTGTCTTCCTCCGAAGCCACAGAGAGGATGTGTAGCATCATGAATCTTATCTTCTGGCTCTTGCATTTGTCTGAAGGCCTTAGCAAAAATGATGTCAGCTGCACTGCCTGTATCAACCAAGACATTGTGGACCAGAAATCCTTTGATAACACAAGAGATAACCATGGCATCGTTGTGTGGGTAATCTTTGAGCTGAAGGTCCTCTTGGGAGAAGGTAATAGGAATGTGAGACCATCTTGACTTGATGAAGGGTCCTTGCACCCCAACATGTTGTACCCTTCTCTGTGCTTCCTTCTTCTGTTTCTTGTTAGCTGGCTCTGAGGACGAGCCACCTGTGATCGGGAGCACCAGCTTCGGGTCCGAAGCAGCTCCAGCTTGGTCGTTGAACGAAGCCATCAGCTCAAAAAGTGGAAGTGAGTTCACCGGAGGTGGGCGCCAATGTTGGGGACTTGTTCTCAAATGCTATGCCTTAAGAACAAGGCAACATAAAATGTTAAATGATACTGTCCTTCGTCCGTGAAGCATTATTCCTTTGAGGATAATGGGTCTTGGACGAAGGTTGATGAGGGTCTTATTACGAAGTTGAACCTTCGTAATAAACTTTCAATAAACATTGTAAGATAATGCAAAATAAAAGGTATAAAATGGATAAATGATTCACAGATGCATTATATCATATTCACTTAATATATTGAATCATTAAATACAATGATACCTATGCCTTGACAAAGGTTGTATTCCGAGAGATGCGATTGCAAATACCAGAATGCGTGAACAGTAACGGAATACTGTTCACTATTTATAGGCACAGGACGCAGCCTGTGAGGAATTACAAGTATGCCCCTTATAAAAACTTACAACATTGACTCAGACCTTTATGGACTAAAAGGTCATTCTATCTTTAAGTCGGTTTGCAACACTAGTAGAAAAGAGCTCAAAGCCTGCGGCACGTTCAACTTTTCACTGGCGGTTTCCGTTATCAAACGCCAGTGAAAGAAACAGGTGGGCCCGGCTTTAAAAACCGCCAGTGGAAACCAATTTCCACTGGCGGTTATCTTAACACAACCGCCAGTGGAAATAGGATGTTTCCACTGGCGGTTGTGTTACACAAACCGCCAGTGAAAATTGATTTCCACTGGCGGTTATCTTAACTTAACCGCCAGTGGAAACATCCTATTTCCACTGGCGGTTTTTAAAGACAACCGCCAGTGGAAATCATTTTTCACTGGCGGTTTTTAAAGACAACCGCCAGTGAAGTGTCTGTTATAAATACCCCTCTTCCCCCGACAGTGAACTGTATGCTCGCAGCCAACTTCCATTGGAGGCGATTTTGGAGGTCCAGAATTCACAAAATACATGGGGAGAGGTTTTGATCTTCATTTTTTGGAAGAAGATTGCTAAGAAAGGTTGGTTTATGTTGCTAATGTCAATTTTTATTCATTTTTGCTCAATTTTAGCCACATTTTGGATCTAGGGTTTCACCATTGGAGAGAGTGTATCCTCTCTCAATTTTAGCCACATTTTAGCCACATTTTTGCTCTATTCGCTCAAATAAAGTTGTTTAATATGGTTAGATTTTGTCTATCCTCTCTCCTTTTTCATGTTTAGTTCTCAAATCAGTTTATCCATGACATATTAAGTTGTTTAATGAATGGTTCATGTGTTGTGTGGAGAGAGAAGAAGATAGGTTTGATAATTAAGATTGTTTTTATTAGTTGCTATGAAAGTTGGTTTAATTATGTTTTAATTGCCAATTATTGTTTATCTTTGCTCAATTTTGGAACTAGGCCTTCACCATGTGTTAAAGAGAAGAGTATGGCTAGGAAAGTTTAGTTTTATGTTCCTCTTGCCAATTTTTGTTCATTTTCCTTAAATTTAGCCACATTTTGGATATAGGGTTTCACCCCTTCATCCTTCCCAACAGGTGGTGATGGAGAGGACATCCTGGATGTATAACTTATCAAGGCTAGATCCATCATACATATCCGAGGTCCATAAGTTTATTGATGTCGCTACGAACCATGCTTGGAGAACAAAGACAAAACACATATATTGTCCATGCATGGACTGCAAAAATGCTGCTGTATTTAATGACACAGAACAAATCATATCTCATCTGGTATGCCGAGGATTTATGAAGGATTACACAATTTGGACAAAGCATGGAGAGGGTAGCTCTTCGCCTTATACGACTGGAAACCCTGAGAACATCGACGACAGATTTCAGTTCGTTCACGAGCCACACCAACCTCTTCCACAGAGCGAACATGTAGTGCAAAATGTTACTGATCATGGTTACGCTCGAGGAAATGAACATGATAGACCTCATGTTCTGCCAAGTGTTATGGATGAGGAAGATGCAGAGTTGCTAGAAACAATGTTGCGTCGTCATACAGATCAATCGATGTTCTTAATGAAAGGTATGGAGTCCCTGAAGAAGGCAGCAGAAGAGCCTTTGTACGACGAGTCTAAGGGTTGTACCAAAGAGTTCACGACGCTCCGGTCTGTGCTAAAGCTGTTGATGTTAAAAGCTAAATATGGTGTGTCTGATGCTGGCTTCGATGCGTTCTTGAGTATTATCGCAGACATGCTTCCAAAGGAGAACAATGTGCCTGCTAACACGTACTATGCAAAGAAACTAATCAGTCCGCTCACTATGGGTGTGGAGAAGATCCACGCGTGTAGAAATCACTGTATCCTTTATCGAGGTGATGATTATAAAGACTTGGAGAGCTGCCCAAAGTGCGGTGCAAGTAGGTACAAGACGAATAAAGACTATCGAGAGGACGAAGAGTGTGTTGCATCCGTGTCTAAAGGGAAGAAGCGAAAGAAAGCCCAAAAAAAGACTTCAAAATCCACGAGCAAAGAAAAAGAAGTAGACTATTATGCGCTCAAAAAGATTCCTGCTTTGGTGATGTGGTACCTCCCCGTCGTCGATCGATTGAGGTGTTTGTTCGCTAATCCTGAGGATGCCAGACTTATGAGCTGGCATGCTTCTGATGAGCACAAAAACGATGGGAAGCTTCGACATCCAGCCGATGGGAAGCAGTGGCAAGATTTCAATGACAACCACCGAGACTTTGCCGATGAACCGAGAAATGTTAGGTTCGCACTGAGTACTGATGGAATGAACCCATTTGCTGAGAGGAGCAGCAAGCATAGCACATGGCCGGTGATCCTCACCATATACAACCTTCCTCCATGGTTGATGCAGAAACGGAAGTACATTTTGCTAACCATCCTTATTTCTGGACCTACACAACCTGGAGTTGACATGGATGTATTTTTGGAGCCCTTAATGGAGGATATGAAAATATTGTGGGAAACAGGTGTTCAAATGTTGGATGAGTATCGTAAAGGTTCATTCACGCTGAGAGCAATTCTTTTTGTTACGATCAACGATTACCCTGCTCTCTTCACATTATCAGGCCAGTTTAAGGGAAAGGTTGGTTGCACAGTATGCATTGATGGAACTGCTTACGTATCCCTTGCTGCATCTAGGAAGATAGTTTACATGAGGCACAGACGCTTTTTATTGGAAGGACACAGGTACCGCATGCGAAAGATGGATAAGTACTTCGACAATAATGGTGAACTACATTCTACTGCTCCATCGGGTAACAATAGAGGTCATAGAGTTTTTGAAATAGTCAGGAATATCAAGTTTGTTTTCGGGAAGAAGACAAAAGACGGAAAAACAAGGAAGGATGTCAAACCAGCTTCGGGGGCTATATTCAAGAAGAAGTCTATTTTCTTCGAGTACTTGCCTTACTGGAAAGAGTTAGATGTGCGGCATGCGATCGATGGTATGCACGTTCAGAAGAACGTGTTTGAAAGCATAATGGGCACCTTGCTAGACATAAAGGGCAAAACAAAAGAAGGCCTCGCAGGCCTGCCCGTCAGCCGTTTCCGACGTATTATATCCTCCGGCACCTTCGGCGGTTTCTGCTTCCTCTAGCCCTAGGATTGGAGCCTTCTCTAGTTCTCTTGAGTTGAGCCTCGACTACTCCGGCGGGGGAAAGTGTACTGCTGCAGCAGCACTGGAGCGCAGAAGTCGAAGTCTTCTTTGATCAATCGAGTCAATCAAAGGAGTTGCATTTTGTTGTCGTCTCACCAGGCAGGCTATCTGATCGGCGACATGTCTGAATGTCGTATCAGGCTTTATCGATCATCTCCACAGGTATTATATACTCTACTTCTCATTGAACTCTAGAGGTGCCCACAGCATTTTGTGATAAAGAGGAGAGAGAGAGAGAGGAGAGATAGAGGAGAGAGAGAGGGAAGAGATAGAGGAGAGAGAGGAGAGATAGAGGAGAGAGAGGAGAGATAGAGGAGAGATAGAGGAGAGAGAGAGATAGAGGAGAGAGAGGAGAGATAGAGGAGAGATAGAGGAGAGAGTATACTTAATATATAAAAACTATACTAATTAAATATATAAAAAGTATACTAAACAATATATAAAAAACTATGTTAAATAATAACAAAAAACAATTTCTACTGGCGGTTGTCATATAGAACCGCCAGTAGAAATGGCTTCTACAGTCTGTGGAAGCCATTTCTACTGGCGGTTCTCTATGACAACCGATTCATACAGTGGGAGTGAAGACGAAGATACGCGAAGCAAGGAGACTACATAGGATTTAAACACTGCAATTGAATGCTCTCACTGAGTGGAGGAGCCGAGGAGGCCGCGCAGGCCTGCCCGTCAGCCGTTTCCGACGTATTATATACTCCGGCACCTTCGGCGGTTTCTGCTTCCTAGCCCTAGGATTGGAGCCTTCTCTAGTTCTCTTGAGTTGAGCCTCGACTACTCCGGCGGGGGAAAGTGTACTGCTGCAGCAGCACTGGAGCGCAGAAGTCGAAGTCTTCTTTGATCAATCGAGTCAATCAAAGAAGTTGCATTTTGTTGTCGTCTCACCAGGCAGGCTATCTGATCGGCGACATGTCTGAATGTCGTATCAGGCTTTATCGATCATCTCCACAGGTATTATATACTCTACTTCTCATTGAACTCTAGAGGTGCCCACAACATTTTGTGATAAAGAGGAGAGAGAGAGAGAGGAGAGATAGAGGAGAGAGAGAGAGGGAAGAGATAGAGGAGAGAGAGGAGAGATAGAGGAGAGAGAGGAGAGATAGAGGAGAGATAGAGGAGAGAGAGAGATAGAGGAGAGAGAGGAGAGATAGAGGAGAGATAGAGGAGAGAGTATACTTAATATATAAAAACTATACTAACTAAATATATAAAAAGTATACTAAACAATATATAAAAAACTATGTTAAATAATAACAAAAAACAATTTCTACTGGCGGTTGTCATATAGAACCGCCAGTAGAAATGGCTTCTACAGTCTGTGGAAGCCATTTCTACTGGCGGTTCTTTATGACAACCGCCAGTAGAAATTGTTTCTACTGGCGGTTCTCGTTGTCAACCGCCAGTAGAAATGGCTTCTACAGTCTGTGGAAACCATTTCTACTGGCGGTTCTCGTTATCAACCGCCAGTAGAAATGGCGCCTATATAAAGGTGGCGCGCGGGAGCCGAAAATTTTACAAGTCCCTGGCGCCCTTTCACTTGAAGACGACGCCGTCAGGCTGCTGGATTTCGACCCCGAGGGTTTTTGCCGGCGATCGTCCCCGCGCCCGTCCCCACGCCGCCATTCCCGCCCCCGCACCGCCGTCTCCAGGTTTTTTCTCTTTCCCCTCTGTACCGCCGCCGTCTACTACCGCGCCGGGCCGCCGCCGCCGCCGCCCCGTTTTAGTAAAACCTAGGGCACGCGCCGCCGCCGAGAGGGAGGAAGAGAGATGAAGGAGAGGGAGAGGGAAGAGAGAGGAGGGAGAGGGAGAGGGAGGAGAGAGGAGGGCGCACGCGCCGCCCGCCGCCGAGAGGGAGGAAGAGAGAGGAAGAGAGAGGGAGAGAGATAGAGGGAGGGAGATGAGAGAGAGAGAGGAATTTTATATATTGTAATTTTATGTGTTCAAATGTATGTTGAATTCATATGTGTTCAAATGTATGTTGAAATGTATGTTGAAATGTATGGTGAGAGAGATAGAGGGAGGGAGAGGAGGGTGAGAGAGGGAGAGGAGGGTGAGAGAGAGAGAGGAATTTTATACATTGTAATTTTATGTGTTCAAATGTATGTTGAATTCATATGTGTTCAAATGTATGTTGAAATGTATGTTGAAATGTATGGTGAGAGAGATAGAGGGAGGGAGAGGAGGGTGAGAGAGGGAGAGGAGGGTGAGAGAGAGAGAGGAATTTTATACATTGTAATTTTATGTGTTCAAATGTATGTTGAATTCATATGTGTTCAAATGTATGTTGAATATATACATTGTAATTTTATCCGTCACAACTCGATAATATACGTATCCGATCCGATCCGAATTCGATCTGAACTCAATAATTTCCGTACGACTCTCCCTCTCTCCCTCTCTATACGTCCTATGCGACTCTCCCTCTCTCCCTCTCCTCGTCCTATACGACTCTCCCTCTCTCTATACGTCCTATGGGACTCTCTCCCCGTCCTACACGATACTATACGACTATACGATACTATATGGTTAGGGTTTAGGGTTATGGTTAGGGTTAAGGTTAGGGTTAAGGGTTATAGTTAGGGTTAGGGTTAAGGGTTAGGGTTAGGGTTAGGGTTAGGGTTAAGGGTTCGGGTTTTGGGTTAAGGGTTCGGGTTTTGGGTTAGGGTTAGGGTTTAGGGTTAGGGTTAGGGTTAGGGTTAGGGTTTTGGGTCAGGGTGTTAGGGTTAGGGTTAGGGTTAGGGTTAAGGGTTCGGGTTTTGGGTTAAGGGTTCGGGTTTTGGGTTAGGGTTAGGGTTAGGGTTAAGGGTTTAGGGTTAGGGTTAGGGTTAGGGTTAGGGTTTTGGGTCAGGGTTAGAGTTAGGGTTAGGGTTAGGGTTAGGGTTAAGGGTTCGGGTTTTGGGTTAAGGGTTCGGGTTTTGGGTTAGGGTTAGGGTTAGGGTTAGGGTTAGGGTTGTGGGTCAGGGTTAGAGTTAGGGTTAGGGTTAGGGTTAGGGTTAGGGTTAAGGGTTCGGGTTTTGGGTTAGGGTTAGGGTTAGGGTTAGGGTTTTGGGTTAGGGTTAGGGTTAAGGGTTTAGTGCCCGCGAGGATGTATTTAATTATACTATTTGTTAAGATGAATTTAATTATTGCTTACGTTAATATGTGTTAATATGTATTTAATTATTGCTTATGTATTTGTATATATATAGCTCAATGAGTTCTCCGATCAAGGACCAAGGATTAGTGCCCGAGCACATGGACAAGAGTGTTGTTCAAGAACAATCTAGCAGTGAAGGATATGAATCGCCTAGCGACCCTTTTCCTACCACTAGCATAGATAGGGCCGCTCTCCGTGAGTTGCAACGTGACCCTACTTATGATCCACGAGAAGCTGAGGTAAAAGTACGCATCTTTAGCTTCGTATGTGTACCCTACTGATTTCACATGCATGATCTCTTGTGCATTTTATTACATGAATAGGAGGTCGTGTCTGAATTTCGTGCGATACTCGAAGAAGCCGTGGCACGATACGAAGACGTACCAGAGCCGACCCAAGACGCACCGGAACAGACCAAGACAACAACCGAGACATCAAGGAAAAGGAAGCAGAGCGATCGAAAAAGAGGTGACAGGGGGCTGAACAAATTTCCCGACAAAACATACAAAATCTCAGACGTGAGCCCGAAAGGTCAGCCCCTAGCTCCAGAAGAGGCACTACCTAAGTTTCGGAATGCACTTGGGTTTTTAGTTAGAGATAATCTTGACATAACAATACGACAGTGGAGAGATGTGTCAGATGATGTCAAGAATCAAATATGGAATAAGCTATTAATGAGGTTCGTTCTGCCTCGGGGTTCAGAAGAACTCGTGAAGGAATACACGATGAAGCAGCTTGCAATAAATTTCCGAAACTGGAGGTCTGAGATGAACACAAAGTTTGCAAAGAAAGGTCTGGACCCGACCAAAAAATATAAAATCTCAGCAGGTCAGTGGGCAGTATTTCTAGAGCAGAGGAGCAGCCCTGATTTCATATCTCTAAGTGAGGCAAATTCAGAACTATCAAAGAAGAACAAGTACCGCCACCACCTAGGCACAGGTGGTTACAAGCGTCAGGTTCCTAAATGGACACAAGAAGACGCCGAGAAGAAGGCTGCAGGGTTGCCGACGCTGTCCGAGCAACTTGGTGAAAGGGCGGCAAATTGGCTCCGTGCTAGAAAACCAAGGGAAACCGAGACCGGTGTATCTTTTGATGATCCCATTGTCGAAGAAGCGGCAAAAAACATATATACAATGGCAGCTAAGCAGAGCGAAGGAACTTTTAAGCCACAAAGGGAAAGAGACATCCTAACGGCTGGTCTCGGTAACCCTGAGCATCCTGGTCGTGTACGAGGAATCTCGTCTAAGGAAGGATGGAAGGAAGGATTCGGACCACAGTGGGAAGGTCTGTACAAGAAACGTGATCGATACAAGGAAGAGATCGCGGATTATTTTAAGGAGGAGGCCAAGAAAGAGTTCAAAGCCATGATGTCTCAAATGCTATCGAATCCTCCTCCAGAATTGATGCAACAGTTGGCGAGTGCGATGTCTGTTCAACAGATGACCACTCCACAGATACAAATAATTCCAGCAGCTCAACCGCCGGCTTCCACAGATTGTACGACATTACCAAGCTCTGTTGCTTCAACGGGAAATAAGGACCGTTATCCAGTTGATGACATCACAAGGCCTGTGGCGTGCACACTGGTTATAAGATATGGTATTAACAATAAACGTACAAAGATAGTAGCCACAGGCCTTGCGATCCCAGGACGCAAGTACCATGGAAACGATATTCCAGATGATTATTGCAAAGTAGAAGTGACGACGGTCGTCCAAGGATACGAGGACGACATGCTAGACATCCCTGGGCCCGAAGATATCGAGAAACTTGGACAAGCTATTAAGAATTTTATCCTTTGGCCTCGAAGGGATGTCGAATTGCTTGATTTGTCGAATTCGTCGCAGGCGTCGCAGGCCCAACCGTCTCCGCCTTCTCAAATTGCTGTTCCTATTGTACATCCATCCTCACCTCCTCAAACTTCACATGCTGCTCCTCATCCTTTTTCTGACCCACCGTCTCCGCCACAAGCATCACCATTCAGGGCTCCACCACCTTCTCCTCCCCATCCTCTTGGTGACCCACTGTCTACGCCACCATCAAGGGATCCACCTTCTCCACAGCCATCAAACGATCCACGGCCATCAAAGAAATCTAAACTTCCTATACCAAAATTGGTGTCCCCATATCAGAAAAAGAAGAGTAAAGCTACTACTGCTGGCACAGTTAGGTTTTTGAAAGGGATTGGACGGAGCCTCACGTCACAAACTGTTGATTTGGCCGAGCACGAGGAGTCTGCAAAAAAGGCTGAGGCAACGGCCGCAAAGATAAAGAAGCCAACTAAGGCAGATTACAAAAACGTGCCTAAAAAATATGTGCCGGGCAGACCTCTGCTACCTCTTGACAAACTAAGAAAGGTCCCGGCTGGTGTTAAAAGGTTGCATGACTGGTACATGCGGGCATCATCGGTTGGCATCGACACCATCAGTGTGCATATACCAGACCATGCTTTTATTGGTTCGAACCAAAAGGCCGTTGTTACATTCGAGGACATGTGGTTAATGATGAACCTTCAGAGACTCGACGTGCAACTTGTAACGATGTTTGCATTGTAAGTGTCGCTCATACTTCCACATATGTGTGTTATTATTAGTGAGCTGTATAAAATTTCAATATCTGACATGCACGTGTGACTTGCAGAATGCAACATGATCA
This sequence comes from Zea mays, assembly GCF_902167145.1. NCBI lineage: Eukaryota > Viridiplantae > Streptophyta > Magnoliopsida > Poales > Poaceae > Zea > Zea mays. Next base: position 54,730,068 of record NC_050097.1, read on the forward strand.
GCAGGAGATTCTTTACGGTACCAAGCCCAATGCTAGTGCCAGTAAAAGGGTTGGGTATCTCAACCCAATACTTATATCCGAGGAAAGCCACACTTTTAGAATCGGGAAAGACAACGATGAAATAAGGGGAAAGACGGACGAAGAAGTTGAGAAGCGTATAAAGGAAATGAAGAAGGATTTTGAAGCTCGATACGCCACATACATAGGACATGCAATGCTTCAATTTCAAGACAGGGAAGCCATAATGGCCCCGTACAACTTTAAGTAAGTGTGATTTTGCATAAATAAAATTAATAATTTCAATACACATGCATCACAAATTTGATTCGTACAGGGACCACTGGATATGCTTCCTCATTTATCCTAAGGTTGGAAAGGTGCTGGTGCTTGACTCCTTGAACTTCGACCCTTCGACATATGCAACATTCCTCAGCATCTTAGAGCTGTAAGCCTTTTCTATGCATGCATACTTTTATCGATTAAAATTTGAGAATAACATGGTGATTCTATTTGAGATCACAGTGCTTATAGATTCTATAAGATGAGAGGTGGAAAGTACGACCTGTCGAAAAAACTCGTGCCACTAGACATCCATCATCACTGGCCGGTAAGTATGTGATTTTATGAATACATATCATACACAATGTTGCAACTAAATAACCAATCTCCCGTTATGTAGTGCCACAAGCAACCACAAGGATCGGTCCTATGTGGATTCTATGCGTGCGAGTTCATGAGAGTGAACGGACGATACATCACGAACCCTGACAAGGTATTATTAGTAATAGTTAAGTATGTATTTATGTCATTAAAGATGCAAATGTGTTATTATTGAGTATAAATAGATGATGTTTATAAAATTCCTTTACAGCAATTTCAACGAGGAAACCCGGAGAACTTGACCGAAGCTGCATTGTATGGCATAGTCGAGGACCTCTGCACATTCATATTGAAAGAGGTCATTCCCGCAGAAGGAAAATATCACGATGCTTCCGGGACATTAGCTTTGCCAGAGTTCAGAATACTAACAGAAATTAGTAGATTATCTCTTAGCCGAGATAGTTATTAGAGCTTAGGTGAAAACTTATGATGTATAGAATGCATGAAGCATATATGGTTGTAAACAGAATACTTTGATGTATATAAATGTATGATAGAATTTAATTTCATGTTGCTTTCAATATCAATATATATATATATATATGTTTGTGTGTGTGTAAATAAATATATATATAATTCAGTATTGTTTGAAATTTTGAAAAAAGACGGGAAAACTTCCACTGGTGGTTTTATAAAGAAAACCGCCAGTGAAAAGTGCATTTCCACTGGCGGTTCGTTAAGAAAACCGCCAGTGTAAATGCATTTCCACTGGCGGTTTTCTTTATTCAGCCGCCAGTGGAAATGCACTTTTCACTGGCGGTTCGTTAAGAAAACCGCCAGTGAAAATGCACTTTTCACTGGCGGTTCCAAAATAACCGCCAGTGGAAATGCTGATTTCCACTGACCCCTAGCACTGGCGGTACTGAAAAACGCCAGTGTAAATATGTTTAGAACCGCCACTATAGAGCTTCTGTGTACTAGTGCAATGCCGAAGCTTTACGAAGAGGAACCTTCGGCTATCTTATACAAACAGCTTCATCCGAGGATCGCTTCTTTCTATAAGACCTTCGGCGACGAAGCATAGACCCAACACATGACATGCTATTTATAAGAGGTAGAGAAACAAAAATGGCCAATAAGCCATGTGCAACCGGCACAAGCCAGTGTATGAGTTCGAATGTGTTCATTTTGATATACACATAATAATTTCTTATATCTAACAATTTGTATAAGTGCTAATGTTTTGCATTAATAACAATGCACGTACATCCTAGTTATAATTTAAGCAAGGGCAGAGATCTCTGTTGGAGATTTATCCCCGCAAAAAACAGGGATGGAGAAGAAATGTCTCCCTCAAGCGTTCATGGGAATCCCCGCAGGAATTTTTTTGGTGCGGAGACAGAAAGCTACCGATGGGAAATTCCTCGTTGTCATCTCTAAGGCCCTATTCGTTTTCTATAAATCGATAAGAAGCACGTCAAAATCCTCGTCAATTCCTTTTAATCCCCTCGATGCCCATGGTTTAGGGATGAAAGCTGAGAGCTCCGTTGTTGGCGCGAAGGACGCGGGTGCAGTGTCCAGGCTGGCCCGCTCTAGTAAGCCCAGCGCCAAGTCCTTCGGCCCAGATTGGTTAAAACAATGGCAAAATTATTCTCATGGAGTCCAAACCATGTTTCACGCGGCCGGGCCAGCTACTTCCCTTGCCTCCGCCGCCTGTGGCTGGGCAAGATCCAAACACTAGTGTCTCAAGGTGTTGCTGCTGCCCTGTGTATCATACAGTTTCTGGGGTAATTGCAAGGCCACTAGGTGTGCATAATTTCACCGAAGGTTTATAGTTCTCCTACTTAACAAGAATCACGTCACCCAAAAGTTGAACGTGTACACAGAGCAGCCACACGTTAAACATGTACATAGCAGCTAGAGTCCAGCCACACATGTCAAAGTTCAGATTTCTCTTCCCTCTCAGTTTCAAGCTCAGCCTGGAGATCTTTTACCTAACAATAAATAGTATTTTAAAGCAGAAACAACCACTCCAAAGAATACAATGATATCTTAAAAACCATTCTAGTGCAGCATTTTTTAAAGCATTTCTCTTGCTATATTACTCTTCAATCTATAAACATTCTAGTGCAGCAACTGTTGTACCTGCGAGGAATTGCTTTTCATGGAGGATGAAATCATGCCCACATTTTTGAGAAATTTACGTTTTGGTACAACTTGAGCAACAGCTTCAATAGCAGACTTTGGCAGTTGGCCTTCTTCTACTCGCTCATCCACGATTGCTTCCATAGCAGCCTACAAACAGAAGGATTACATGCTCAGACTTAAATTTGTTCCTAGATAACATTTTCATCAGTATGCCTCAAGTACAGAAGGAAAATGAGGAGTCAAGTTCTTACAATTACTTTCTTAACTGGCTCAGTGAAACCAGTGATCCTGCTGCAATGAAAATCCTTGAAAAGATCAGTTGCAGTGGGTTCCACATCTTTATATTTTCTTGTTTCTAAAATGTAATGCAAATAATTTGAAACTGTTAGCTTCAAACATAACCAGCATTCCAAAATTATTGATCGTATACACAATATTAATCTTTAGTTCCTTACCACAACATGGGCTTGTGAAATGTAGCAACCAGAGCTAGTCCTGTTGGGGGTCTTCTCCTCCACCGAAGGTCCTCAAGACAAAAACACCTTCGACAAGATAATACAAAAGCTCGCCGAAGCTATCATCAACCTCGGCTCAGTTTCTCAAGACGAAGGCCTTGTGTATAAGCAGCGTTGCGGAATGCCGAAGCTCAATAGCTTCGGCTCGAACGAAGCAAAAAAGTAAAAGACTAAATAGAACTTATTAGCTTTAGTCGCTTGTAAATAAACGTCCAGGGGGATGGATGTAATTTCACCCGGGCTGCGTTCCGAGCCTATAAATAGATGAACAGTAACCTCATACTGTTCATGCTAGATTGTATTCACTTTCTCGCATCCACACCTTCGAGCAAGACAAATGTATCAATGTAATATTAACATTGTTTATATTCATTTGTATTTTATGGGATATAAGAATAAATTAATTAATGGAATGCAGTTATTATATTTATCCTTTTGCATTCCTACTCGCATATTAAATGATGAAGGTATGTCCTTCTTAACCTTCGTCTGGCGAAGCTTGATACCCAAGATGAGCTAATGCTTCGGTTAGACGAAGGTCCGTAATAACTAACGGTTGTGTTGTCTTGTTCTTGATATATAGCTTTTGAGAAAAAGTGACCAACATTGGCGCCCACCTCCGGTGAACTCACTTCCACAATTGCGACAATGGCTTCGCAAGGCAACCAAGATGTGGCACCTTCGGCTACGAAGTTGGTGCTCCCAATCACAGGCGGCTCAAGTTCTGAACCAGCCAATAAGAAGCAGAAGAAGGAAGCACATAGAAGGGTACAATATGTTGGAGTGCAAGGACCCTTCATCAAGTCCAAATGGTCTCATATATCAATCACCTTCTCCCAGGAAGACCTTTAGCTCAAGGATTATTCTCATAATGATGCAATGGTCATATCTTGTGTCATCAAGGGGTTTTTGGTCCACAATGTCCTAGTGGACACAGGCAGTGCGGCAGACATCATCTTTGTGAAGGCTTTCAGGCAAATACAAGAGCCGGATGACAAGATACATGATGCAACACACCCCTCCGCGGCTTCGGAGGAAGACAGATCGTGGCGCTCGGCAAGATAACCATGCAGATCACCTTCGACTATGTTCACAATACAAGGACAGAACATGTTGTTTTCGACATTGTCGATATGGAGTACCCCTACAATGCAATTATTGGTCGAGGGACGCTGAATGCCTTCGAAGCAATACTTCACCCAACATATCTTTGCATGAAGATACCTTCTGACCAAGGGCCTATCGCTATACATGGAAGCCAAGAGGCTGCTAGGAGAGCCGAAGGGACGGATTCGAAAGCCATCCATAATATAGATGAAGCCGAAGCTCATCAACAATTCAAGCATAAAAGAGAAAAGGCTGCTTCAGCAGATCAACCAAAGCCCATGCTTTTGTGCGAAGACATAGTCGAGCATAAGGTACTGTTGGGATCCCAATTATCTGATGAACAAGAGAAGACTTTGTTGAAATTCCTGTTCAACAACAAGGATGTTTTTGCTTGGTCAGTCAATGATCTCTGTGGTGTCAATAGAGATGTCATTGAGCACTCACTCAATGTAGACCCGGCCATTAGGCCAAGAAAGCAGAGGCTTCGAAAAATGTTCGACGATAAAGCCGAAGGGGCACGAAACGAAGTAAAAAGGCTTTTGAGTGCCGGTGTTATCAGGGAAGTAACATACCCAGAGTGGTTGGCCAATACTGTGATGGTAAAGAAAGCTAATGGAAAATGGAGAATGTGCATCGACTTCACAGATCTCAATAAGGCATGCATGCCCGAAGGATGAATTCCCATTGCCAAGAATAGATTCCCTTGTAGATGCAGCGGCTACTTCAGAGCTTATGTGCTTATTGGACTGCTACTCAGGCTATCATCAAATCTGAATGAAGAAGGAATATGAGCCTAAGACAAGTTTCATAACCCCTAGTGGGACTTATTGCTACCTTTGGATGCTCGAGGGGCTCAAGAATGCTGAAGGAAGCTTCAGCAGGATGACTGCCAAAGTCCTTCACTCCCAAATTGGCAGAAATGTGCTAACATATGTTGATGATATCATAGTAAAGAGCACAAAGCAAGAAAATCACGTTGCTGATTTGCAAGAAACATTTGCTAACTTCAGAAGGGCCAGTCTTAAACTAAACCTAGAGAATGTGTCTTCGGAGTGAAGAAGGTCAAATTTCTTGGTTGCTTGGTATCAACAAATGGTATCGAAGCTAATCTAAGTAAGATAGAAGCTATACTTCGGATGGAGCCACCAAAGTCAAGAAAGGGTGCCCAGAGGTTGATAGGGAGGCTGGCGTCATTGAACATATTTATTTCAAGATCAGCAGAGAGGAACTTGTCATTCTTCGAAGTGCTGAAATCAGCCAAAGTCTTTCAATGGGGACCAACTCAGCAAAAAGCCTTCGAAGAACTGAAGCAGTACTTAATAGAGCTCACAACCTTAACTCCACCTTTATCAGGAACTCCATTGTTGTTGTACGTAGCTGCTTCTCACGCTGTTGTTAGTGCAGCGCTCGTACAAGAGAAGCATGATGGCCATGCAAGAAAACAAGTGCCAGTATACTTCGTTTCCGAAGTACTTAGTGTATCAAAGAGAAATTATACAGAGTTAGAGAAGGTACTATATGATGTATTAACGGCTTCCAGGAAGCTTCGGCATTACTTTCAAGCGTACCATATCATAGTACCTTCTTCACAACCCCTTAAGGACATAATGAGAAATAGAGAAGCCACAAGAAGGGTTGAAAAATGGGCTGCAGAATTGAATGAATTCACTATCAATTTCGTTCATAGATCTTCGATCCAATCCCAAGCGTTAGCAAACTTCATTGCTGATTGGACAGCAGGGGCTCAGGACAAAGACAAAACAACTGATGCCGAAGCCTGGACAGTATTTTGTGATGGGTCATGGGGAACCTTCGGCACAGGAGCAGCTGCTGTTTTAATTTCACCATCAAAAATCAAAACCTGCTATGCAGCAAGATTAGATTTCACCTGCACAAATAACATTGCAGAGTACGAAGCCCTTCTCTTGGGGCTTCGAAAGCTTAAGGCAATGGGAATAAGAAGGGCAATACTCAAATCCGACTCAAAAGTCATCTCAGGACACATTGACAAAAGTAGCAAAGCAAGGGACTCGAAGCTAGAAAAATATCTGGACGCAGTCCGAAGGATGGAAGCCTCTTTCGAAGGTTTCCCTATAAAAACATCCCGAGAGGAGAAAACGAGCACGCAGATTTGTTAGCCAAATCAGCGGCGCAAGGGCTTCCGTTACCTTCGGAGGTGTTCTTTGAAACAATAAAAGCACCTTCGGTCGAGCTTATGGAAAGGGCAGTGCTCACAATCTCACCAGTGCACAGTGCAGATTGGAGGACTGAGATCGTATCTTTCCTCTAGGGCAATTGCTTTTCGGACGACGACGTTTATAATAAAAGAATGGAAGCAAGAGCACGACCCTATGTAATTATAGAGGGGGAATTATACAAACAAGGAGTCTACTCTCCATTGCTCAAATGCTTGTCCAAAGCCGAAGGTCAAGAATTGATGAAGGAGATACATGCAGGATTTGTGTGGAGCTCATATTGGGTCTAGACTTCTGCTGGGGAAGGTTTTCAGACAAGGATTTTACTGGCTGAAGGCAGCTTCGGATGCAGCAGAATTGGTTCAAAAATGTGAAAATTGCCAAAGATGCGCCAGAGACCAGAAACAACCTTCGTCTTTAACCCACTGATACATCCTACTTGGCCACTACAAAGGTGGGGCTTAGATTTGTTAGGTCCACTTCCACCAGCACAAGGCAACTTGAAATATGTTGTAGTGGCAGTGGAGTACTTCTCTAAGTGGATCGAAGCAAAGTCCTTAGCTACAATAACTTCGGCCACAGTACAGAAATTCTTTTGGCAAAATATTGTTTGCCGCTTCGGTGTGCCGAAGGCTATCACGATTGACAACGGAACTCAATTCGATACTGAAACATTCAAAACCTTTTGTGACTAGACTGGAACAAAAATACAGTTTGCATCAGTGAGACATCCAGAGTCAAATGGATTGGTAGAAAGAGCAAACGGAATCATAATAACAGGAATAATGAAGTCAATTTTCAACAAGCCCAAAGGAAAGTGGCCAGATGAACTAATAAAGGTGGTGTGGAACCACAACACTGCCGTTTCAAGGTCAATAGGATTTACTCCATTCAAGCTTCTGTTTGGTGACGAAGCAATAACACCGGAAGAAGCAAGAAGGGGCTCAATAAGGACCTTGGCTTCAACAGAAGATGAAGAGGGTTGTAAAATAACAAAAGACACCATAGAAGGGATGAAAGTCGCCTAGAGGGGGGGTGAATAGGGCGAAACTGAAATTTACAAGTATAAACACAACTACAAGCCGGGTTAGCGTTAGAAATATAAACGAGTCCGCGAGAGAGGGCGCAAAACAAATCGCAAGAAAATAAAGAGTGTGACACGCGGATTTGTTTTACCGAGGTTCGGTTCTCGCAAACCTACTCCCCGTTGAGGAGGCCACAAAGGCCGGGTCTCTTTCAACCCTTCCCTCTCTCAAACGATCCCTCGGACCGAGTGAGCTTCTCTTCTCAAATCAAAACCGGGAACAAAACTTCCCCGCAAGGGCCACCACACAATTGGTGCCTCTTGCCTTGATTACAATGGAGTTTTGATCACAAGAACAAGTGAGAAAGAAAAGAAGCAATCCAAGCGCAAGAGCTCGAAAGAACACAAGCAAATCACTCTCTCTAGTCACTATGGCGTTGTGTGGAATTTGGAGAGGATTTGATCTCTTTGGTGTGTCTAGAATTGAATGCTAGAGCTCTTGTAGTAGTTGGGAAGTGAAAAACTTGGATGCAATGAATGGTGGGGTGGTTGGGGTATTTATAGCCCCAACCACCAAAAGTGGCCGTTGGGAGGCTGTCTGTTCGATGGCGCACCGGACAGTCCGGTGCACACCGGACATGTCTGGTGCCCCAGCCACGTCATCACTGCCGTTGGATTCTGACCGTTGGAGCTTCTGACTTGTGGGTCCGCCTGGATGTCCGGTGCACACCGGACAACTCCTGTTCATTGTCCGGTGCGCCAGTATGGGTGCGCCTGACTTCTGCTTGCGCAGAGCGCGCATTAAATGCGCCGCAGGTAGCCGTTGGCGCCGAAATAGCCGTTACTCCGCTGGTACACCGGACAGTCCGGTGAATTATAGCGGAGCGGCTGCTGCGCGATCCCGAGGCTGGCAAGTTCCGAAGGCCGCGCTTCCTTGGAGCACCGGACACTGTCCGGTGTACACCGGACAGTCCGGTGAATTATAGCGCGAGTGCCTCTGGAAATTCCCGAAGGTGGCGAGTTTGAGTTGGAGTCCTCTGGTGCACCGGACACTGTCCGGTGGCACACCGGACAGTCCGGTGTGCCAGACTAGAGGTGCCTTCGGTTGGCCCTTTGCTCCTTTGTTGAATCCAACATTTAATCTTTTTATTGGCTGAGTGTGAACCTTTAACACCTGTATAAGCTATACACTTGGGCAAACTAGTTAGTCCAATTATTTGTGTTGGGCAATTCAACCACCAAAATTAATTAGGGACTAGGTGTAAGCCTAATTCCCTTTCAATCTCCCCCTTTTTGGTGATTGATGCCAACACAAACCAAAGCAAATATAGAAGTGCATAATTGAACTAGTTTGCATAATGTAAGTGCAAAGGTTGCTTAGAATTTGAGCCAATATAAATACTTACAAGATATGCATGGATTGTTTCTTTCTTATATATCATTTTGGACCACGTTTGCACCACATGTTTTGTTTTTGCAAATTCTTTTGTAAATCCTTTTCAAAGTTCTTTTGCAAATAGTCAAAGGTAGTGAATAAGAGTTTTGCAAAGCATTTTCAAGATTTGAAATTTTCTCCCCCTGTTTCAAATAATTTTCCTTTGACTAAACAAAACTCCCCCTAAATGAGATCCTCCTCTTAGTGTTCAAGAGGGTTTTGATATATCATGTTGAAATACTACTTTCTCCCCCTTTTGAACACAATAGGATACCAATTGAAAAATATTCAACACTTAAGGTTTTTGAAATTGGTGGTGGTGCGGTCCTTTTGCTTTGGGCTCTTACTTCCTCCCCCTTTGGCATGAATCGCCAAAAACGGAATCATTAGAGCCCTCGAAGTGCTTTTCTTCCCCTTTGGTCATAAATAAAGGAGTTAAGATTATACCAAAGACGAAGTCCGGTCCTTTTGCTTTGGGCTCTTACTTTCTCCCCCAAAGACAAAGTCCTTTTCTTTGATCCTCATGCTTTTCTCCCCCTAGAACGGAGAGTTGCTTGGAGCGACGGCGAAGGATGAGTTACGTAGTGGAAGCCTTTGTCTTCGCCGAAGACTCCAATTCCTTTTCAATACTCCTATGACTTGGTTTGAAAATAGACTTGAAAACACATTAGTCATAGCATATGAAAGAGATATGATCAAAGATATATAAATGAGCTATGTGTGCAATCTAGCAAAAGAAGTTCCTAGAATCAAGAACATTGAGCTCATGCCTAAGTTTGGTAAAAGTTTGTTCATCAAGAGGTTTGGTAAAGATATCGGCTAATTGATCTTTAGTATTAATGTATGAAATCTCGATATCTCCCTTTTGTTGGTGATCCCTAAGAAAATGATACCGAATGGCTATGTGCTTAGTGCGGCTATGCTCGACTGGATTGTCGGCCATTTTGATTGCACTCTCATTATCACATAGCAAAGGGACTTTGGTTAATTTGTAACCGTAGTCCCGCAGGGTTTGCCTCATCCAAAGCAATTGCGCGCAACAATGACCTGCGGCAATGTACTCGGCTTCGGCGGTGGAAAGAGCGACCGAATTTTGCTTCTTTGAAGCCCAAGACACCAAGGATCTTCCCAAGAACTGACAAGTCCACGATGTGCTCTTCCTATTGATTTTACACCCCGCCCAATCGGCATCCGAATAACCAATTAAGTCAAATGTGGATCCCCTAGGATACCAAAGCCCAAACTTAGGAGTATAAGCTAAATATCTCAAGATTCGTTTTACGGCCGTAAGGTGAGCTTCCTTAGGGTCGGCTTGAAATCTTGCACACATGCATACGGAAAGCATAATATCCGGTCGAGATGCACATAAATAGAGTAAAGAACCTATCATCGATCGGTATACCTTTTGATCCACGGACTTGCCTCCCGTATCGAGGTCGAGATGCCCATTAGTTCCCATGGGTGTCTTGATGGGCTTGGCATCCTTCATCCCAAACTTGTTTAGAATGTCTTGAGTGTACTTCGTTTGGCTAATGAAAGTGCCCTCTTGGAGTTGCTTCACTTGGAATCCTAGAAAATACTTCAACTCCCCCATCATAGACATCTCGAACTTTTGTGTCATGATCCTACTAAATTCCTCACAAGTAGATTCGTTAGTAGACCCAAATATGATATCATCAACATAAATTTGGCATACAAACAAATCATTTTCAAGAGTTTTAGTGAATAGAGTAGGATCGGCTTTACCGACTTTGAAGCCATTAGCAATAAGGAAATCTCTAAGGCATTCATACCATGCTCTTGGGGCTTGCTTGAGCCCATAAAGCGCCTTAGAGAGCTTATAGACATGGTTAGGATACTTACTATCTTCAAAGCCGGGAGGTTGCTCAACATAGACTTCTTTCTTGATTGGTCCATTGAGGAAGGCACTTTTCACGTCCATTTGATAAAGCTTAAAGCCATGGTAAGTAGCATAGGCCAATAATATGCGAATTGACTCAAGCCTAGCTACGGGTGCATAGGTTTCACCAAAATCCAAACCTTCGACTTGGGAGTATCCCTTGGCCACAAGTCGGGCTTTGTTCCTTGTCACCACACCATGCTCATCTTGCTTGTTGCGGAAGACCCATTTGGTTCCTACAACATTTTGGTTAGGACGTGGAACTAAATGCCATACCTCATTCCTAGTGAAATTGTTGAGCTCCTCTTGCATTGCCACCACCCAATCCGAATCTTGGAGTGCTTCCTCTACCCTGTGTGGCTCAATAGAGGAAACAAAAGAGTAATGTTCACAAAAATGAGCAACACGAGATCTAGTAGTTACCCCCTTATGAATGTCGCCGAGGATGGTGTCAACGGGGTGATCTCGTTGGATTGCTTGGTGGACTCTTGGGTGAGGCGGCCTTTGTTCTTCATCCTCCTTGTCTTCCTCATTTGCATCTCCCCCTTGATCATTGCCATTATCTTGAGGTGGCTCATTTGCTTGATCTTCTACTTCATCAACTTGAGCTTCATCCTCATTTTGAGTCGGTGGAGATGCTTGCATGGAGGAGGATGGTTGATCTTGTGCATTTGGAGGCTCTTTGGATTCCTTAGGACACACATCCCTAATGGACATGTTCCTTAGCGCTATGCACGGAGCCTCTTCATCACCTATCTCATCAAGATCAACTTGCTCTACTTGAGAGCCGTTAGTTTCATCAAACACAACGTCACATGAGACTTCAACTAGTCCAGTGGACTTGTTAAAGACCCTATATGCCCTTGTGTTTGAGTCATAACCAAGTAAAAAGCCTTCTACAGTCTTAGGAGCAAATTTAGATTTTCTACCTCTTTTAACAAGAATAAAGCATTTGCTACCAAAGACTCTGAAATATGAAATGTTGGGCTTTTTACCGGTAAGGAGTTCATATGATGTCTTCTTGAGGATTCGGTGAAGATATAACCGGTTGATGGCGTAGCAGGCGGTGTTGACCGCCTCGGCCCAAAACCGATCCGAAGTCTTGTACTCATCAAGCATGGTTCTTGCCATGTCCAATAGAGTTCTATTCTTCCTCTCCACTACACCATTTTGTTGTGGCGTGTAGGGAGAAGAGAACTCATGCTTGATGCCCTCCTCCTCAAGAAAGCCTTCGATTTGAGAGTTCTTGAACTCCGTTCCGTTGTCGCTTCTAATTTTCTTGATCCTTAAGCCGAACTCATTTTGAGCCCGTCTCAAGAATCCCTTTAAGGTTTCTTGGGTTTGAGATTTTTCCTGTAAAAAGAATACCCAAGTGAAGCGAGAATAATCATCCACAATAACTAGACAGTACTTACTCCCGCCGATGCTTATGTAAGCGATCGGGCCGAATAGATCCATGTGTAGGAGCTCCAGAGGCCTGTCGGTCGTCATTATGTTCTTATGCGGATGATGAGTGCCAACTTGCTTCCCTGCTTGGCATGCGCTACAAATCCTGTCTTTCTCAAAATGAACATTTGTTAATCCTAAAATGTGTTCTCCCTTTAGAAGCTTGTGAAGGTTCTTCATCCCAACATGGGCTAGTCGGCGGTGCCAGAGCCAACCCATGTTAGTCTTAGCAATTAAGCAAGTGTCTTGTTCAGCTCTATCAAAATCTACCAAGTATAGCTGACCCTCTAATACTCCCTTAAATGCTATTGAATCATCACTTCTTCTAAAGACAGTGACACCAACATCAGTGAATAGACAGTTGTAGCCCATTTGACATAATTGAGATACAGAAAGCAAGTTGTAATCTAAAGAATCAACAAGAAAAACATTTGAAATGGAATGGTCAGGTGAAATAGCAATTTTACCCAAACCTTTGACCAAACCTTGATTTCCATCCCCGAATGTGATCGCTCTTTGGGGATCTTGGTTTTTCTCATATGAGGAGAACATCTTTTTCTCCCCTGTCATGTGGTTTGTGCACCCGCTGTCGATGATCCAACTTGAGCCCCCGGATGCATAAACCTACAAAACAAGTTTAGTTCTTGACTTTAGGTACCCAAATGGTTTTGGGTCCTTTGGCATTAGACACAAGAACTTTGGGTACCCAAACACAAGTCTTTGACCCCTTGTGCTTGCCCCCAACATATTTGGCAACTACTTTGCCGGATTTGTTAGTTAAAACATAAGATGCATCAAAAGTTTTGAATGAAAGATTATGTTCATTTGATGCACTAGGAGTTTTCTTAGGCAACTTAGCACGGGTTGGTTGCCTAGAACTAGATGTCTCACCCTTATACATAAAAGCATGATTAGGGCCAGAGTGAGACTTCCTGGAATGAATTCTCCTAATTTTGCTCTCGGGATAACCGGCAGGGTACAAAATGTAACCCTCGTTATCCTGAGGCATGGGAGCCTTGCCCTTTACAAAGTTAGACAATCTTTTAGGAGGGGCACTAAGTTTGACATTGTCTCCCCTTTGGAAGCCAATGCCATCCTTGATGCCAGGGCGTCTCCCATTATAAAGCATGCTACGAGCAAGTTTAAATTTTTCATTTTCTAAGTTATGCTCGGCAATTTTAGCATCTAATTTAGCTATATGATCATTTTGTTGTTTAATTAAAGCCATGTGATCATGTATAGCATCAATGTTAACATCTCTACATCTAGTACAAATAGAAGTGTGCTCAACGGTAGATGTAGAGGGTTTGCAAGATTTTAATTCTACAACCTTAGCATGCAAGATATCATTCTTAGTTCTAAGGTCGGAAATGGTAGCATTGCAAACATCAAAATCTTTAGCCTTAGCAAGCAATTTTTCATTCTCAATTCTAAGGCTAGCAAGAGAAATGTTCAATTCTTCAATCCTAGCAAGCAAATCATCATTGTTATCTCTAGGGTTGGGAATTGAAACATTGTAAACATGAGAATCAACCTTAGCTAACAAATTAGCATTTTCATTTCTAAGGTTGTCTATTGTTTCATGGCAAGTGCTTAGCTCACTAGATAATTTTTGACATTTTTCAATTTCTAGAGCATAAGCATTTTTAACCTTAACATGCTTCTTGTTTTCTTTAATAAGGAAGTCCTCTTGGGTGTCCAAGAGATCATCCATTTCATGGATGGCACTAATCAATTCATTAAGTTTTTCCTTTTGTTGCATGTTGAGGTTGGCAAAAAGGGTACGCAAATTATCCTCCTCATCACTAGCATTATCATCACTAGAAGACTCATATTTAGTGGAGGAGTTGGATTTAACCTTCTTCCGTTTGTCGTCCTTTGCCATGAGGCACTTGTGGCCGACGTTGGGGAAGAGGAGTCCCTTGGTGACGGCGATGTTGGCGGCGTCCTCGTCGTCGGAGGAGTCGCTTGAGCTTCCATCGGAATCCCATTCCCGACAAACATGGGCATCGCCGCCCTTCTTTTTGTAGTACCTCTTCTTTTCTCTCCTCTTGCCCTTCTTGTCGTTATCCCTGTCACTGTCACTTGATAATGGACATTTTGCAATAAAGTGACCGGGCTTACCACACTTGTAGCAAACTTTCTTGGAGCGGGACTTGTAGTCTTTCCCTCTCCTTTGCTTGAGGATTTGGCGGAAGCTCTTGATGACGAGCGCCATTTCCTCATTGTCAAGCTTGGAGGCGTCTATTGGTTGTCGACTAGGGGTAGACTCCTCCTTCTTTTCTTCCGTCGCCTTGAATGCGACTGGTTGAGCTTCGGATGTAGATGGATCATCAAGCTCGTTGATCTTTCTCGAGCCTTCGATCATGCACTCAAAACTTACAAAATGCCCGATTACTTCCTCGGGGGTCATTTTAGTATATCTAGGATTACCACGAATTAATTGAACTTGAGTAGGGTTAAGGAAAATAAGAGATCTTAGAATAACCTTAACCACTTCATGGTCATCCCATTTTACGCTCCCGAGGTTGCGCACTTGGTTCACCAAGGTCTTGAGCCGATTGTACATGTGTTGTGGCTCCTCCCCTTTGCGAAGTCGGAACCGACCGAGCTCCCCCTCGATCGTTTCCCGCTTGGTGATCATGGTGAGCTCGTCTCCCTCGTGCGCGGTTTTGAGCACATCCCAAACCTCCTTGGCATTCTTCAACCCTTGTACTTTGTTATACTCCTCTCTACTTAGTGAGGCGAGGAGTATTGTTGTCGCTTGAGAGTTGAAGTGCTCGATTTGGGCCACCTCATCCTCATCATAGTCTTCATCCCCTACGGATGGTACCTGTGCACCAAACTCAACAACATCCCATATACTTTTGTGGAGCGAGGTTAGATGAAATCGCATTAAATCGCTCCACCTAGCGTAATCTTCACCATCAAAAGTTGGTGGTTTGCCTAATGGGACGGAAAGTAAAGGTGTATGTTTGGAAATGCGAGGGTAGCGTAGGGGGATCTTACTATACTTCTTGCGCTCTTGGCGCTTAGAAGTGACGGATGCCGCGTCGGAGCCGGAGGTGGATGCCGATGAAGAATCGGTCTCGTAGTAGACCACCTTCCTCATTCTTTTCTTCTTGTCCCCACTCCGATGCGGCTTGTGGGAAGAAGATTTTTCCTTCTTCTCTTTGTGGTGAGAAGAAGATTTCTTCTCCTTCCCTTTGTTGGAGGAGATCTTCTTCTTCTCCTTCCTCTTGGTGCGGGACTCTTCCGATGAAGTGCTCCCGTGGCTTGTAGTGGGCTTTTCGCCGGTCTCCATCTCCTTCTTGCCGTGATCTCCCGACATCACTTCGAGCGGTTAGGCTCTAATGAAGCACCGGGCTCTGATACCAATTGAAAGTCGCCTAGAGGGGGGGTGAATAGGGCGAAACTGAAATTTACAAGTATAAACACAACTACAAGCCGGGTTAGCGTTAGAAATATAAACGAGTCCGCGAGAGAGGGCGCAAAACAAATCGCAAGCAAATAAAGAGTGTGACACGCGGATTTGTTTTACCGAGGTTCGGTTCTCGCAAACCTACTCCCCGTTGAGGAGGCCACAAAGGCCGGGTCTCTTTCAACCCTTCCCTCTCTCAAACGATCCCTCGGACCGAGTGAGCTTCTCTTCTCAAATCAAAACCGGGAACAAAACTTCCCCGCAAGGGCCACCACACAATTGGTGCCTCTTGCCTTGATTACAATGGAGTTTTGATCACAAGAACAAGTGAGAAAGAAAAGAAGCAATCCAAGCGCAAGAGCTCGAAAGAACACAAGCAAATCACTCTCTCTAGTCACTATGGCGTTGTGTGGAATTTGGAGAGGATTTGATCTCTTTGGTGTGTCTATAATTGAATGCTAGAGCTCTTGTAGTAGTTGGGAAGTGAAAAACTTGGATGCAATGAATGGTGGGGTGGTTGGGGTATTTATAGCCCCAACCACCAAAAGTGGCCGTTGGGAGGCTGTCTGTTCGATGGCGCACCGGACAGTCCGGTGCACACCGGACATGTCTGGTGCCCCAGCCACGTCATCACTGCCGTTGGATTCTGACCGTTGGAGCTTCTGACTTGTGGGTCTGCCTGGATGTCCGGTGCACACCGGACAACTCCTGTTCATTGTCCGGTGCGCCAGTATGGGCGCGCCTGACTTCTGCGCGTGCAAAGCGCGCATTAAATGCGCCGCAGGTAGCCGTTGGCGCCGAAATAGCCGTTACTCCGCTGGTACACCGGACAGTCCGGTGCACACCGGACAGTCCGGTGAATTATAGCGGAGCGGCTGCTGCGCGATCCCGAGGCTGGCAAGTTCCGAAGGCCGCGCTTCCTTGGAGCACCGGACACTGTCCGGTGTACACCGGACAGTCCGGTGAATTATAGC
The DNA here is from genome assembly GCF_902167145.1 of Zea mays. Classification (NCBI taxonomy): domain Eukaryota; kingdom Viridiplantae; phylum Streptophyta; class Magnoliopsida; order Poales; family Poaceae; genus Zea; species Zea mays. The sequence goes on from NC_050097.1 coordinate 54,746,833, forward strand.
GCGAGTGCCTCTGGAAATTCCCGAAGGTGGCGAGTTTGAGTTGGAGTCCTCTGGTGCACCGGACATGTCCGGTGGTGCACCGGACACTGTCCGGTGGCACACCGGACAGTCCGGTGTGCCAGACCAGAGGTGCCTTCGGTTGGCCCTTTGCTCCTTTGTTGAATCCAACATTTAATCTTTTTATTGGCTGAGTGTGAACCTTTAACACCTGTATAAGCTATACACTTGGGCAAACTAGTTAGTCCAATTATTTGTGTTGGGCAATTCAACCACCAAAATTAATTAGGGACTAGGTGTAAGCCTAATTCCCTTTCAAGGGACCAGGCTCCAAGAAGTAGACCATATCAATAAGTACCAGGCTGAAACAATCAAATGGCGCGACCGCAAGGTAAAATTGAAGAATATCAAGCAAGGACATTTGGTGCTTCGTAGAGTGGCCAACCCAGATACAGTGGGGAAGCTTCAGCTCAAGTGGGAAGGCCCCTTTTTGGTGGTATCTTCATCGAGACCTGGACTTACAGGCTAAAAGACATGGATGGCAATGACATACCAAGGTCTTGGAATGCGAATGAGCTTCGAAGATATTACGTGTAAACTATGTAATTTTCTTATTTTTTCCTATGGCACCCTTTTCCTTTCAAGAGGGGAGAAAGGTTTTTAATGGCGCCATAGGTTGTAATTTTCATTTTTTGTGTAGCCTTGTGCAATACAAGGGCCAAATTTCCCCACATGTAAAATGTAAAATCTGGGACTACACCGTCGAGTGTAAAAGCCGTGAAGAAGCTCAAAAGTCGTCCCTAAGGGGATACAGAGCTAAGATTTCACCTAAGAGGTGAAGAAGCTCCAAAGTCGTTCTTAAAGGGACGCAGAGTAAGTCACGAAGCTCCAAAGTCGTTACTAAGAGAATGCAGAGCTAAAATACCACCTAAATCAAAGGTGAAGAAGCTCCAAAGTCGTTCCTAAGGGGATGCAGAGCTTAAATGCCACCTAAGTAAAAGGTGAAGAAGCTCCAAAGTCGTTCCCGAGGGAATGCAGAACTTAAATACCACCTAAGTAAAAGGTGAAGAGATTCAAAAGTCGTTCCTAAGGGGATGCAGAGTTTGGATGTGTTTTTGGCATACATTTGCATATTGCATCACATCATCTTTTGCATTCATACAGACATACATTAGACATTCGTAGGCTCATCATCATGGCATAAAGCATAAGCATTAACGGGAAAACAGGAGATGCATGTCTTCAATGAGAAAATGTTTCGAAGATGCTTCATATCAAATGAAACTTTGTTGTATACAAAGATGCTCCGTCTCAAACAAAATCTGGTTGCATATGGAAATGCTTCGATGTGAACGAAAAGAAGGGAAGGTGTTTTTCGTCTTTGACTCAAAAGGTTACCATCATTTGTTTCGTCCACATCAAAGCAGTTCATACATGAAGCAAAAGGTAAAATGGTATTACAAGATATTTACAAATGATTACAATAATTTGTTCAGTGTCAATCGCAACTTTTTGTCATATGGTACAAAGGATTTTCAAGGGTTCCTATAGATGACTACAAAAGCAGATCTTAAGGTCTTCTTCAGCATTTTAGAATTAGCTTCGGCTTATCGACCTTCGGTGCCATCATTCTACAGAGTAGCAAAGTACAAGGTAATCAGAAATTTGACAAGGGAAGATCACGGTAAGAAACAAAGGTAAAATTCCATACTATGTTAAGCAGCTTTTGGGCTTCGTCTCCAGCTAATTCACGCCCGCCCTTATCCCAAATTTGAGTAATAAATCTATTTCCTATGCTTCAGGCTTTAGTTGGAATGTCAACTAGATCCGATGATGAAAGATTGAAATTCGGCTTATTGACAGCTCTCGCATGATTACATCCGGCTTTTATGAAGGCGACAACTGTACCACGAGAAGCTACCAGCGCACAGAAGTCTCCATGGCCGGTTATGACTTCGTCAAGGACATCAACCTCCTTTTCAATACATTTGAGTGCCCCGGGTATATCTTCGACAGAGAGGCTGGTTTCTTCGGATGCAGCACCAACTGAATTGAAAATGCTCCTCATGCCAAAGGACATCTAGTAGTGTAAGCCCATGGGGCCATTTGCACTCTAGCGTACGTAACCCCTTGTGCCTTAGGTATCTAGTAGTGTAAGCCCTGGATGCCCACAAGCCCTAAGACATATAATATTATGAGCCACATGGACCCTCTTGCCCTTGGCATCTAATGTTGTAAGCCCTTGTGTCCCCTCGTTCCCTAGACACATGGTGTCTCAAGGGACACTCCCTAGGAAACATGGATTTTAAAACCACCTCGGGCTATTATTGGTGAAGGATATGTTGGGTCCATGAGGGGCTACATGGCACCAAGATATGGGCGTCAAGAAAGGGAGATCTAAAGAGAAGCTATAGTGCAATAGCTTAACAGTTAAATATGGGGTACCACACATTAAATGCATGATGGGAAACATTATGGGGTTGACAAGGCATGGAAAGCTCAAGGTAGGGCACATGATGATCCTATATCATAGGTGTTATGTGCATGTTGTACTTGGGAGTGCGATGAGGCAGAGAGAGCAAAGCCAATAGCCTATCTCATGTAGACAACTCGTTGGCGATACAAAGTTCCATGGCATATGTTTTCAACTTCTACCCTTGTTGGCATTATTATAGGTTATCTTGCCAATTGATGACTCTGAAAGAAGCTATATTTAATGCGGTGACACCCACGATATACATAGAGCTACTACATACACATTAACTAGAATATGTTGTGGCATGTAGATAGGAGGTAATGCCTATCCAAAGATTGGGAGGATCCATCTTGCAGCATAGGACAGTATGGAGGACCACATTAAAATAAATTGTATGAGGAGCATTAATACCCAACAGTGAAATGACATGAGTATATCGGGGAATGCCTACCATATGATGCACTATGCAATCATGTGTTATGACATGGATGGTTGGTATTATGATAGGTCGAGGCTACAAGAAGAGTATACTCATGACACTCACTCTTTTAGATTAAAAAGGGTGGTAGAGTAGCATTCAATTTGAGGTTCACAAGACCAAACTCGAGACAATAGACTTAAAATCAACCCATCCAAGGAAGCAACAAGAGGAGTTAGATTAGCTTATATTTCCTACGTATCTATGAGTAGTTCTCTGCCCCCTAGCCTAGGCTTGTAATCTCATACACACCTTTCATATAGTAATCCTTGGTCAACAAGATGACATAGGGTATTATGCACACTACATCCTGAACCTCTATAAAATTCCTTATTCATTAAGATTGTGATGTCATGACCTAGTAAGCATACTCTGTGTTGTTAGGACTCACTCTCCAATCCCCTAGCAATTGTTCCTCTAGACCCTAGGTACCCTGATGTCTTTACTATGACAAATTCATATGAACGTTTGTGGTCCTTTACCTATAAAGATAATAGGTGGTTTTGATTCGTTCATTACAATTTCTAGTGATTTTCACGATATGGGTTTGTTTATCAAATTAAGGAGCAACCAAAATCATTAAATATGTTTAAGATATTCAAATTTGAAGTTAATATTCAACACAAAATAAATAGTAAGATAGTAACATCAGACTATGGTGGCAAATTCTAAGTGAAGCATACTTATTGTGGATAAGTTCCTAGACCATTTGCAAGGTTCGTATTGGGAAGTGGCATAGTTGCTGTAACACCCTGTATTTTGGGGTATAAAATTTATTTTCTAATATCCACCAAATTCAGGTGTTACTCTCTCAGTTCTTCGCTTTTCTTTCTCTTTTTCCTAAAAATGGAGAATTATTTTGTTTTATAATAGCGTAAACCTAGTGGAATGAGCCCTAGAGGCACTTTGGTTGTTGCATTCATGTCGTTTCATGGTGTTTCTAAGTGCAAAATGTGTTTGAAACATGTTAACATATCTTATAGAAGCGCTCGGTAAATTTTCATATTTTTTTGGAATATTTTTCTATTTTCCGGAAACCAAAATCTATTTATTTGAGGAACTTAAAAATGTTTTTAGAAATTCTAACTATGTTTTTTGAGTTAATTAGGTGCCAAAACATTTATAGGAATTTTTATGGAATTTTTTGAAAGCATATATAATATTTTGAGCACAAAATATGAATTTCTAGGCTTTTTCCGAATTTTAAAAATAGCAAAATCCAAATTTTAACCGAATTTTCATCTCATCCAAACCCTAGATATATATACACGTCCGGCTTCATCTCGTCGAGCCCGTTCCAGAACACGAAACATTTTCTCCAAATCCAATCCCTAGCTCCCGGTATTGCTCGCCAAAGTTCGGGGCGGTTACAACTCCGGCGACAACTCCGGCGAGCAATTACTCCCAATCCGTGCATCGTCTGCCGAATCCGAGGGTACCGCTGCGTTCGTCTCGTCGAGGGCTTCGTCGCAACGTGTTCGATTCGTCGATTGGATCCCCGAATCTCCGGCAATCGACGGATTTCCTCTCGGCTCCGGCGAGAGTCTTCTTCCCCGGTGAGAATCTCCATTGTTGCACCTAGGATTTCTTCGTTTTCCCGTCCGTGCAGAGCCTCTCTCACTCTCCCCTCACCTTCCCCGGTGGTGGCACCCCTCCCCCCTCCGTTTCCCCTCCCCGGCGGCGGCGGCGGTGGCGCCCGCGTTCCCGTGCTCCCACGCTCGCGCGCCCCTCTCCGGCGGCTGTGGTCGTGCCCCGCGCGCCCGGTGCGGCCGCGCTCGCCCCCGGCCGGCCCGGTCTCGTCCTCCCCTGCGCAGTCCTCTCCTCTTCCCCTTCTCTCTCTTCCATGGATGAGAGGAAGAAGATAAGAGGAAGAAGACGATGGCAGTCTCGTAAATTTAGTCCGCGTGAATTACAGTATGGTTTAAAACATTCATAACTTTTGCGTTTTAAATCCGATTCGATCCATTCAAGTTGCGTTAGATTCGTATTAAAATTATATTAATTTAGATATATTTATCTCAATTTTTGCATATTTTTTTCAATCTAGTTAAACGTTTGTTTAACTAGTGGCTACTAGAACGACGTTTAAATTTAAAAACCTAATTTAGGAATTCGATTTGCGCATTTATAAGTAGTTACCAATATGATTAACCTTAACTGAAATGTTATTTATTAATAATTATTTAGTTTAATCACGTTGTTTATTTATTAGTTTCGCATGTCGGTCCGCGCGTGCCGCGGTGCTGTCTCGCGCACGTCGTCGCGTGTCGTTCGCGAGTGTCGTGCGTGTTGTTCGCACGCGTTGTCGTGTGCCGTTCGCGTGTGTCGCGCGCCTTGCCGCGTGCCGTTCGCGCATATCGCGCGTTGTCCGCGCGCTAAGTCGTTTGTGTCCGCACATCGTGTTTGCACGTCGTGCGTCGTTAATTCGTCCTGCTTAGAATCACCCAATTCATTAAGTTACTTGCTTAACTGTCAAATATTAAAATAGTAAGTTAGTCAAAACTAAGTAGTAGTATTAATTTACATTTGATTAATATCAATTAATATAATTATGTTGAATTGGATGTTCTAATTAGTACTTGTTCAACGTAAACGCGTTAACCCCTCGACCGTAGCTTCGACTATCGTGGTTCTTTTCCTCGCGTAACCGTAGAGGCACTCTCTATTTTATATTGCTCGCTTTTATAACATTTTATCTTGTGTGGTGTAATGTTCTTATGCACATGTATATGTTTGTTTGCTTGTGCCTGTTCGTCTTCGCTTCGCGTTGCGATTAGATCGTGATTCGTTTCTAAGCTTCGAGGAATCGACGATCAAGCATGGCGACCAAGTGATCGAACTCTTCGAGTTCTACGAGATCGAAGACCCTAAGCATCTGTTTGGTGAAGGCAAGTGTCCTCTGACCTATCATGTCCCATTTACTTTATAATTCATCAACCCGCATACCATGATCAACCTAATGATTGACTAGCTTTGTATTTACCTTGTCCTTGATTACCTTTTGGGTTATTATTATTTAGCTTTATGCTATTGCTCAACTCTAATCAATGAACATGATGAGATTTATCAATGATACACTGTTTTCCTTCTTTATTATGATGTTATACTTGTGTCATTCAAGGGGGCTCGAGCGGTTTCTCGAGTGCCTCTCCGTAAGGACCTGTTCGTTGGATGACCGCCCCGGAAAACAGTGCAACCATGAGGGTGGAATGGGATGCCCTTAGCTGAATAATTAGAGGAACCGGGGTGTAGTTCGCTTAGCCGTCGTGCCGTTAATGGGGCTCGGTGTATGCGGCTCGCTCTGCCAAGTTTGGTTCGCCCCTTGGGGAGGAGTGCAGTGCGTTTAGGAAACCTAACGGGCGGCTACAGCCTCGGGGAATCTTTGTAAAGGCTACGTAGTGAAACCCTGCCTATTCACCTTGGTAGTGTTTAAGGGTTTGATCGGCCCGAGGCAAGAGGGAATCACGACTTGTGGGTAAAGTGCGCAACCTCTGCAGAGTGTTATGAAACTGATAAATCAGCCGTACTCGCGGTTATGAGCGGCCAAGGGAGCTCCATTGATTAGATACTTCGACCAGATATGGTTTGTTTATAGATGATGATGAGGAGGATGGTTATGATTATGCTTATGGTAATGGTAAGTGGTATTCTTTCCATTTGGAAGGGTACTTTGGGTTAAGAACTTGGGTTAATGCTAAAACCCGGCTTTCTACTAGTAATAATAACCTGACCAATTAAAAGCAACTGCTTGACTTAACCCCACATAAAGCTAGTCCACTACAGCCAAACGGGACATTTGCTGAGTACGTTGATGTGTACTCACCCTTGCTTTCACAAAACACCAGGTTGCCTTTGGTGCAATCTATGCTCAGGTAAAGAAGGCGTCGAGGCGGATCTCCAGGAGTTCCAAGACGTCGACGAGTTCGAGGATTAGGCTAGCGACCTCCCCCAGTCAGCTGCCTGTGGTGGGTTGTCTACGTTGGCTACGTTTCGATTCTGTGTACTTTGATTTATATTATGTAAATGGCTCTAGTCTGTAATATTATTACTTACTCTTTATTGTAATTCGAAGCATTGTGCTATGATGAGTCATTTATGTAATCGTTGTGTACGTGAATTACTGATCCTGGCACGTACATGGTTCGCATTCGGTTTACCTTCAAAACCGGGTGTGACAGTTGCCCAGTATTTAATACAAAGTGGCCCTCAACAAAATGGAGTTTCTAAAGAACACAATCACACCTTAATCGATATGGTATGAAGCATGATTCGTTACTCCACTTTGCCAACTAGCTTATAGATAGAGGAACTAAAAATTGTTGCTTGTATCCTTATAGAGTTCTTAGTAGGTCAGTGACTAAAACACCATATGAATACACACTAGGAGGAAGCCCTCACTAAATTATTTGCATGTGTGGGGTTGTCTAATGTTAGCTAAGATAGTTAATCCAAATATCGAGAAGTTAGATTCTAAGATAGTAAGCTGGTATTTATTATCTATCTACAAATATCAAGGAGATGTCTTTTCTATTGTCCTCACAGACATACAAAGTTTATGGAAATGAGACATATAGTATTTTTGGAAGATGATATGATTAGGGGATCATGGTAGCTTGAGAGATTGGCCTTGATGAGAAGCGAGTTTGTGCTCTAGTTCCATGATTTTTGAGCCCTTCTTCTCAATACCTATTGTAGTCAAATCACCCACTGCTATGACACCTCTTGCTAGTCCATCAGATACAGACGTCTGTGTCCCTGAGTCTCTAGTTATGGTGTTCTAGGTCACTGTCCTTGTAGATGAAAAGCTAGAACAACCTCATAAAATGTAATGAACCTATTCAATAAAAATATTAGGTGATCATACCTCCTTTGAGGAAGCCATTAGAAGTACTGACTCGTCCAAGTGGCTCATGGCCATATATGATGAAACAAAATTAATGAGTACCAAACATGTTTTGGACTCAGTAGAAATTTCTAAAGGAGCCAAGTAGTAGGCTATAAATGGGTCTACAAGATGAAATGTGACCCCAAAATAAATGTAAAATGATTTAAAACAAGGATTGTAACAAAAGGCTTCACTTAGAGAGAAGGAATCAATTATAGTGAGACCTTATCGCTGTTTTGATAAAAGTCTCTTTAAGAATAATCATGGTGCTTATCACACATTATGATTTAGAGTTGTATTAGATAGATTTAAATATGGCATTACGTAATGGTAATTTGGTGGGAAATGTCACATGGATCAACCAAATGGTTTTCTCATGAAGGGCAAAGAAAACCTAGAAATCCATTTATGAATTAAAGCAAGTGTTGAGATAATGGTGTCACAAGTTCGATAAGCTAATATCAATTTTGAGGTTGAGGAACATATAGAGAACAATTGAATTTATGCAATGTTTAAGAATGGGAGATTCATCTTTCTTGTGTTATATATGGATGATGTCATATTAGCAAGCAGTGATAAGAATATGATATTGGAGACCAAAAATTTTCTACCGTTACACTTTGATATGAAAGATCTTGAACATGCATCTTATGTATTGTGAATTGAGATTAGCCAAGATAAAAAGAAAGGGATATTAGGTCTATCACAAAATACATAAATACAAAATGTTCTTAAGAAGTTTAGTATGCATGCATGTAACTGTGTATTGGTTATAGTAGCCAAGGAAGATAAGTATGGGAGTGATTAAGGGCCTAGGCACCAATATGAGATTGATCGAATAAAATTGGTTATGTATGCTTCAGATGTTGGAAGCTAAATGTATGATCAAATATACTTGCACTGACTTGGCATTCATATTTGGGGTGCTTGGTAGCTTTCAAAATAATCCACGAATAGAATACTAGAAAGCCTTTAAGAAAATCTTGCGGTATTTGAAAGGTACAAAGGAAACATGTTAACATATAGAAAGTTGAGTAACCTTGAAATTATAGGATACTTAGATTCAGATTATGCGAGGTGTGAACAAGATAGAAAGTTCATGTCATATTACATGCATTAACACTCCTAGGACATGCTATATCATGTAAAAGTTCAAAGCAAACAATCACTTACATCATCGATAATATGTTGAGAGTTTAATATATGTCATGAGGCAATGGGAAAGGCTCTGTGGCTTAAGAAGTTTGTACTCGTTTCAAAGTGGTAGACAACATACTAAAACCACTAAATATATATTGTGATAATGAATCAACAATATGCTACTACTATAACCACGAGCCAAGTGTTACAACTAAACACATTGACTTTAAGTATTATGTTGTAAAGGAGAAAGTCTAGGATTAAACAATTGAACTTCAGCATATAAACATAGACCAAATGCTTGTCAATCCACTCACTATAGAGCTTTTACCTAGAGTATTCAGAAAGCAAGTGACTGACATGGGTTTAATAGAGCATTTAATTCTGCACTAGGGGGTCATCAATGGAACCATCTTCCTCATGAATATGTTCTTTCTTTGAGATAGAAGTGTATTATATAGTCATTGTGTTTTGAAGTGTATGATATAGGCTATTGTAACGCCTTGCTTGTACTAATTTAATGATGAGTGGGAATTGTTAGTTAAAGAATTAAATAGTTAAGAAAGTAATAAGTTTAAGTATACACAAGTATGAGATCATGAAAGGAATATTATGTTGATCTCACAGATTTAGTCAAAGGACCGAATTGAACTCAAACTCTATCTCGATCGTGCCCTGATCACGGGTGCAAGAACCTTGTGGTTGTAGCCCCTTTCATGACGCATATACAAATAGGGGAGAACCAGCATGCGAACCAATATTTGCAATACCCTCCTCTCCCATACACTCTCTACATGACCATGAAGGGAAGGTCAGTGACGCTCTACTTCACCATGTTTGAGTTAAACTTGATCGTACTAATGGCATTGAACAAGCCCCATTTCTAAGGTATCCAATGTTTAGGGTTGATTTGCATGATTCATATTGGACCTAACAGGACTAGCTCGATGGATTTATATGAATTAGCGATTTTTTTGTTCCTTTGACCCTATTTTAGAACCAATCTGGAGATAAGGTATGTTGGTCATTCGACTTTGTACATAAGCGAGGTGTTCGTCAAGATGTTGGTCTCTCATCGCCAAACCATGATTCAGTGGTTGGTTTAGTGATACAGGAACTTCACGAAATGGACTTTGTGCTCTGGATTCATGCAGATGCAGTCGGTAATAATGACTATGATTTTCTCACTAGTACAGAGAAGATTTATAGAGGTGGATCGGAACCCATTTACAATGGCGTTTTATAGAATCGTGAGTGCTAGAGGTCAGTAGAAATAATTTTTTATATAGACGAGTAAATTAGAACCCCCTGACTAAACCCTCACGTGTATCCCCTTTACCACTCCACCTATCACTTACTTCGTGTGTATACACTACCGGAATCAGCTCCTTTGCCGTGTGTCTGAGACACACGGCAAAGGCTATTTTACACTCGGCAAAGGCTTTGCCGAGTGTAACACTCGGCAAAGAACGCTCGGCGAACTGTACATCGGCAACAGCCTCTTTGCCGAGTACTTTTTGTCGAGCACTCGGCAAAGACTTTGCCGAGTGCCATTTGGAACTCGGCAAAGAAAAGTAATCGTCACGGCGCCAAGTGACGGTGACGGATCCTTTGCCGAGTGCATTCTGTGGCACTCGGCAAAGAGGCCAATTTTGCCGAGTGTGAGGCCCTCGGCAAAGACTGGTCCAGTGGGCCCCACCGCCAGTCCCTGTGCCGAGAGCTCTAGAAGACACTCGGCAAAGGAAGCTTCTTTGCCGAGTGTCTGGTGGACTGGCACTCGGCAAAGAACCTTCCAGTGGGCCCCTTTGCCAGTATCTTTGCCGAGTGCCTTAGCAACAGCACTCGGCAAAGATGTCTTTGCTGGTTCCCAGGTTTCCTTCTTTGCCGAGTGCCATGGTCAGCACTCGGGAAAGTTGGCTTTACCGGTTCCCAGTTTTTCTTATTTGCCGAGTGCCATGGTCATAGCACTCGGCAAAGCGGCCCTTTGCCGAGTGTTACACTCGGCAAAGTGACCAGGATGTCCCTTTTTTATTTGCTTTTGTTGTTCCATCCAAACATACAAAAGATATATATCATTCACATCACATTATATATCAATCACATCACAGAATGAACACATTTATCATCAACACCATATATATCACAAAGTCTCACTAAAGTCTCACAAATATAAGTCAGGATCATCACAAAACAGATATAAGTCTGCATCATCACTAACATCACCAAGTATCTCACAAGATAAAGTCTAACTAACATCACCAACACTCATAAAGGTAAGTCTGGATCATCACAAAACAGATCATCAACGAGGTGGGCATCTGGACTGGTTCGGCGAAGGGCTGGACGAAGCATGAGGGTTGTTCGACGCCGCCGATTGACCCTGCACAGAGAAGAGATTGTATGTGTGAGAACATATGAATATATATCATGCAGTACTAAAATTTTGATACTCACAGGAGTAGTGAACTCTGTAGGGTCAGCTGCAGGGAACAACGGAGGTGGTGGAGCATGACCCTGTGCGGCGCCAAGGCTCTGCATGTACGCGAACATCTCCGCCATCCTGTTCTCCAGCTCCTCACGTTGCCTCCTCTCATCATCTAGCTGAGTCTGTAATATTTCGCCCTAATGTTACGATAATGCAAAGAGAAGATATATAAAAATCAATGAACGATGAATAGATAAGGAATAACCTGGAGTTGTTGGATACGATGCTGTGAGGTGTCCTGCCGAGGTCGTATGGCTGGGCTCGCGCTCGTGCTCCTTGCTCGCACCTGAGAGAGAGTGGGAGTGGAGGACGAGTCGATTGCCCCGTCGGCAATCCAGTACCGCCCATGCCTCTTGCCTCCTCCGACCCTCATGAGGACATCTCCGTCGATGTCCTCGGTCCTCGGATCGTAATCTGGCCCATGGACCTCCTTGGCCATGGCGGTGTACTCACTGAGTCGGCTGTGGATGGCGGGGTTGGTGTACGCCTCGGGCCCGTCATCCGGGTTGTAGGTGACGTCGGACGTCGCCTTCCCCTTGTGGGCCATGGCATATGCCGAGAACGTGGAGCAAGGCGCGCCACCATGTGCCGCCGACTGCGAGAAAACCAACGAGATGGATAAAAATCATGTCTAATCGAAAGTTATATACCTAAATAAAAAAGAGCGCGTACCCATGCTTCCGCGTATTTGCCCAGGCTGCGGCTGCCTTGATGGTGGGAGGGACCTTGCATCAGCAAATGTCGTTCCCGGCTAGCGTTGTGCGCCTCATCCCACTCAGCCGAGCACCACCTCTGCACCATCTGCTCCCAGCACTCAGGATGCGCGGCGCACCAATGAGGAATCATCTAAAAAAAATATAAGTACACTGCATATCAGAAGATAAAAATAAGCATATTTAGTACCAATAATAAAGTTTTGTATTTACCTGCAAGTACTAGTCCGGAGTCAACGACATGGTTCGGGCGTCCTTCTTGTTCACCTTCTCCCCAAGGACGGAGCCGTGGTAAGTGACGATGGCCTGGATGCGCGCCTCGTAGTGCATGTCCACGACGAGCTTCTTACAGCACGTCGTAGACACCACATCCGCCCTGGCCTCGTATCCAGCATCACACCTGAAGAAATCCTACATACAAAGACGATGTATCCATACATTATTTCAAGAATATGCAACAAATGCGACTTATTAAACAATATAGTGCGAGGAAGACTTACCCATAGCTCTTGCTTCACCCGCTCTGCCTTGTTGTTGAATTGTCTGTCGTCCCGATCTACTGCATCGGGGGCGACGGCGTAGTGGTCGAAGGTGTATGCTGGGCTCGTCACTCCGGCATACTCGACAAGTCTAGGGAAGTGTTCCCGGCATAGAAGGCCGAGGATGCCATTGGGGTTGCGGCCGTGACCCCCTGCAGTCTCCAAAACCATCCAAGACTTGTCTAAGTGATTAAGATGAAGTATTAGTTTCTATTATTAATTTGAACATATAATATGAAAAAGCAGCAACAACATCTAAAGTTACCTACCTCTCTCCATCGGGTCGTATCAGCGGACGTCTGTCACGAAGTATGGGTCGCTTAGGGGGGCTCGCGGGACCTCGCAGGTAGATACTCCTCGAACCTGAGGAGCCAGAACCTGAGACGTCTTGCTGAGCGGCGTCGTCGTCGTCGTCGTCCTGCTGTGCCGCATCGTCGTCGTCCTGCTGTGCCGCATCGACAGCGGCTTGCTGCTCCACCTGCTGCTGTACGGCGTCGTCCTGTTGCGCCTCCTCCTCCGTCCTACGGGTGCTCCTCCCCCCTCCCCCTTCCCCTCCTCGTCCTCGTCCCACCGCCCACCATCTTTGTCCAACAACCTGCAATTAAGAGTAAACAATTAAGCACAGATAAAAAAATATGTATTTAGAAACATATGCAAAATAAATGAAATATAGCATTACATCGATTAAAAATAATCTTCATATGTGTCCGGGTTAGCCGGATCATAAGTGTCATCATCACTATCAACCATTTCATAGTCAACATTATCTGAAGGCGCAATTTCGTCATTGGCATTGCCTTCAAGTATTTCTAAGTCATTCTCATTTTGCACCTCATCATCCTCGTCATCAACAACCATTTCAATATCTACTTCCATTCCGATCGCTTCGGTTAAGTCTATCTCAAATCGCCCTTCGAGCCCATCTTCTTGGAAGAACTCTCCGTCATATGTGTCCGGGTCTAAGTTATAATCTTCATCGTTTGGAACAGGCAATTTAGCGTGCGGTGATACCTTATACACAACATCCCAACCCTTAAGATGTTGTTTCGTTTGGCACGCATATGGAAGATAATACACTTGTGTGGCCTGTTGGGCCACAATATAGATATCGTCTCCTGGTAAGGTGGAATCCTGTCGAATTTCGACTAGCCCAAGATTAGAATGTGTCCGTCTCGTAACTTCAGGGTCAAACCAATGACATTTGAATATCACTGGAGTAAGAGGTTTGGAACCATAAAAATTGAGTTCATATATTTCTTCAATTCTTCCATAATACTCGACCTCGTCAAGCCCGGGCGTAAAGACTCCAGAACACGTGGTTTTTCGATTGGGCCGACTTTGGTCGTAGCTTGTTGTGCGAAAACGGTATCCATTGACGTCATACCCAGAAAATTTCCTGACCCTATAGGCAAAGCCATTGGCTACTTGTCTCAACTCGGTACTCATAGACGGCTCTCTTTGGCCCTGCAAGTTCAAACACGCTAGATTGTTATATTATTCGCACATAAGAGCAACTTCAAATGACAAACTAAGCACATACCTTACGTTTAAACCAGGAAATGAAATCGGGCAATCCATTTCCCGCACCCTTTCGAAGAAGGGTATCATATTCCTGTGGAGTTGGGTCCCTTGATCGACGCCAGAATTCATGAAGAAATTGCTCCATGTATGGTGTCACCTCTTCAAGGTTGGTCAATACATATAGCATGATATGGCGCCACTCTTCATGTCTCAGGGTCTTGGTGGTCGAACCACTTGCGCTTCCGAGTTGCCCTCGAAAAATGCTGAGGTTCGATTCATTGTCGCCATCATTGTAACGAGGGGGTGGATTATGCACGCTCGGCAGTTTGTCACCATAGTAAGTTGTTGTGAAGTTTGACACCTCCTCCAGTATGTATGCCTCTGCAATAGAAGCCTCAATTTTGCATTTATTTCTACATTTCTTTCGGATAGTCTTTAGACATCTCTCGATTGGATAGCACCAACGTCCCTGCACGGGCCCCCCCATTCGTGCCTCATACGGGAGATGAATAATCAAATGCTGCATCGGATTGAAGAAGCCGGGTGGAAAGATCTTCTCCAGCTTACACAGTAACATGGGTGCCATCCTTTCCAAGTCTGCAATCATGGTCCGAGCTAACTCTTTTGCACAAAGCTGGCGGAAGAAATAGCTCAACTCTGCAAGCGCTAGCCAGACATGCTCAGGGACATAGCCTCGAACCATCGCCGGAAGAATTCGTTCAATCCATATGTGGAAGTCATGACTCTTCATCCCTAAGACTCGCAGAGTAGATAAGTTCACCCCCCTACTAAGGTTAGCTGCATACCCATCAGGGAACATTAACATCTTGATCCACTGTAGTACTTCCTTCCTCTGGGCCCTGCTCAGGACGAAATCGGCCTTAGGCCTTCTCCATGTCTTACCACCACTAGGCGGCTTCATCTCTTGGTTTGGTCTATCACATAACTCTGCCAGATCCACTCTTGCCTTTACGTTATCCTTTGACTTATCAGGAATCTCCATAATTGTTGCCCAAAGTGCCTCGACGACATTCTTTTCAGTGTGCATCACGTCAATGTTGTGTGGAAGGAGCAGGTCATCATAATAGGGGAGCCGAGTCAAGCCCGACTTATGTGTCCACATATGTTGCTCACCATATCCCACAAAACCACCTTCTGGGTTGGCCACGAGACCATCTATCTATTCGCGAACTTCGGCACCAGTCATCATTGCAGGTGGGCGGTCTGTCACCACGACACCTTTCATAAAGTTCTTGATGTCTAGTCGGAATGCATGGTCAGGAGGGAGAAATTGTCGATGTTTATCGAATGACGAATATTTGTCACTCTTCTTCAACCAAATGAACCTAAGAGCTTCCTTGCAAACTGGGCATGGGAACTTACCGTGAACACACCAGGCGCAAAATAGCCCATACGCCGGAAAGTCATGCATGGAATACTGGTACCAAACATGCATTTTGAAGTTTGTCTTCGTAGCTCGGTCGTACGTCCATACCCCTTCCTCCCAAGCACGGACCAATTCATCAATCAAAGGCTCCATGTACACGCCCATTTTATTCCCCGGGTGTCCAGGAATTATCAACGACACGAATATGTTCTGTCTTTGAAAGCATACGCCGGGGGGAGATTGATGGGGATAACGAACATGGGCCAACATGTGTATGGGGCAGCAGTCATTCCATAGGGATTGAACCCATCTGTGGCCAGCGCAACACGAACATGTCGAGCCTCTTTGGCTTTCTCATGGTGAATGGCATCAAAGTGGGTCCATGCTTCACCATCGGATGCGTGAACCATCTTGTCAGGATTGTATCGTTTGCCTTTTTTGTGCCATGTCATCTGTTTCGCGGATTCCTCTGTCATGTATAGATGCTGGATCCTCGGTATGAACAGAAGGTGGCGTAGGATTGTCACGGGGATGTCGAGCTGCCTCTTCTGTCCATCACCAGAGTCTACCTCCATGAACCTAGACGATTTACACTTCGGACAGTACTTTGCCTCAGTGTGTTCTTTCCTAAATAGGACACAGCCCTTCGAACAAGCATGTATTTGCTCATACGTCATCTTGAGTGCACGAAGGAGTTTCTGTGCCTCGTACATGCTCTTTGGCAGAACGTGATCCACCGGAAGCAGGCTGCCAATAACTGTCAACAAACCATCGAAGGCGTCTCGACTCATGCTATACTGTGACTTGAACGCCATTATACGCCCAATGGCATCCAGTTGAGAAACCTTTGTCTTGCCGTGAAGGGGTTTCTGTGCCGCGTCAAACATGTCGTAGAATGCCTTTGCGGTCGCCTCTGGCTCGTCCTCCGTACGTCCTTCCGCGAACTGTGCCTCGTGATAGTCGTTCAACATGTCCGCTACCCCGGCATCAACATCGTAATCCTCGACGCGTTGTCTCACCACCTCATCTCTCGTGCGATGCGCTTCACCATGGAAGATCCACCGAGTATAGTCCGGCGTAAATCCATTCTTCCAAATATGTTCTACCATGGCCTTCTTTGATTTTCTTTTCCGGTTGTCACATTTGCTGCACGGACAAGGGACTAGGCTAGCTCCTTTAGCAGCTTCGTCATATGCCCGTTCCACGAAAGCATCGGTCTTCCTAATCCATTCTGGGGTGACATCATTACGTCGAACGCGGCCCGTGTACATCCACTCACGGTCCTCCATCCTCTAACATATATAACCGAGTATAGTTTAATATAGACATGTAATGCATGTACACTACGTTCCTACCTTCTAATAGGTGATGATAGGTCCTAATCCCACCCGCGGTTGCGTTGATGGAGTTAGTTTCCATGCTCTACTCCGATCCGAGATAGAATTTCGGCAGCACCTCCCCGCTGTTCTCCGGATACACGTCCTGGCAGGGAGAGTGTACTGTCCGGAGAACAACAGGGAGGTGACGCCGAAACTCTATCTTGGACCGGAGTAGAGCATGAAACTAACACCATCTACGCAACCGCGGGCTGTCCAAAAAAAGTGGACAATTCGAAACTGATATATTTGTAGATATGCAAAGATCTGCATATCTACACCGTATCACTTTCGAACGGGAGACGCCTAACTGGGTTACGTGATCTACGACAATGATGCGGAAATAAAGGTTATACCTAGGGTGGCGGTGGAGTCATGCTAGTGGGGCTGTGGCGGGTCGGTGCAGTGGCGACGCGACGCGGTGCAGGCAGACCCGCAGTGGCTAGGAAGACAAGTGTCTTCTCTGTAAAAAATAAACAAGCATGTCAAAAAAATCGGCAGCACTTCCCCTGTACGGGGAGGTTTCCAAAACCTGCAAATAGATCTAACAGCACGATGGCTGACACGCACATATACAAACGACACGATGAACACAAATAGTATAAACTCTGTATACACACATACTAAACGGCATCCATATCCACCATCACATTATGCCAAATTAACACAAATAGTATAAACTCTGTAAACACACATACTAAACTAATTAAACTCACTAAAGTCACTATATTCACTACAAACATATAGTATAAACTCACTAAACACACATACAAAACTAATTAAATTCACGAAAATCACTAAATCCACTAAACACATATACTATAAACTCAATAAATACATATTAAACTAATTAAACTTATTATACTCACTAAATTCGTCGGAGAGGGGCCGGGGTAGAAGACGGGACGGTGTTGGGTCGGCGATGGCGGTGGCGCGACGGCGGTGGACGCGGCCGGCGGTGGGCGCGGCCGGCGGTGGCCGCTACGGCGGGGCGCGGCGGTGGGGGCGCTGTAACGGCGGGGCGCGGCGGCGGTGCGCGTGGGGAGGCCGTGCGGCGCCGGCGGCGAGCCGGGAGGCTGGAGCTGGCGGCGGTCGCGGGCGGCGGTGAGAGCGGCGGCGTGGCAGGCGGGTAGAAGAGAGGAAGTGAAAGGAGAGAAAGAGAGAAGAAAGCCTGTCGGGCGGTTAAATTACATTCTTTGCCGAGTGCCCGCGATCCGGCACTCGGCAAAGATTTTTTAAAAATTTTAAAATAAACTTTGCCGAGTGTCGGATCGCGGGCACTCGGCAAAGACGCCTTTGCCAAGTGCCGGATCGTGGGCACTCGGCAAAGACGCCCTTGCCGAGTGCTAGCTGTAGAGCACTCGGCAAAGATGTGTTGTACAAACTTTGCCGAGTGCTCAAGGACAGGCACTCGGCAACGCCGTCTTTGCCGAGTGCTAACTGGACAGCACTCGGCAAAGTATATTTTATTTTTTTTATTTTTGGCAACCAAACTTTTTGTTTTGTGTTCCTACACTATGTAGACCTACAAGTACCATTTTGGTACAATTATAAAAGTGTTTTTTATAACTATTAGATTTAGTTCGTTTATTTGAATTTCTTCGGAAAATTCATATTTGAACTGCAGGTCACTCGAAACTTGGGAAATCGTGCATGCAAAAATGATATATGTCCTATTTAGCACAAGTTACGACCGATTCCATGAGCGGACCGGAAACTTTGAGCAACATGCTCACTAAACATGGTCATGTACTTGCCATCCACATGTTTAAAAATTGTATAAAACACAAACAAAGTCAGAAAATCATGAAACTTGGCCACGTGTCATGATATCCTATGTACAGGTTGTGATAAAAAATTGAGAATGTTTGGACAAAGTTGTGAGACACTATGTGTAGAAACCTAAGAGAACTACACATGAAATCATAGAGTTTCAATGTGGATCTCTTAGGTTTGTACACATAGCACGTCATAGTTTTCTCGAAATTTTTTCAATTTTTTATCGCAGCCTGTACATATGATATCATGACACGTGGCCAAGTTTCATGATTTTCTGACTTTGTTTGTGTTTTATACAATTTTTAAACATGTGGATGGCAAGTTCACGGCCATGTTTAGTGAGCATGTTGCTCGAAGTTTCCGGTCCGCTCCTGGAATCGGTCGTAACTTATGCTAAGTAACATGAATATCATTTTTGCATGCACGGTTTTCCAAGTTTCGAGTGACCTACAGTTCAAATCTAAATTTTCCGAAGAAATTCAAATAAACGAACTAAATCTACTAATGATTGAAAACTCTGTTAAAATTGTCCACAAATGATACATGTAGGTCTACATAGTGTAGGAACATACCACAAAAATTTTGGGAGACAAAATAAAAAAATAAAAATATACTTTACCGAGTGTCTAGAGAAGACACTCGGCAAAGCGTCCTTTGCCGAGCGCCAAGTATGTGGCACTCGACAAAGAAGACTCTTTGCCGAGTGCCAGCCGTTGGCTCTCGGCAAAGACTAACGACCGTCAGCTTTGGGACGGCCGCTGACGGCTCTTTGCCGAGAGCCCCCTTTGCCGAGTGTTTGACACTCGGCAAACTTGACTTTGCCGAGAGCCCCCTGTGCCGAGTGTTCAGCACTCGGTAAAGGAGCTCTTTTCCGAGCGCCTAACTTTACCGAGTGCGGCACTCGGCAAAGCCTTCTTTGCCGAGTGCCCGACAAAAGGTACTCGGCAAAGAGGCCGACACTCGGCAAAGCCTCAGATTCCGGTAGTGATATTGCAGTTTGTTTCCCACATATTCGAACAATCCGAGTATAAATTGTCTATTTGAGGTCGTAAATAAATTCAAACGAAAAAGTTGTCAACTACTCCCTCCGTTTTTTTATTTGTCGCGTTTTAGTTCAAAAATGAACTAGCGGACTACAAAGGAGTACAAAGTTTCATAATTTTTAAAGTTCTACAACTTTTATTTTGGTATTCTTCCCATCCGAGGTCGTTTGCAAAATTTCCATTTCAAATTTAATAAATTTAGATTCAATTTTTGAGAGACGAAATGATTTCAAATAAAAAAGTTGTCAACTACAAAGTTTCATAACTTTTAGAGATCTACAACTTTTATTTTGGTGGTTTTTCATACGAGGACAATTGCAAATCTCAAAAAATCAGAGAAAAAATGATTTCTATTAACGGTTTCTTAAGAAAACCGTTTGCAGAAATCATGGATTTGTACCGGTGGGTTTTTAAGAAATCGCATAAGATTTGTACATGCGGTTTTTTTAAAAACCGCCACTAAAAATAGCACTGTCGTTTCATAGCCAAAACTACCTGTAAAAATTAAACTCCACAACAGTGTTAGAGCTATTTTCTACTAGTACATCAAACGTCTGAGTTGACTTCCATTTGTGAAATTTGATAAATCTTAACAGAAAAGCATGCAAACAGGACAGTGCAAAAGGAATAGGGAATGAACATGGAGAAAAACTGATTTCCATTGGTATTATCAGCAGATCGACTTTAGATGCATTGCAGGTAGGGGTGGTAATGGATCACGATTCAAATAACTCTTTACAAAAAGTTAGGTCTTTAAATAATGTTATTAGTTCAAAAATGAATAAAAATAATGTCTGATCCTAATTCAATTCGATTCTTAAAATTTGTAGTGTAAAATTTAGAGCCCGTTACCACCTCTAATTGCAGGTTCTCATATAGTTCAATAATAGGCATGAATGAGAATGGATGACATGTCCATGACACAAAGCTGCAGGCTCTACTCTACTATATGTATTGTATCTGAAACGCAAGATGATCGAAAGAAGTGTCCATATACTGACATGACCAATATAATCAGCGCCCCTGGGCTCTCTGTTCCACCTAGGGAGAGGAGGGGAGCTGTATCTCCGGCGCATCCGAGGAGTGAGATGATTCATCATCGGATGTTGATGGTGCCATCTTCTCGTCCACATCCCCCCTTGTCCACTCCCAGACATCGCTTAGCCAAGAGTAAACAGACTCGGTCACCTGGCGCTTCTTTTCTCCCTCGTCAGGCTGTCCCGGCGAAACATTATCTGCATGCAATATTGTAATTATCTGGTCAGAGTGTATAGGAAAGGAAACTGAAACTGAAAATGCGACCATATGCATCAAATCGGCATAAACCAGTTCAAATACTACTGACTACTGTTACTAGCACAAATGAATGTTGCCAATATGGATGTTGCGAGTACGATCATTCACAACAATACATACATACAGTGTGGTTAAGATGTATGCATATGATTGAATGACGATACACACACAGAGAGAGCATCAAATCAAGATTTCCAGCTACCGTATGCGCGCTTACCTTCTGGTGAAAGGTCGTCGTCGTCTCCCGGGAGCGTAGGTGGTGGTGACGACAGCTCCCAGGCATCGACGATGGGGCGGGAGGATTGGAACATGATGACTTGATCACGGTCTATAAGACATTCCTTGCAGGTAATGACCTGCTTCTTGAGCACGTCCAAGCCAAAGAGCTTCGAGCCCTGGAAGAAGTAGACGACGCAGTGATCGTTGGGGTCGACGAGGGCGACGTGGGGCACCTCGCCCGGATGCAGGCCGGCGTCGGCATAGGTCTCGTTGTCCCAGATTTCGGCAAAGGGCACCTCGTACTCGAGCTTCCACGGGTCCGGGCCCTCCGGGTCGTCGTCGAGCGTCCACATCCCGACGGTGGGGTTAGCCGGGCCCGGGGGTGCGTCGTCCTCGTCGATGAGCACATCGTCGTAGGCGAGGCCGCGGATCTCGACGAACCGCAGCTTGCCCTCGCTGGGCCTGACGCAGCGTCGTTGGTTGATGAGGGTCCTGATGTGTGGCTCGAAGACGACGTAGCCGTCCATCTGGCAGTCGGCCGGAAGCGGGAGGAAGCACAGCTCGGGGAACCGGAGGTCAGGCGTGAAGGGGTCGCAGAAGAATATGCCATAGGCGAGGGCGATCCACCAGAGGCGACCTTCGTGGGCGAGCACGCCGTTCTGCGAGAAGGGGCTGCACATGTGGTCCGTTTCCCGGGTGAGGTGCCTGACAAACCACCGACGTTCGGCGGTGGAGTAGCAGAGGAGCCTGTTGGGGTGGTAGAAGGAGTTGGGGGGTTGAAGCTGGGCCACCACGTAGTGGCCCCGGCGGAGCGGGTCGGCGATGAGGCCAATGCTGAGGTGGGTGCAGATGTCGAGGCCCTGGCAAGTCCGAAGAAAGGAGGACACCAAGGGGAGGATGGTGACGGTACGACTGTGCGTGTCGCAGAGGAAGAAGTCCGGGCGGTTGCCTTCGACGACCTGGAGGAGAATGTAGCCGGAGCGGTGGGCGGCGAGGATGTAGGCGGACAGCGGCTCTTCGTTACTCCTGGGGTCAAGGGACACGCTGGGGTGCAGCACCAGGTAGGAGGGTAGCGGCGGGTCTTTGAGATCGAGCAGCACGTCGGTGCCGAGGACGATCTCCTGGGTCCGATCGTCCTCTTTGTCGAGGACGGCAACGGAGACGAGGGCCACCCACTTGCGCTGCGGCTCCGACTCTGGTTCCTGCTCCGCTTCCTGGCCGGCACGCGACCCCTGCACCAATTCAATCGCCGACATGGCCGGTATGGCGAGGCGCTGCACTGCACTTGTTTGGGTAGGAGGGGGCGAGTCGGTTGTATTGGTTTGATTTGAATTCGTGATTGGCGTGACTGCTGTTTTTATAGTCAGGGCCAGCGTCAGCGTGGCATGCTGCGCAGCCACGGCTGGGTGGCGTCCGTCCGTGTGAGGTCGGACAGGCAATTGGATGCGCGGGCCCTGCGGTCGATAGATAGATGCTGTTTGGTTCAGCTTTTTTCTGACCAGCTTTTCTGAAAATCTGGCTGTGGGGAGAATTTGGCTGTGGAGAGAATTTGATTATCATTACGATTACGTGTGAAGGAAGATAAAGTTGTTCATAGGGCTCAAGATCTAGAAAGTGACGGATTCCTACTATTACAACGACTCAACCGATTATGTGTTTATGTTGATTTTGGATGGTTTTTGTCCCAACAAATTTTATAGAAGCTAGCTGAAAAGCTGAGCGTTTGACAGTCCGCAGCAGCTTTTGGTGGCCAGAAGCTGCCAGAAGCCGAAACAAACAGGGCAATAGTACTCCGTATCACGTGTGTACGTACGGGATGCTGTTCATCCGAGGGTTTTTCCTTTATTTTCTTTATTTAAAAATATGAGAAATGAATTAAAAAACCGGGTGGGCGGCTTCAAGGTCCGGCTGACCCAGCAGCCCACCGGCTAGCTCGTCCCTAGGGCAAGTGGAGGCCGTGGCTGGCATATCGCGAGGACGCGCGTAGGACGCAGAGGGCGAGCGGTCAGGGGGAGCCGCAGGTCGTTCCGTGCACGGCGATTTTTCCTCGCCGCTCCTGCGCATTCTCCACCAGGCTAGCTCCATAAGTACGGAGATTTGCTCCTTGTTCAACATCTCGCAAAAAATCGTTAGCTCTTTGTTCTTCTTCCCCTCTCGGCTTCAGTCACAGTCGGATCATCGTTCTTGAGATTTGAGCACTATTCGAGTTGTAAACTCCTCGTGCTGTGTTTGTGTGATCACGTTCTCACTTGTGTGAGTTGTTGTGCTACGGATTTGAGTGTTGAGTGTGTTGCTCTCCCCAACCTTACTTTGTGCTTTCTTTGTGATCTCGATTGTAAGGACGAGAGACTCCAAATTGTGGAGATTCCTCGCAAACGGGAAGAACACTCTAAAGGAAAAGACCGTTGTATTCAAGTTGATCATTGGATCACTTGAAAGGGGTTGAGTGCAACCCTAGTCCATTGGGACGCCACAACGTGGAAGTAGGCAAGTGTTACTTGGCCGAACCACGGGATAAAAATCAAGTGTCTCTTGTGTTGCTTATTGTGATTGCTTTGTTCTCACGAGCGCGTTCCTTAGCCACTTGGTTTAACTAACACTTTGTGTCGGCGTTTCGACCCCAGGGGGTCCCTGGACCGACGAGTAAATTGTCGTTGCGTGTCCCAGCCCAGATGGGTCGGCGCGAGATGGAACACAAGGGGGGAAAGAGAATCGCGGCTCGTGTTATCCTGCTCCCAGGGCGGATGCGCTTGCAGTAGGGGGTTACAAGCGTTCGCGAGGGAGAGAGAGAGCCTGTTCGTCAGCCGCGCCAACTGTCAGCGTTTTGACCCCGGGGGGTCCTTGGACCGACGAGTAAGTTATCGCTGCGTGTCCCAGCCCAGATGGGTCGGCGCGAGATGGAACACAAGGGGGGAAAGAGAACCGCGGCTCGTGTTATCCTGCGCCCAGGGCGGATGCGCTTGCAGTAGGGGGTTACAAGCATTCGCGAGGGAGAGAGAGAGAGCCTGTTCGTCAGCCCGTCCTCCCGCGCGACCACCCTTTCATACGAGGGCCCTGGACCTTCCTTTTATAGATGTAAGGAGAGGGTCCATGTGTACAATGGGGGGTGTAGCAATATGCTAACGTGTCCGGCAGAGAGGATCCAGAGCCCTATGTACATGCCAACGTGGCTGTCGGAGAGGTGCTAGAGCCCTATGCATGTGATGTCGTGGCCGTCGGAGGAGCGCTTGAGCCCTGTAGAAGCACAGCTGTTGGGGCTACTGGGACCTCGCTGACGTCTCCTTGCTTCCGTAAGGGGCTGAGAACTGCCATCGTCATGGGCGGACGCGAGGTGCCATCATTACTTGTTTACCGGGGCGAGCCAGATGGGACGTCGGTCTTGTTCCTCGTAGCCTGAGCTAGCTAGGGGTAGGGTAATGATGATCCCCCTGTGGCGTGGTCGGTCCGAGCCCAAGGTCGGGCGAGGCGGAAACTCCTCCGAGGTCGAGGTTGAGGCCGAGCGAGGACGCGATTCCGCCCGAGGTCGAGGTCGAGGCCGAGCCCTGGGGTCGGGCGAGGCGGAGTCCATCTTCCGAGGCCGAGGCGGGGGCCAAGCCCTAGGGTCGGGCGAGGCGGAGACTTCTCCTGAGGCCGAGGCCTAAGGTCGGGCGAGGTGGAGCTTCATGTGGCGCCTGAGGCTGGACTCAGCTACTGTTAGCCTCACCTTGGTGGGTGGCACAGCAGTCGGAGAGGGGCGAGCAACGTTGTTTTCCTGTCAGGTCAGTCAGTGGAGGGGCGAAGTGACTGCAGTCACTTCGGCCCTATCGACTGAGGACCGTGCGTCAGGATAAGGTGTCAGGCGATCCTCGCATTGAATGCTCCTGCGATACGGTCGGTTGGCGAGGCGATCTGGCCAAGGTTGCTTCAGTGCGAAGCCTGCCCGAGCTGGGCCTCGGGCGAGTCGAGGGTGCGCCCGTTGCTTGAGGAGGCCCTCGGGCGAGGCGTGAATCCACCTGGGTCTACTGTTCTTGCCCGAGGCTGGGCTCGGGCGAGGCGAGATCGTGTCCCTTGAGTGGACGGAGCCTTGACCTGAATTACGCCCATCAGGCTCTGTAGCTTGTGCTGATGGTGATTACCAGCCGAGTTTACGAGTGTTGAGGGTACCCCTAATTATGGTCCCCGACAGTAGCCCCCGAGCCTCAAAGGGAGTGTTGGTACTCGCTTGGAGGCTTTGTCGCACTTTTTTGCAAGGGGACCGGCCTTTCTCGGTTACATTTTGTTCCGGTGGGTGCGCGTGAGCGCACCCGCCGGGTGTAGCCCCAGAGGCCTCGGAGGAGTGGTTTGACTCCCCTGAGGTCTTAATGCTTTTCGTGATGCCTTGGCCGGTCTGGTTGTTCCCTTATGCGATCTGATGGTAGCCCGGGTGTATGGTCGGGTTCCGAGTTCTCAGGCTGGTCTATTGACGCTGTCAACGGTTTGGCCGTAGCCAGGTTTGCGAGAGCAGCCCCCGAGCCTTTGCACGGAGCGAGAGGACGATTGAGGACTGACTCGGCTTTTATCATATGCCCCTTCGTCGCCTTTCCACAAGGAGGAGGGGGGAAAGCGCCATGTTGCCCCTGGGGGGCGCTGAACATGGTGTCTCCAGTGAGTTGCTAACGGGTGATCCGAGTGGACGCCCGTGCCCTGTTCGATAAGGGTCGGCTAGTGGCCCGGAGGCGCGCTCCAAAAGTACGTGCAGGTGATTTGCCGGACCCGGTCCCGTTTGATAGGGTCCAAGGGCTCGATGCCTCCCTCTGATGGGATTCCGTTACAGAATCGCTCCTGCTGGTCTCGGAAATGTCCTAGGGTACCTCGGGAGCGTAGCCCGAGCCTCGGCCATGTATCAGACGTACCCAGAGTCATCCCTCGCTCCGCGTGTTCTGGGGCGGCTGTTGAACCCTTCAAGGGGCCAGCCTTCGAACCCCTGATCAGTAGTGGGCGCGGAGCCCGAGTGCTCTGAGGCGGCTGTCGAACCCTTCCGAGGGGCCAGCCTTCGAACCTCTTATCAGTAGTGGGCGCGGAGCCCGAGTGCTCTGAGGCAGCTA
This sequence comes from Zea mays, assembly GCF_902167145.1. Taxonomy (NCBI): domain Eukaryota; kingdom Viridiplantae; phylum Streptophyta; class Magnoliopsida; order Poales; family Poaceae; genus Zea; species Zea mays. The sequence goes on from NC_050097.1 coordinate 54,773,230, forward strand.
TCGAAACCCTTCCGAGGGGCCAGCCTTCGAACCCTTGATCAGTAGGAGGGCTCGGGGCCCGCTTCCTTCGCGGAGAAGGATCCCTTTCGAAATATCCCCTTTCCCGGTCCCTGTAGCAAGAGAGAGAAAGGGGAAGGAGAAAAGGATATGAATTTAAACGATGTGGCGCACCTTTTTTGACGTGGTCATCATGGCGGAGGTGAAACGTCGCCCGCTTCGCCTGCCAAAGGTGTCGCCTACCCGGCCGCGAAGTTAATGTGACGGGACGGGTGGTTCGCGGGTGAAAGGGAATTAGGCTTACACCTAGTTCCTAAATAATTTTGGTGGTTGAATTGCCCAACACAAATATTGGACTGACTAGTTTGCTCTAGTGTATAAGTTATACAGGTGCAAAAGGTTCACATCTAGCCAATAAAAAGACCAAGTGTTGGATTCAACAAAGGAGCAATAAGGCAACCGAGGGCACCTCTGGCTGGAGGCACCGGACTGTCCGGTGTGCACCGGACAGTGTCCGGTGCGCCCGTAGACTTCATTTTCTACCCTTCGCCAGAGGACTTCGACTTCAACCCTTCGCCCTCAGGAATTCGCGGAGGCCGGCGCGCTATAATTCACCGGACTGTCCGGTGTGCACCGGACATGTCCGGTGCGCCAACGAACCGCGGCCTCCGGAACTCGCCAGCCTCGGGTTCGCGCGGCAGCCGCTCCGCTAAAATTCACCGGACTGTCCGGTGTGCACCGGACTGTCCGGTGAACCACGGAGCAACGGCTACTTCCGCGCCAACGGTCACCTGCAAGCGCATTTAATGCGCGCTCTGCGCGCGCAGTCGGCAGGCGCGCCCATACCGATGCACCGGACAATGAACAGTTCATGTCCGGTGTACACCGGACATCCAGGCGGGGCCACATGTCAGAGCTCCAACGGTCAGAATCCAACGGCAACGATGACGTGGCAGGGGGCACCGGACTGTCCGGTGTGCACCGGACTGTCCGGTGCGCCATCGAACAGAGAGCTCCCAGCAACGGCCACTTTTGGTGGTTGGGGCTATAAATACCCCAACCACCCCACCATTCATTGCATCCAAGTTTTCCACTTCTCAACTACTACAAGAGCTCTAGGCATTCAATTCTAGACACATTCAAAGAGATCAAATCCTCTCCAATTCCACACAAAACCCTAGTGACTAGAGAGAGTGATTTGCCGTGTTCATTTGAGCTCTTGCGCTTGGATTGCTTCTTTTCTTTCTCACTTGTTCTTGAGATCACAACTCCATTGTAATCAAGGCAAGAGGCACCAATTGTGTGGTGGCCCTTGCGGGGAAGTTTTGTTCCCGGCTTTGATTAGAGAAGAGAAGCTCACTCGGTCCGTGGGACCGTTTGAGAGAGGGAAGGGTTGAAAGAGACCCGGCCTTTGTGGCCTCCTCAATGGGGAGTAGGTTTGCAAGAACCGAACCTCGGTAAAACAAATCTCCGTGTCTCACTTGCTTATTCGCCTGGGATTTGTTTTGCGCCCTCTCTCGCGGACTCGTTTATATTTCTAACGCTAACCCGGCTTGTAGTTGTGTTTATATTTATAAATTTCAGTTTCGCCCTATTCACCCCCCCTCTAGGCGACTATCAATTGGTATCGGAGCCCGGTGCTTCATTAGAGCCTAACCGCTCGAAGTGATGTCGGGAGATCACGCCAAGAAGGAGATGGAGACCGGCGAAAAGCCCACTACAAGCTACGGGAGCACTTCATCGGAAGAGTCCCGCACCAAAAGGAGGGAGAAGAAGAAGAGCTCCTCCAACAAAGGGAAGGAGAAGAAATCTTCTTCTCACCACAAAGAGAAGAAGGAAAAATCTTCTTCCCACAAGCCGCATCGGAAAGACGACAAGCACAAGAGGATGAGGAAGGTGGTCTACTACGAGACCGACACTTCATCAACATCAACCTCCGACTCCGATGCGCCCTCCATCACTTCTAAACGCCAAGAGCGTAAGAAGTATAGTAAGATCCCCCTACGCTACCCTCGCATTCCTAAACATACACCTTTACTTTCCGTCCCATTAGGCAAACCACCAACTTTTAATGGTGAAGATTATGCTATGTGGAGTAATTTGATGCGATTTCATCTAACCTCTCTCCACAAAAGAATATGGGATGTTGTTGAGTATGGTGTACAGGTACCATCAATAGGGGATGAGGACTATGACACGGACGAAGTGGCCCAAATCGAGCACTTCAACTCCCAAGCCGCAACCATCCTCCTTGCCTCCCTAAGCAAGGAGGAATACAACAAAGTACAAGGATTGAAGAACGCCAAGGAGATTTGGGACCTACTCAAGACGGCGCACGAGGGTGATGAACTCACCAAGATCACCAAGCGGGAAACGATCGAGGGGGAGCTCGGTCGCTTCCGTCTTCGCCAAGGGGAGGAGCCACAAGACATGTACAACCGGCTCAAGACCTTGGTGAACCAAGTGCGCAACCTCGGGAGCACAAAATGGGATGACCACGAAGTGGTTAAGGTTATTCTAAGAGCTCTTATTTTCCTTAACCCCACTCAAGTACAATTAATTCGTGGGAATCCTAGATATCCACTAATGACCCCCGAGGAAGTTATCGGGAATTTTGTGAGTTTTGAATGCATGATTAAGGGCTCCAAGAAGATCAACGAGCTTGACGAGCCTTCCACCTCCGAGGTGCAACCGGTGGCCTTCAAGGCAACGGAGGAGAAGAAGGAGGAGTCTACACCAAGTAGACAACCAATTGACGCCTCCAAGCTCGACAACGAGGAGATGGCCCTAATCATCAAAAGCTTTCGGCAAATTCTCAAGCAACGGAAGGGGAAGGACTACAAACCCCGTTCCAAGAAGGTTTGCTACAAGTGTGGTAAGCCCGGTCACTTTATTGCAAAATGTCCTATGTCTAGTGACAGTGACAGGGGCGACGACAAGAAGGGAAGAAGAAAGGAGAAGAAGAAGTATTACAAGAAGAAGGGCGGCGATGCCCATGTTTGTCGGGAGTGGGACTCCGACGAAAGCTCAAGCGACTCCTCCGACGACGAGGACGCCGCCAACATCGCCGTCACCAAGGGCCTTCTCTTTCCCAACGTCGGCCACAAGTGTCTCATGGCCAAGGACGGCAAAAAGAAGGTAAAATCAAGGTCCTCCACTAAATATGAAACATCTAGTGATGAGGATGATGATAAAAATGAGGAGGATAACTTGCGCATTCTTTTTGCTAACCTTAACATGGAACAAAAGGAAAAATTAAATGAACTAATTAGTGCCATCCATGAAAAGGATGATCTCTTGAACTCCCAAGAGGACTTCCTAATCAAGGAGAATAAGAAACATGTTAAGGTTAAAAATGCTTATGCTCTAGAAGTAGAAAAATGTAACAAATTATCTAGTGAGCTAAGCATGTGCCATGACACTATTGCCAACCTTAGAAATGAAAATGCTAAATTAATTACTAAGGTAGATTCTCATGTTTGCATTGATCCTAGAAATGATAATGTTGATTTGCTTGCTAGGATTGATGAGTTAAATGTTTCCATTGCTAGCCTTAGAAATGAGAATGAGAAACTAATTGCTAAGGCTAAGGATTTTGATGTTTGCAATGCTACTATTTCCGACCTTAGAACTAAAAATGATATGTTGCATGCTAAGGTTGTTGAACTAAAATCTTGCAAACCCTCTACATCTAATGTTGAGCATATTTCCATTTGTACTAGATGTAGAGATATTAATGTTGATGCTATCCATGATCACCTAGCCTTAATTAAAAAACAAAATGATCACATAGCTCAACTAAATGCTAAGATTAGAGAGCATGACTTAGAAAATGAAAAATTTAAATTGGCTAGAAGCATGCTCCATAATGGGAGACGCCCTGGCATCAAGGATGGCATTGGCTTCCAAAGGGGAGACAATGTCAAACTTAATGCCCCTCCAAAGAACTTATCTAACTTTGTTAAGGGCAAGGCTCCCATGCCTCAGGATAACGAAGGTTACATTTTGTACCCTGCCGGTTATCCCGAGAGCAAAATTAGGAGAATTCACTCTAGGAAGTCTCACTCTGGCCCTAACCATGCTTTTATGTATAAGGGTGAGACATCTAGCTCTAGGCAACCAACCCGTGCCAAGTTGCCTAGAAAGAAAACTCCTGATGCATCAAATGATCATGCCATTTCATTTAAAACTTTTGATGCATCTTATGTGCTTACTAGCAAATCCGGCAAGGTAGTTGCCAAATTTGTTGGGGGCAAACACAAGGGTTCCAAGACTTGTGTTTGGGTACCCAAAGTTCTTGTTTCTAATGCCAAAGGACCCAAAACAGTTTGGGTACCTAAAGTCAAGAACTAAATTTGTTTTGTAGGTTTATGCATCCGGGGGCTCAAGTTGGATACTCGACAGCGGGTGCACAAACCACATGACTGGGGAGAAAAGAATGTTCTCCTCATATGAGAAAAACCAAGATCCCCAACGAGCTATCACATTCGGGGATGGAAATCAAGGTTTGGTCAAAGGTCTTGGTAAAATTGCTATATCTCCTGACCATTCCATTTCCAATGTTTTTCTTGTAGATTCCTTAGATTACAACTTGCTTTCCGTTTCTCAATTATGTCAAATGGGCTACAACTGTCTATTCACTGATGTTGGTGTCACTGTCTTTAGAAGAAGTGATGATTCAATAGCATTTAAGGGAGTGTTAGAGGGTCAGCTATACTTGGTAGATTTTGATAGAGCTGAACTCGACACTTGCTTAATTGCTAAGACTAACATGGGTTGGCTCTGGCATCGTCGACTAGCCCATGTTGGGATGAAGAATCTTCATAAGCTTCTAAAGGGAGAGCACATTTTAGGATTAACAAATGTTCATTTTGAGAAAGACAGGATTTGTAGCGCATGCCAGGCAGGGAAGCAAGTTGGAGTCAATCATCCACACAAGAACATCATGACTACCGACAGGCCACTTGAGCTACTCCACATGGATCTATTCGGCCCGATTGCTTACATAAGCATCGGCGGGAGTAAGTATTGTCTTGTTATTGTGGATGATTATTCTCGCTTCACTTGGGTATTCTTTTTACAGGAAAAATCTCAAACCCAAGAGACCTTAAAGGGATTCTTGAGACGAGCTCAAAATGAGTTCGGCTTAAGGATCAAGAAAATAAGAAGCGACAACGGGACGGAGTTCAAGAACTCTCAAATTGAAAGCTTCCTTGAGGAGGAGGGCATCAAGCATGAGTTCTCTTCTCCCTACACGCCACAACAAAATGGTGTAGTGGAGAGGAAGAATCGAACTCTTTTGGACATGGCAAGAACCATGCTTAATGAGTACAAGACACCGGACCGGTTTTGGGCCGAAGCGGTCAACACCGCCTGCTACGCCATCAACCGGTTATATCTTCACCGAATCCTCAAGAAGACATCATATGAACTCCTAACCGGTAAAAAGCCCAACATTTCATACTTTAGAGTTTTTGGTAGCAAATGCTTTATTCTTGTTAAAAGAGGTAGAAAATCTAAATTTGCTCCTAAAACTGTAGAAGGCTTTTTACTTGGTTATGACTCAAACACAAGGGCATATAGGGTCTTTAACAAGTCCACTGGACTAGTTGAAGTCTCATGTGACGTTGTGTTTGATGAAACTAACGGCTCTCAAGTAGAGCAAGTTGATCTTGATGAGATAGGAGAAGAACAGGCTCCATGCATCGCGCTAAGGAACATGTCCATCGGGGATGTGTGTCCTAAGGAATCCGAAGAGCCTCCAAGTACACAAGATCAACCATCCTCCTCCATGCAAGCATCTCCACCAACTCAAAATGAGGATGAGGCTCAAGTTGATGAAGGGCAAAATCAAGAAGATGAGCCACCTCAAGATAATGGCAATAATCAAGGGGGAGATGAAAATAATCAAGAAAAGGAAGATGAGGAAGAACCAAGACCGCCACACCCAAGAGTCCACCAAGCAATCCAACGAGATCACCCCGTCGACACCATCCTCGGCGACATTCATAAGGGGGTAACTACTCGATCTCGGGTTGCTCATTTTTGTGAACATTACTCTTTTGTTTCCTCTATTGAGCCACACAGGGTAGAGGAAGCTCTCCAAGATTCGGATTGGGTGGTGGCGATGCAAGAGGAGCTCAACAATTTCACGAGGAATGAGGTCTGGCATTTAGTTCCACGTCCTAACCAAAATGTTGTAGGAACCAAATGGGTCTTCCGCAACAAGCAAGATGAGCATGGTGTGGTGACAAGGAACAAAGCTCGACTCGTAGCCAAAGGGTATTCACAAGTCGAAGGTTTGGATTTCGGTGAAACCTATGCACCCGTAGCTAGGCTTGAGTCAATTCGCATATTATTGGCCTATGCTACTTACCATGGCTTTAAGCTCTATCAAATGGATGTGAAAAGTGCCTTCCTCAATGGACCGATCAAGGAAGAGGTCTATGTTGAGCAACCTCCCGGCTTTGAAGACAGTGAGTATCCTAATCATGTCTATAGGCTCTCTAAGGCGCTTTATGGGCTCAAGCAAGCCCCAAGAGCATGGTATGAATGCCTTAGAGATTTCCTTATTGCTAATGGCTTCAAAGTCGGCAAGGCCGATCCTACACTCTTTACTAAAACTCTTGAAAATGACTTGTTTGTATGCCAAATTTATGTTGATGATATTATATTTGGGTCTACTAACGAGTCTACATGTGAAGAGTTTAGTAGGATCATGACACAGAAATTCGAGATGTCGATGATGGGGGAGTTGAAATATTTTCTAGGATTCCAAGTCAAGCAACTCCAAGAGGGCACCTTCATTAGCCAAACGAAGTACACTCAAGACATTCTTGCTAAGTTTGGGATGAAGGATGCCAAGCCCATCAAGACACCCATGGGAACAAATGGGCATCTCGACCTCGACACGGGAGGTAAGTCCGTGGATCAAAAGGTATACCGGTCGATGATTGGTTCATTGCTTTATTTATGTGCATCTCGACCGGACATTATGCTTTCCGTTTGCATGTGTGCAAGATTTCAAGCCGACCCTAAGGAATCACACCTTACGGCCGTAAAACGAATCTTGAGATATTTGGCTTATACCCCTAAGTTTGGGCTTTGGTACCCTCGGGGATCCACATTTGATTTGATTGGTTTTTCGGATGCCGATTGGGCGGGGTGCAAAATTAATAGGAAGAGCACATCAGGGACTTGCCAGTTCTTGGGAAGATCCTTGGTGTCTTGGGCTTCAAAGAAGCAAAATTCGGTCGCTCTTTCCACCGCCGAAGCCGAGTACATTGCCGCAGGACATTGTTGCGCGCAATTGCTTTGGATGAGGCAAACCCTGCGGGACTACGGTTACAAATTAACCAAAGTCCCTTTGCTATGTGATAATGAGAGTGCAATCAAAATGGCCGACAATCCCGTCGAGCATAGCCGCACTAAGCACATAGCCATTCGGTATCATTTTCTTAGGGATCACCAACAAAAGGGGGATATCGAGATTTCTTACATTAATACTAAAGATCAATTAGCCGATATCTTTACCAAGCCACTTGATGAACAATCTTTTACCAGACTTAGGCATGAGCTCAATATTCTTGATTCTAGAAATTTCTTTTGCTAGCTTGCACACATAGCTCATTTAAATACCTTTGATCATATCTCTTTTATATGCTATGACTAATGTGTTTTCAAGTCTATTTCAAACCAAGTCATAGGTATATTGAAAGGGAATTGGAGTCTTCGGCGAAGACAAAGGCTTCCACTCCGTAACTCATGCTTCGCCATCACTCCGAGCAACTCTCTATTCCTTGGGAGAAATGAGCATCAAAAAAAAAAGGACTCTATCCTTGGGGGAGAGAGTAAAAGCTCAAAAGCAAAAGGACCGGACCTCGTCTTTGGTATAATCTTAACTCATTTACTTATGACCAAAGGGGAGGAACTTACTTCGAGGGCTCTAATGATTCCGTTTTTGGCGATTCATGCCAAAAAGGGGGAGAAATGAGCCCAAAGCAAAAGGACCGCACCACCACCACCAAATTCAAAAACTTAGTGCTTTCCAAAAGTCTTTATCATTTGGTATCCTATTGTGTTCAAAAGGGGGAGAAAGTAGTATTTCAAAAATGGTATATCAAAACCCTCTTGAACACTAAGAGGTGGATCTCTTTTAGGGGGAGTTTTGTTTAGTCAAAGGAAAAGCATTTGAAATAGGGGGAGACAATTTCAAATCTTGAAAATGCTTTGCAAACTCTTATTCATGTACCTTTGACTATTTGCAAAAGATCTTTGAAATGGATTTACAAAAAGAATTTGCAAAAACAAAACATGTGGTGCAAACGTGGTCCAAAATGTTATATAAGAAAGAAACATTCCTTGCATATCTTGTAAGTAGTTATATTGGCTCAATTCCAAGTAACCTTTGCACTTACATTATGTAAACTAGTTCAATTATGCACTTTTATATTTGCTTTGGTTTGTGTTGGCATCAATCACCAAAAAGGGGGAGATTGAAAGGGAATTAGGCTTACACCTAGTTCCTAAATAATTTTGGTGGTTGAATTGCCCAACACAAATATTGGACTGACTAGTTTGCTCTAGTGTATAAGTTATACAGGTGCAAAAGGTTTACATCTAGCCAATAAAAAGACCAAGTGTTGGATTCAACAAAGGAGCAATAAGGCAACCGAGGGCACCTCTGGCTGGAGGCACCGGACTGTCCGGTGTGCACCGGACAGTGTCCGGTGCGCCCGTAGACTTCGTTTTCTACCCTTCGCCAGAGGACTTCGACTTCAACCCTTCGCCCTCGGGAATTCGCGGAGGCCGGCGCGCTATAATTCACCGGACTGTCCGGTGTGCACCGGACATGTCCGGTGCGCCAACGAACCGCGGCCTTCGGAACTCGCCAGCCTCGGGTTCGCGCGGCAGCCGCTCCGCTAAAATTCACCGGACTGTCCGGTGTGCACCGGACTGTCCGGTGAACCACGGAGCAACGGCTACTTCCGCGCCAACGGTCACCTGCAAGCGCATTTAATGCGCGCTCTGCGCGCGCAATCGGCAGGCGCGCCCATACCGATGCACCGGACAATGAACAGTTCATGTCCGGTGTACACCGGACATCCAGGCGGGGCCACATGTCAGAGCTCCAACGGTCAGAATCCAACGGCAACGATGACGTGGCAGGGGGCACCGGACTGTCCGGTGTGCACCGGACTGTCCGGTGCGCCATCGAACAGAGAGCTCCCAGCAACGGCCACTTTTGGTGGTTGGGGCTATAAATACCCCAACCACCCCACCATTCATTGCATCCAAGTTTTCCACTTCTCAACTACTACAAGAGCTCTAGGCATTCAATTCTAGACACATTCAAAGAGATCAAATCCTCTCCAATTCCACACAAAACCCTAGTGACTAGAGAGAGTGATTTGCCGTGTTCATTTGAGCTCTTGCGCTTGGATTGCTTCTTTTCTTTCTCACTTGTTCTTGAGATCACAACTCCATTGTAATCAAGGCAAGAGGCACCAATTGTGTGGTGGCCCTTGCAGGGAAGTTTTGTTCCCGGCTTTGATTAGAGAAGAGAAGCTCACTCGGTCCGTGGGACCGTTTGAGAGAGGGAAGGGTTGAAAGAGACCCGGCCTTTGTGGCCTCCTCAACGGGGAGTAGGTTTGCAAGAACCGAACCTCGGTAAAACAAATCTCCGTGTCTCACTTGCTTATTCGCCTGGGATTTGTTTTGCGCCCTCTCTCGCGGACTCGTTTATATTTCTAACGCTAACCCGGCTTGTAGTTGTGTTTATATTTATAAATTTCAGTTTCGCCCTATTCACCCCCCCCTCTAGGCGACTATCAGCGGGGCAGCCGTTGCGCGAGCCGTTCGAGGGACGGAACACGGGCGCGTCGTCTTCACGCCATGGGAGAGGGCTCTCCTGCGGCTCCAGGAGGGGACGTGAGCCTGCAGACGATTTGACCACCGCTTCCGCTCGCCTACTGTCGCCATTACTGCCGGCCCATTTTTGGCTGTATCGACCGTCACGCCTTCTCCCGCGGCTGACTGACCCGTGACCGATGCGCTTGGTTGGCATTGTTGGGCCATGCGCAGGGTTGCCTCGAGTTGCGGCACCGGTTCCGCAGTCGAGAAGGTGCGGTATTGGCGCATGTGGCGGTGCAGTTTTTCGCACGTAGTAACCGGCGCGCCGGTTACATGACGTGTGGGCCTGGGCCTCCATGTTGGATGCGTCGAAGTCAAAGGGGTGCATCTCCATGGTGCGGTTGCACGCCACCTGCAGGGCGGTCCGTCCTTTCAACCATTGTTTTCGGTGAGGGTGGAGGAGTGCTTGTAACCGCGGGGCGGTTGCATGCTCCGCGCGCGGCGGTTTGGCTTCTTCTGTTCTGGGCCAGCTTGCATGACGTGTGGGACCCAGCCCCGTGTCATAGGGGGAGGACCCTGGGGCACGTCATTGAAGACTTAGTCCGCGACGCCTGAGGACGTGAGTGGGGAGAGCCGCCTTTAAAAAGAGATCGACCCCCCGGGTGGTAGCCATGTCTTCGCACTCTCCTCATGCATCGCATCCCTCCACCTTCCGAGCCCCCGGATGGGGAGCGCCCGCGTTGCCTTCGTCTTGTTGTTGGAGGAGCGCAACCTCGCGGAGGTTGGCACCTTTCAGCCATCGCTCGGCTTCAAGGATTTTCATCAGGCAGCCCGGCTGCATTCCCTCACCGATGGTCACCCAGGATGGTGACCACCAGTTCGATGGTGGGGAGAAGCAAGCCGGGCTGCGGCCTCTGCCCCGCCCTCAGCTTCAAGGATCATCATCATCCTTGCTGGGGCGGGGGGCGAGCTGAGCCGGAGCCCTACCTCCTGTATGGGCCGGCGGGCCACCTCTTCCTTCAGCATTCAGGGGAGAGGGCGCTCACCGGCCTAGCGGAGGGGGCGGACTTCGACAACGCGGGGCCGGTCGGCCGCAAGCGTCGTCAGCTCCAGCATGCCTGGCTCGCTGGCTCAACTGGCCCTGGCGCAGCTTCTGGTGCCACCTCCCACCGCTGGGGCAGAGTGTGGCTGTCTGCCCGCCGTACGGGTGGCTGTTGCGCCGTGCGCACTGGGGGACCGCCCAAGATGTCGCACGCCGCTAGGGCGGCGTTCGTGTTCTTGGGTTGTCCTGCCCTTGCTCCGGCACGACGCCTCTGCGCGGAAGTCGGTGCTCGTCCGTCCGGGAGGACTTGAGTGGGGATTTGCCGGTGGGCAGGTGGCTGCCGTCGTCGGTGCTGAGGTGGTGGCAGCCGGAGAAGGTTTCTCCGCCGACGAGACCGTCGACGCAACCCACAGACTGGCCTCTGGCTCTTCGGCCTTGGTAGCTTGTCCTCGCCCCTCGAGTGGTGACGTGGGCGAGGGCCTTGTCGCAGCAGCGTCTGCCCTGAGGTCATCGCTGCTGCAGTGGTCGGCGGCGAGCCACCTGGAGTTCGTCGTCCCACAGGCCCTCCAATGTGGAGGTTGTTCATACCCGCGGGAGTGGAACCGGAGTTCCGTTTGTAATGGCACCTTGAGTGCCGACGTGTGTTCATTGTGGCTGTCGAGGCCTGAACAAGTAGGTATTTGAGTGTAATACCGTGTTTCTTCCTTATTTCGAGCACTAGGACTCTCCTGTCGGCTAGCTGAACCGCTTAACCGAGCGTGGGTTGCCTTGTGCGGAAGGTGACGAGTGAGGTATCCATAGCTCGGAGGCGTAGGAGTCCCTTGGCTCGGTCGGCCTTGCCGCTTAAGGCTTCCCTTGCTCAGTTAAAGGACCCTCGGCTGCTCTGCGATGAGCCGGAGCCGGAGGCAGCGATGTCAGTGTGGACAGAGGCGGAGTCGGCTCGAGAAGGAGCTTCGTCGGCCCGGGAGCACGTGGCCTCCCTGGCCAAGGAGGTGCAGTAGCGGCAGCTAGAGCTCGGCCAGGTCGTCCGCTAGCGGGACCAACCTCGGAGTCGTGTTACCGAGGCCGTGAGCCGGGCTGATGTCCTCGGGGGATAGCTGGCTGAGGCTACGGAGCGGTTGGTCGAGGTGTCTGCTCGGGCCGGGACCCTTATAGAGACCTTGGCTATGATGGCCCGAGCTTGGTGCTGGCTTCCTTCTTCGAGGTGGAGATCCTTCCGCCCGCGTCGCCGTCCGAGGCCGGGCCAGATTCCTCCGAAGGTGGAGACAACGCCGAGGGTGCTGCTGCTCCCTCTGTTGATGTCTGAACCTGCAGGGAGAGTTTGTTTGTAGTGTGCGTATGTTTTTCGTGGCCGCCGAGGCTCAAACATATCATTGTCGTGTTGTAAAGCTGCGTTTCCTTTCCTCTTGTTTCGAGTATCAGGACTTGTTTGTCAGTAGCAGAATCGTTTATCCGAGCGAGAGTTACTTTACACGGAAGGTGATGAGTGACGTATCCGTATCCTGGAGGCGTAGGAGTCCCTCGGCTCGGTCGACCTCGCCGCTTATGTGCACTCTTACTCGTTCGTAGGATTCTGTTATCGATATAGTCGAGAAGGCACGAAAATCGTTCTGGCAGAAAAGTTTTCGAGCGTTAAGACTTGTCTAGTCTAGCCAGCAGAATCGCTTATCCGAGCGTGAGTTACTTATCGCAGAAGGTGATGAGTGAGGTATCCGTATCCCGGAGGCGTAGGAGTCCCTCGGCTCGGTCGGCCTTGCCGCTTACGTGTACTCCGTCGTTTTCAGGATCCCGCTATCGAAGCAGTCGAAAAGCGCGAAAGATGTTTTGGCAGAAAGACTTTTTTTTGAGGAGGGGGTTCCCCCCTTCTAGCCCCCGAGGGAGGGTCGGGCTTTGCAGAGGCAAGGCTGACCCTTCCTTGACGGTTAGACTTTATTTGTGTAGAAAACGAGGTATATGAACGACTTGAAAACATCTTAAGGGTAAAAGCGACGTAGCTGTCGGATGTTCCAAGCGTTGCTGTAGACTTCGCCTTGATTGTTGGCTAGCTTGTATGTTCCGGGCTTCAAAATCTTGGCGATGATGAACGGCCCTTCCCAGGGAGGAGTGAGCTTGTGGCGCCCTCGGGCGTCTTGTCGTAGCCGAAGTATCAAGTCCCCCACCTGGAGGTCTCGGGACCGAACCCCTCGGGCGTGGTAGCGTCGCAGAGACTGCTGATACCGTGCCGAGTGTAGTAAGGCCATGTCTCGAGCCTCTTCCAGCTGGTCTAGTGAGTCTTCTCGGCTGGTCTGGTTTCTTCGGTCGTCGTACGCCCTTGTCCTCGGGGAACCGTATTCTAAGTCTGTGGGCAAGATAGCCTCGACCCCATAGACTAGAAAAAATGGCGTGAAGCCCATGGCTCGGCTTGGCGTCGTCCTCAGACTCTAGACCACCGAGGGTAGTTCCTTCATCCATCGCTTGCCGAACTTGTTGAGGTTGTTGTAGATCCTCGGTTTTAGTCCTTGTAGGAGCATACCGTTGGCACGCTCTACCTGCCCATTCGTCATGGGGTGAGCTACGGCGGCCCAGTCCACCCGGATGTGGTGGTCCTCGCAGAAGTCCAGGAACTTCTTGCCAGTGAACTGGGTGCCATTGTCGGTGATGATGGAGTTCGGGACCCCGAAGCGATGGATGATGTTGGTGAAGAACGCCACCGCCTGCTTGGACCTGATGCTGGTTAGGGGTCGGACCTCGATCCACTTGGAGAATTTGTCGATGGCGACCAGCAGGTGCGAGAAGCCCCCGGGTGCCTTCTGCAAGGGACCGACGAGGTCCAGACCCCACACAACAAACGACCAAGTGATGGGTATTGGCTGCAGGGCCTAAGCAGGCAGGTGCGACTGTCTTGCGTAGAATTGACACCCCTGGCAGGAGCGTACAATCCTAGTGGCGTCAGCCACCGCGGTCGGCCAGTAGAAGCCTCGTCGGAAGGCGTTTCCAACGAGGGCTCGAGGTGTTGCGTGGTGACCGCAAGCCCCCGAGTGTATTTCTTGCAATAGCTCCAGACCTTCGGCGATGGATATGCATTGTTGGAGGATGCCTGAGGGGCTGCGGTGGTAGAGCTCTTTTTCGTCACCTAGTAAGACGAACGACTTGGCGCGCCGCGCCAGTCGCCGAGCTTCGACTTTGTCGAGGGGTAGCTCTCCTCGGTGGAAATATTGTAGGTACGGGGTCTGCCAGTTTCGATTAGGCGTGACCCCGTTCCGCTCTTCCTCGACACGCAATGTCTCACCCTCGGCGACCGAGGGTGCCTCGGGCTAGGCCGAGGCCTCCTTGGGCTCGGGCGTGTCGTCGGTCTTGACGGAGGGTTGATGTAGGTCTCTAGAGAAGACGTCCGGGGGAACCGTTGTCCGCCCCGAGGCTATTTTAGCCAGCTCATCCGCAGTCTCGTTGTAGAGTCGAGCGACGTGGTTGAGCTCGAGTCTGTAGAACTTGTCTTCCAGGCGCCGAACCTCGTCGCAGTGGGCCTCCATCTTCCGGTCGCGGCAGTGGGAGTTCTTCATGACTTGGTCGATGACAAGCTGCGAGTCGCCACGAGCGTCGAGGCGCCGAACCCCTAGCTTGATGGCGATGCGCAACCCATTAACCAGAGCCTCGTACTCGGCCACGTTGTTTGACGCCAGGAAATGGAGGCGCAGCACGTAGCAGAGGTGCTTCCTGGGGGGTGAGATGAAGAGCAGGACTGCACCTGCTCCTGTTTTCATCAGCGACCCATCGAAATACATGGTCCAGAGTTCCGGTTGGATTGGAGCTGTTGGAAGCTGGGTGTCGAACCATTCGGCCACAAAGTCCGCCAAGACTTGGGACTTGATGGCCTTCCGAGGAGCAAACGAGATTGTCTTGCCCATGATCTCCACCGCGCACTTTGCAATCCTACCCGAGGCCTCTCGGCACTGGATGATCTCCCCAGGGGAAGGATGACACCACAGTCACCGGATGAGACTCGAAGTAGTGTCGCAACTTTCGTCGCGTCAGAATTACCGCGTATAGTAGCTTCTGAATTTGCGAGTAGCGGATTTTGGTCTCGGATAGCACTTCAATGATGAAGTAGACCGACCTCTGGACGAGCAATGCATGCCCTTCTTCTCGTCTCTCAACCACGATCGCGACGCTGACCACCTGAGTGGTAGCGGCTACATAGATCAAGAGGGCTTCTCCTGCAGCGGGGGGCACCAAGATGGGCGCGCTTGTGAGGAGCGCCTTTAAGTTCCCGAGGGCTTCCTCGGCCTCGGGGGTCCAAGAGAAGCGCTCGGTCTTCCTTAAGAGGCGGTACAAGGGCAGGCCTCTTTCGCCGAGGCGCGAGATGAGGCGGCTCAGAGCTGCAAGGCATCCCATGACCCTCTGTACTCCTTTCAAGTCTTTGATAGGCCCCATGTTGGTGATGGCCGCGATTTTCTCCGGGTTGGCCTCGATGCCCCATTCGGAGACGCTGAACCCCAGGAGCATGCCTCGGGGGACTCCGAAGACACATTTCTCGAGATTGAGTTTTACGCCTTTCACCCTCAGACACTTGAATGTCGTTTCAAGGTCAGAGAGGAGGTCAGAGGCTTTCCTCGTCTTGACTACGATGTCATCAACGTAAGCCTCGACCGTTCGGCCGATGTGCTCTCCGAACACGTGGTTCATGCACCTTTGGTATGTCGCACCTGCATTCCTCAAACCAAATGGCATAGTAATATAGCAGTACATGCCAAAGGGTGTGATGAAAGAGGTCGCGAGCTGGTCGGACTCTTTCATCCTGATTTGGTGATAACCCGAGTAGGCATCGAGGAATGACAGGGTTTCGCACCCAGCAGTGGAATCCACGATTTGATCGATGCGAGGCAGAGGGTAGGGAACCTTCGAACATGCTTTGTTTAGACTAGTGTAGTCTACACACATCCTCCACTTCCCACCTTTCTTTTTCACAAGCACAGGGTTGGCTAGCCATTCGGGATGGAATACCTCTTTGATGAACCCTGCAGCCACCAGCTTGTGGATCTCCTCGCATATGGCTCTGCGCTTTTCTTCGTCGAATCGGCGCAGAGGCTTCTTCACGGGTCGGGCTACAGCTCGGATATCCAGCGAGTGCTCGGCGACATCCCTCGGTATGCCGGGCATTTCCGAGGGACTCCATGCAAACACCTCGGCGTTCGCGTGGAGAAAGTCGACGAGCATTGCTTCCTATTTGGGGTCGAGCTCGGAGCCGATCCGGACTTGCTTGGAGGCGTTGTTGCTGGGGTCGAGGGGGACGGACTTAACCGCCTCCACTAGTTCAAAGTTGCCGGCATGGCGCTTCGCATCAGGCACCTCCTTGGAGAGGCACTCCAGGTCGGCGATGAGGGCCTCGGATTCGGCGAGGGCCTCAGCGTACTCCACGCACTCCACGTCGCATTCGTACGCGTGTCGGTACGTGAATCCGACGGTGATGACCCCGTTGGGGCCCGGCATCTTGAGCTTGAGGTAGGTGTCGTTGGGGACGACCATGAACTTAGCGTAGCATGATCTCCCCAGCACTGCGTGGTAGGTTCCTCGGAACCCGACCACCTCGAGCGTGAGGGTTTCCTTTCAGAAGTTGGAGGGAGTCCCGAAGCAGACGGGCAGATCGAGTTGTCCAAGGGGCTGGACGCGCTTCCTGGGGATGATCCCGTGAAAGGGCGCCGCACCGACCCGGATCATGGACAGATCGATCAGCAAGAGCCCGAGGGTCTCGGCGTAGATGATGTTGAGACTGCTACCTCCGTCCATGAGGACCTTGGTGAGCCTGACGTTGTCGATGACGGGGTCGACAACAAGCGGGTACTTTCCTGGGCTTGGCACGTGGTCGGGGTGGTCGCCTTGGTCGAAGGTGATGGGCTTGTCGGACCAGTCTAGGTAGACTGGCGCCGCCACCTTCATCGAGCAGACCTCCCAGCGCTCCTGCTTGTGGTGCCGAGCCGAGGCGTTCGCCACTTGCCCACCGTAGATCATGAAACAGTCGTGGACCTCGGGGAACTCTTCTGCCTTGTCGCCCTCCTTCTTGTTGTTGTCTCGGCCTTTGCCACCTTCCACCGGGGGCCTGGCCTTATGGAAGTAGCGTCGAAGCATGACGCATTCCTCAAGGGTGTGCTTGACGGGACCCTGGTGATAGGGACATGACTCCTTGAGCATCTTGTCGAACAGGTTGGCCCCTCCGGGGGGCTTCCGAGGATTCCTGTGCTCGGCAGTGGCGACAAGATCTGCGTCGGCAGCGTCGCGTTTCGCTTGCGACTTCTTCTTGGCCTTCTTCTTCGTGCCGCGCTAGGCGGATGCCTCGGGGACGTCCTCCTGTTGGCGTCCCTGAGGCTGCTTGTCCTTTCAGAAGATGGCCTCGACCGCCTCCTGACCAGAGGCGAACTTGGTGGCGATGTCCATCAGCTCGCTCGCCCTAGTGGGAGTCTTGCGACCCAGCTTGCTCACCAGGTCGCGGCAAGTGGTGCCGGCGAGGAACGCGCCGATGACATCTGAGTCGGTGATGTTGGGCAGCTCGGTGCGCTGCCTCGAAAATCGCCGGATGTAGTCTCGCAGGGATTCCCCTGGCTGCTGGCGGCAGCTTTGGAGATCCCAAGAGTTCCCAGGGCGCACGTATGTGCCTTGGAAGTTTCCAGCGAAGGCTTTGACCAGGTCGTCCCAGTTGGAGATTTGCGCAGGAGGCAGATGCTCCAGACAGGCTCGGGCGGCGTCGGAGAGGAACAGGGGGAGGTTGCGGATGATGAGGTTGTCATCATCCGTTCCACCCAGCTGGCAGGCCAGCCGGTAGTCTGCAAGCCATAGTTCCGACCTTGTTTCCCCTGAGTACTTAGTGATGGTAGTCGGGGTTTAGAACCGGGTAGGGAACGGCGCCCGTCGTATGGCCCGGCTGAAAGCTTGCGGACCGGGTGGTTCGGGTGAGGGGCTCCGATCCTCCCCGCTGTCGTAGCGTCCCCCACGCCTGGGGTGGTAGCCTCCGTGCACCTTCTCGTCGAGGTGGGCTCGACGGTCACGGCGGTGGTGCTCGTTGCCGAGGAAACCCGGGGCTACAGGCATTGCGTCTCGCATGCGCCCGGTGTGGACCAAGGCTTCCCGCATGAATCGGGAAGTCACGGCGCGATGCTCTGGGGGGTACCCTTGCCTTCGGAAGGCAGAGCTCTCGGCCCGTAGGACCGCAGCATCCTCTAGGAGATTCTTGAGTTCTCCTTGGATACGCCGCCCCTCGGCGGTGGATGGCTCCGACATCGCTCGGAGTAGAATTGCCGCTGCAGCCAGGTTCTGGCCGACCCCACTGGAAGCCGGGGGCAGCCTTGCCCTGGCATCGTTAGCGATGCGGTGCTGGATGTCCTGGGCCTGATGACGCGCTTCTCCGGCTAGTGCTCGGCCTGCCCACTCCTGCCCGATGTTTTGCCGGAGCTGCACAAGTTGTCCTGCTTCCTCGTCGAGCTTGGCCTGCATCACGTGGATTTGCTCGAGCTGTGTGTCCTGACCCCCCGCAGGGACTGGGACCACAGCTAGCTCCCGGAGGATGTCAACGCGAGGCGCAGGCCTAGGGGGATCGTCGTCCTCCGGCATACCAAGGTGGTTGCCTTCGTCCAGACCCCCTAGATCGACGTGGAAACATTCGCGACTTGGGCCACATCCCTCGTTGTCAAGGCTGTGGCCATCATCGGAGCAATCGGAGAGGCAGTAGTCACATGCGGTCATGAAGTCTCGCATGGCACTGGGATTACCGAGCCTGGAGAAATCCCAACCAGAGTCAGGCTCGTCGTCTTCCTCGGAGCCCGGGTGTCCGTAGGTTGAGATGGCCGTCAGTCGGTCCCAGGTTGACCATATATGGTACCCCGGGAGGTTAGGATATGCCTTTATGAAAGCGTCCACCGAAGCGGGGTCGCTTGGTGGATCGAAGCTGAATCTAAAAGGCACAGGGTGGAAAACGGTCGGTACCTCTTGATCGACGGACGGTGACGAAGTCGCGTTGGGGACGGACTGCACCGTTATCTCAAGTACGAAGCTAACGCCCAGCAAGCCCTCCGCGAGGGTGCTGGCGTCATCTGTCCGCTTGGGGTTGGCACGTTGCGGGGAAATGACACTCGCCATCGTCCCGGGCGTGAGGTCAACGCCTGACATGTCCCCCGCTGGGGTGCCGGCGGCATCGACTCGCTCGACGGCCGGCGAGGTGCCGCCTCCTGCTTGGCCACGGTTGCCTCGCCTCCTCCTCCTTCGGCGAGGAAGGTGGCGGGACAGACCCGGATGCTGCTCTTCCACCACGGGGGGAAGACGTCGTCGATTCCGTCGCCGCCGGGTGGGCTGACGGCCATCGTTGTCGCTGTCGCGCGGCGGAGGAAGGAGTACCATGTCATAGCTGCCGTCGAGGGACATGAACTCGAGACTCCCGAAACGGAGCAGTGTCCCAGGCTGAAGAGGTTGCTGGAGACTACCCATCTGGAGCTCGACGGGAAGTTGTTCGTCAACACGCAGCAGGCCCCTACCTGACGTGCCAACTGTCGGCGTTTCGAACCAAGGGGGTCCCTGGACCGACGAGTAAGTTGTCGCTGCGTGTCCCAGCCTAGATGGGTCGGCGCGAGATGGAACAGAAGGGGGGAAAGAGAATCGCGGCTTGTGTTATCCTGCGCCCAGGGCGGATGCGCTTGAAGTAGGGGGTTACAAGCGTTCGCGAGGGAGAGAGAGAGAGCCTGTTCGTCAGCCGCGCCAACTGTCGGCGTTTCGACCTCGGGGGGTCCGTGGACCGACGAGTAAATTGTCGCTGCGTGTCCCAGCCCAGATGGGTCGGCGCGAGATGGAACACAAGGGGGAAAAGAGAACCGCGGCTCGTGTTATCCTGCGCCCAGGGCGGATGCGCTTGCAGTAGGGGGTTACAAGCGTTCGCGAGGGAGAGAGAGAGCATGTTCGTCAGCCCGTCCTCCCGCGCGACCACCCTTTCGTACAAGGGCCTTGGACCTTCCTTTTATAGATGTAAGGAGAGGGTCCAGGTGTACAATGGGGGGTGTAGCAATATGCTAACGTGTTCGGCAGAGAGGAGCTAGAGCCCTATGTACATGCCAACGTGGCTGTTGGAGAGGTGCTAGAGCCCTGTGCATGCGGTGTCGTGGCCGTCGGAGGAGCGCTTGAGCCCTGTAGAAGCACAGCTGTCAGGGCTGCTAGGACCTTGCTGACGTCTCCTTGCTTCCGTAAGGGGCTGAGAACCGCCGTCGTCATGGGCGGACGCGGGGTGCCATCATTACTTGTTTACCGGGGCGAGCCAGATGGGACGCTGGTCTTGTTCCCCGTAGCCTGAGCTAGCTAGGGGTAGGGTAATGATGATCCCCCCTGTGGCGTGGTCGGTCCGAGCCCAAGGTTGGGCGAGGCGGAAACTCCTCCGAGGTCGAGGTTGAGGCCGAGCGAGGACGCGATTCCGCCCGAGGTCGAGGTCAAGGCCGAGGCCTGGGGTCGGGCGAGGCGGAGTCCATCTTCCGAGGCCGAGGCGGGGGCTGAGCCCTGGGGTCGGGCGAGGCGGAGACATCTCCTGAGGCCGAGGCCCAAGGTCGGGCGAGGCGGAGCTTTATGTGGTGCCTGAGGCTAGACTCAGCTGCTGTCAGCCTCACCTTGGTGGGTGGCACAGCAGTCGGAGAGGGGCGAGCGGCGCTGTTTTCTTGTCAGGTCAGTCAGTGGAGGGGCGAAGTGACTGCGGTCACTTCGGCCCTGTCGACTGAGGACCGTGCGTCAGAATAAGGTGTCAGGCGATCCTCGCATTGAATGCTCCTACGATACGGTCGGTTGGCGAGGTGATCTGGCCAAGGTTGCTTCAGTGCGAAGCCTGCCCGAGCTGGGCCTCAGGCGAGTCGAGGGTGCGCCCGTTGCTTGAGGAGGCCCTCGGGCGAGGCGTGAATCCACCTGGGTCTACTGTTCTTGCCCGAGGCTGGGCTCGGGCGAGGCGAGATCGTGTCCCTTGAGTGGACGGAGCCTTGACCTGAATTGCGCCCATCAGGCTCTGCAGCTTGTGCTGATGGTGATCACCAGCCGAGTTTAGGAGTGTTGGGGGTACCCCTAATTATGGTCCCCGACACTTTGATAATCAAGTTTGTGGCTATTTAGTGTTTGATTTTACAGAATCACCTATTTACCCCCCTCTAGGTGCTCTCAATTGGTATCGAAGCAGTACTCTCCATCAAAGGGACTAACCGCCCAAAGAGATGGATCCTAAGGGTAAGGGGATGGTGGTCAATGATAAGGAGAAGGAGTCCCTCTTCAACGAGCCAAGAGACGACAAGCTCAATGACTCAGGCTCGAGTCACAAGAAGAGGGATGGGAAGAAGAAGAGACACATCAAGAAGATCATCTACTACGACAGTGATGCATCATCTTCTTCACCAAGGGACGACAATGACGACGACTCTTCGTCAAAGAAAAAGGCGGTTAATCAAAATTATTCTTTTGATTACTCCCGCATTCCCTATAATTCAAATGCACATCTACTTCCAATTCCCCTTGGAAAACCTCCACACTTTGATGGAGAGGACTATTCGTTTTGTAGTCATAAAATGCGTAGTCATTTATTCTCTCTCCATCCTAGCATATGGGAAATTGTAGAAAATGGGATGCATTTTGATAGCACTGATAACCCTCTGATTATCAATGAACAAATCCATAAAAATGCCCAAGCCACTACTATTTTGCTAGCATCTCTGTGCAGGGATGAATATAACAAGGTTAGCGGCTTGGACAACGCCAAGCAAATCTGGGACACCCTCAAGATCTCACATGAGGGAAATGATTCTACAATGATCACCAAAATAGAACTGGTGGAAGGCGAGCTAGGGAGATTTGCCATGATCAGGGAGAGGAGCCAACTTAGACCTACAATAGGCTCAAGACCCTGGTCAACAAGATCCGAAGCTACGGAAGCACAAGATGGACGGATCATGATGTCGTCCGACTCATGCTAAGGTCATTTACTGTAATTGACCCCCATCTTGTCAATCTTATTCGTGAAAACCCCGGGTACACCAAGATGACGCCCGAGGAGATCCTTGGAAAATTTGTGAGCAGGCGTATGATGGTGAAGGAGGCTCGATATGTGGACGATGCATTAAACGGTCCACTACCCGTCTCTGAGCCACAACCCGTTGCTCTCAAAGCAACCAGCAGCAGTGAGGCGCTACCTAGCAAGGTGGCACAAGTGGAGGCTGTCGGGCTCAATGAGGAAGAAATGGTGCTTATCATCAAGCGCTTCAAGACCACACTCAAAGGACGCAAAGAGTACTCCAAAAAGAATAAAACAAGGGGAAAGCGCCCCTGCTTCAAATGCGGTAAGACTGGTCACTTTATTGCTCAATGTCCCGATAATGAAAATGACCAGGCACAAGAAAGATATGGGAAGAAGGAGAAGAAGAAAAGCTATAGGAAGGCGAAAGGCGAGGCTCATCTTGGAAAAGAATGGGATTCTGATTGCTCCTCATCCGACTCTGACGATGAGGGACTGGCTGCCTCGGCCTTCGACAAGTCTTCACTCTTCCCCAACGAATGCCATACCTGCCTTATGGCAAAGGAGAAAAAGGTAAGTATTCGGGACACTCCCAAGTACACTTCCTCTAGTGATGAAGAATCCTCTGATGATGAAGTAGATTACTCTGAATTGTTTAAAGGTTTAGATAGAGCTAAGGTAGAGAAAATTAATGAATTGATTGATGCTCTAAATGAAAAGGATAGACTTTTAGAAAAGCAAGAGGACATTTTATATGAAGAACATGATAAATTTGTTAGTGTTCAAAAATCTCTTGCGCTTGAAATTAAAAGAAATGAAATGCTATCCTCTGAGTTATCTACTTGCCATGAATCTGTCTATAGTTTAAAGAACTTAAATGATGAATTAAATGCTAAGCTAGAGGAAGCAAATGCAACTAGATCATGTGTAGAACATGTAGTTATTTGCAATAGATGCAAGGACTTTGATGTTAATGCTTGTGATGAACATCTTATTTCTATTGCTAAATTAAACAATGAGGTGGCAAGTCTTAATGCTCGACTTAAGACTGGCAAAGTTGATTTTGATAAATTAAAGTTTGCTAGGGATGCCTACACTATTGGTAGACACCCCTCGATTAAGGATGGACTTGGTTTTCGAAAGGAAACCAAGAACTTAACAAGCCAAAAGGCTCTCGTTCTCAACAAGGAGAAAGGGAAAGCCCCTATGGCTAGTAGTTCCCAAAAGAATCATGCCTATATTTATGATAGGAAATATTCTAGGAATTCTTATAATGATGGATGTTATGATCATGCTGCTTATTATGATTCACATGCTATGTTTGCATCTAGTTCCACTTTTGTTCATGGTAGAAGTAGGCCTAGGAGAAATTATGCTATGCATCATGCGCCTAGGAAAATGTGCAATGAACCTTCTACCATTTACCATGCTTGCAACACTTATTTTGTTCTTTCATGTAAGAATGCAAAAGTAGTTGCTAGGAAGTTGGGATCTAAATGCAAGAGAGACAAAACTTGCATATGGGTTCCAAAAACTATTTTGACTAACCTTGCAGGACCCAACAAGAGTTGGGTACCTAAAACCCAAGCTTAAATTTATTGCAGGTTTATGCATCCGAGGGCTCTAGCTGGATAATCGACAGCGGATGCACAAACCACATGACGAGGGAGAAGAAGATGTTCACCTCCTACATCAAGAACAAGGATTCCCAGGATACGATTATCTTTGGAGATGGGAACCAAGGCAAGGTTAAAGGATTGGGAAAGATAGCCATTACATCCGAGCATTCTATCTCCAATGTGTTTTTAGTTGAATCGCTCGGGTACAACTTATTGTCTATGAGTCAATTATGTAACATGGGCTATAATTGTTTAATCACAAATATAGATATATCTGTCTTTAGAAGGAGTGATGGTTCATTAGCGTTTAAGGGTGTATTATACGACAAACTCTATTTAGTATATTTTTCGAAAGAGAATGTCGATCTAGATGCATGCTTAATGGCTAAGACTAATATGGGCTGGCTTTGGCATCGCCGTCTAGCACATGTTGGGATGAAGAACCTTCATAAACTTCTAAAGGGAGATCATGTGTTAGGACTAACTGATGTCTGCTTTGAGAAAGACAGACCTTGTGCAGCATGTCAGGCAGGGAAACAGGTGGGAAGCACTCATCACAGCAAGAATGTGATGACAACATCAAGACCACTGGAGCTTCTTCACATGGACCTCTTTGGACCCGTTGCCTACCATAGCATCGGGGGAAGTAAGTATGGTCTTGTAATTGTTGATGACTTTTCCCGCTTCACTTGGGTGTTCTTTTTGCAGGACAAATTAGAAACCCAAGGGACCCTAAAGCGCTTTCTAAGGAGGGCTCAAAATGAATTTGAGCTAAAGGTGAAAAAGATAAGAAGCGACAACGGGTCCGAGTTCAATAATCTACAAGTCGAAGTGTTTCTTGAGGAGGAAGGCATCAAGCAAGAGTTCTCCGCTCCCTACACACCACAACAAAATGGTGGGGTAGAGAGGAAGAACATGATGCTGATTGACATGGCAAGAACAATGCTTGGAGAGTACAAGACGTCTGAGCGGTTTTGGTCAGAAGCTGTGAACACAGCCTGCCACGCCATAAACCGGCTCTATCTGCATCGCCTTCTCAAGAAGACCTCCTACGAACTTCTTATGGGTAACAAACCAATGTCTCTTACTTTCGTGTATTTGGGAGCAAATGCTACATTCTCGTGAAGAAAGGTAGACATTCTAAATTTGCTCCCAATGCAGTAGAAGGGTTTTTACTAGGGTATGAATCAAATACAAAGGCGTATAGGGTCTTCAACAAATCATCAGGATTAGTTGAAGTCTCTAGCGACATTGTATTTGATGAGACTAATGGCGCTCCAAGAGAGCAAGTTGATCTTGTTGACATAGATGAGGATGAAGTTCCAACGGCCGCAATGCGCACGATGGCGGTAGGTGATGTGCAACCACAGGAACAACAGGAGCAAGATCAACCATCTTCCTCTACAATGGTGCATACCCCAACTCAAGATGATGGACAGGTACCTCAAGAAGAGGAGCGGGATCAAGGGGGAGCACAGGAAGATCAAGTAATGGAGGAAGAAGCACCACGGGTCCCTCCAACTCAAGTTCGAGCGTCGATACAAAGACATCACCCCGTCGATCAAATTCTGGGTGACATCAGCAAGGGAGTAACCACTCGCTCATGCTTAGCTAATTTTTGTGAGCATTACTCGTTTGTCTCTTCTATTGAGCCTTTCAGGGTAGAAGAGGCCTTGTAGGATCCAGACTGGGTGTTGGCCATGCAAGAAGAGCTTAACAACTTCAATAGAAACGAAGTCTGGAGCTTGGTGCCACGTCCAAAGTAAAACGTTGTGGGAACCAAGAGGGTGTTCCACAACAAGCAAGACGAGCACGGAGTGGTGACAAGAAACAAGGCTCGACTTGTGGCAAAAGGTTATGCCCAAGTCGCAGGTTTGGATTTCGAGGAGACTTTTGCTCCTATGGCTAGGTTAGAGTCAATTCGAATTTTGTTAGCCTATGCCGCTCACCATTATTTTAGGCTGTTCCAAATGGACGTAAGAGCGCTTTCCTCAACGGGCCAATCAAGGAGGAGGTATACGTGGAACAATCCCCTGGCTTTGAGGACGACAGGTATCCCGACCACGTGTATAAGCTATCTAAGGCGCTCTATGGACTTAAGCAAGCCCCAAGAGCATGGTATGAATGCCTTAGAGATTTCTTAATTGCTAATGCTTTCAAGGTTGGGAAAGCCGATCCCACTCTTTTTACAAAGACTTGTGATGGTGATCTCTTTGTGTGCCAAATTTATGTCGATGACATAATATTTGGTTCTACTAACCAAAAGTCTTGTGAAGAGTTTAGCAGGGTAATGACGCAGAAGTTTGAGATGTCGATGATGGGCGAGTTGACCTACTTCCTTGGATTCCAAGTGAAGCAACTCAAGAACAACACTTTCATCTCCCAAACAAAGTACACTCAGGATCTTCTCAAGAGGTTTGGGATGAAGGACGCCAAGCCCGTGAAGACACCGATGGGAACTGACGGACATGTCGACCTCAACAAAGGAGGTAAGTCCGTTGATCAAAAGGCATACCGGTCCATGAAAGGTTCATTACATTATATTTGTGCTAGTAGACCGGACATTATGCTTAGTGTGTGCATGTGTGCTAGATATCAATCCGACCCCAAGGAATGTCACCTTGTGGCCATTAAGCGAATTCTTCGATATTTAGTTTCTACGCCGTGCTTTGGGATCTGGTATCCAAAGGGGTCTACCTTTGACTTAATTGGATACGTAGACTCCAATTATGCCGGGTGCAAGGTTGATAGGAAGAGTACATCAGGGACGTGCCAATTTCTAGGAAGGTCCCTAGTGTCCTGGAGTTCCAAGAAACAGACATCCGTTGCCCTATCCACTGCGGAGGCCAAGTATGTTGCCGCAGGGCAGTGTTGCGCGCAACTACTTTGGATGAGGCAAACCCTCCGGGACTTTGGCTACAATCTAAGCAAAGTCCCACTCCTATGTGACAATGAGAGTGCAATCCACTTGGCGGATAATCCTGTTGAACACAGCCGCACTAAGCACATAGACATCCGGCATCACTTCCTGAGGGATCACCAGCAAAAGGGAGATATCGATATTTTTCATATTAGCACCGAGAACCAGCTAGCCGATATCTTCACCAAGCCGTTGGATGAGAAAACATTTTGCAGGTTGCGTAGTGAGCTAAATGTCTTAGATTCGCGTAACCTGGATTGATCTATAGCATACATGTGTTACTTTGGGCATTTAATCACCAAAAAGGGGGAGATTGAAAGGGAAATGTGCCCTTAGGCAATTTCTATAAGTATTTTGGTGATTAGATGCCCAACACATTAATTGAATACTTATGAGCAAAATGTGTGAGAAGTGCAAATCAGAGACAAATGTATGTTTCTAGACTTAGTATATTGTTTTTGAATACTAATGTGTTTATCTAAGTGCTAGAAACAGTGACGAAAGAAAAGGAAAAGAGTTGGCTATGGGCAGCCAACATCAACTCTGGCCAGGCACACCGGACTGTCCGGTGCGCCAGGGTGGCCGACGGTGAACCGGCTGCTCTCGGGAAAACGACATAGGCGTACGACTATAATTCACCGGACTGTCCGGTGGTGCACCAGACTGTCCGGTGAGCCAACGTTCGCCAGCTCCAACGGTCGGTCGCGCAATCTGCGGGCGACACATGGACTGCTCCAACGGTCAGCTGGTGCACCAGACTGTCCGGTGTGCATCGGACAGTGTCCGGTGCGCCAACGGGCCTGGAGGAGCAATGGTCGGATGCGCCTGATTTGGAAGGAGATCGTGCACCGGACATGCTACAGTGACTGTCCGGTGGCGCACCGGACTGTCCGGTGCGCCACTCGATTGTAAGGGCAAGAGACTCCAAATTGTGGAGATTCCTCGCAAATGGGAAGAACACTCTAAAGGAAAAAATCGTGGTATTCAAGTTGATCATTGGATCACTTGAAAGGGGTTGAGTGCAACCCTAGTCCATTGGGATGCCACAACGTGGAAGTAGGCAAGTGTTACTTGGCCGAACCACGGGATAAAAATCACGTGTCTCTTGTGTTGCTTATTGTGATTGCTTTGTTCTCACGAGCGTGTTCCTTAGCCACTTGGTTTCACTAACACTTTGATAATCAAGTTTGTGGCTATTTAGTGTTTGATTTTACAGGATCACCTATTCACCCCCCTCTAGGTGCTCTCACAATGGCAATGAGTCATTCACAATGGAAAACTACCTCAACTATAAAATGGCTGAGGGAAAGTGTGTTATGGAGCAGCTACAGGAGATTCAACTCCTTGTTAGGGACTTGGTCCAATATGGCTGCATCCTACCAGACAATTTTCAGGTGAATGCAATACTGGCAAAGCTCCCGCCTTCTTAACGAGACTTTGTGACTTCACGTTGCCACATGAAGAAGCAAATGACTCTCACTGAGTTGTCTATTGCTATAAATGTGGAAGAGCGTGCAAGGGATAGTAACAAGCCATCCCAGCAACTTCTAGCTCACGTTGTTGAGAAGGATGGAGATAGAAAATTCTAGAAGAAGAAGAAGAACTCTCCACAGAAGAATCTGAACCAACCTAAGTCCAAAAAGATGAAGAAGAAAAGGAGGACTTTATCTGCTACGTTTGTGGTGTCTCCGGGCATACAGCTCGGAGGTGCAAACATAGGAAGTGAAAAGGTCCTCTACCTCAGCGCAAAGAAGGGAACGTGGTGGTTAACTCCACCCCAGGGTATGCACCTCAAGACTTTTATGGCAGGTCCATTAGATAACTGGTGGATGGATTCCGGTGCTACTGTTCATATTTGTGTTGATCGATCCATGTTCTCTTCATTCCAGGGATACAACAGCACACCAGTCTTGATGGGAAATGGTGTTCCGGTAGCAGTTCAAGGTACTGGACAGGTCTACCTGAAGTTAACTTTAGGGAAGACGCTCGTGCTAAAGGACGTGCTCTATGTGCCCTCGATGAGCTGGAACCTCATATCTGTGTCGCTGCTATGTCGACAGGGTCTCAAATTAGTGTTTGAGTCTAATAAAGTGGTTCTGTCTAAGTTTGATACTTTTGTTGGAAAGTCATATGAGTCAGGCAGTTTGTTCTGTCTTTCTGTTTTGAACAATCATTCTTCTTACCATGTTAATATGGTCTGTAATAACGATCTATTAATGATATTTGGCATTCCCGTTTGTGTGATGTCAATTTCGAGGACATTAAGAGATTAAGTGACATGTCTTTAATTCCTGAATATAAACATGTTAAAGGTATAAAATGTGGTATTTGTGTGCAAGCTAAGCAGCCTAGAAAACTATTTCATACGGTTGAAGGCAGAAGTACCACTCCTTTAGAACTAATTCACTCAGATGTCTGTGAGATGAATGGTATAATCACAAAAGGCGGTAAAAGATACTTTCTTACCTTGATAGATGATGCTACCAAATTCTGTTATATTTACTTACTCAGAACCAAAGATGAGGCACTAGAACACTTTAAGATCTATAAGACTAAAGTTGAAAACCAGTTAGACAAGAAAATTAAAAGGTTGCAGTCTGATAGAGGAGGTGAATACCTTTCGAACCTTTTTGATGAGTACTGCAAAGAGTGTGGAATCATTCATGAAACCACCGCTCCATATTCACCTCAGTCAAACGGGGTAGCTAAAAGGAAGAACCGAACGGTGTGTGACTTAGCTAATGCTTTGTTGCAAAGTTCGGGGATGCCTGACATCTGGTGGGGCGAGGCAGTACTCACGGTGTGCTATGTCCTAAACAGGGTGCCACCTCGCAACCGTGAGGCCATGCCCTATGAAGGATTTAAAGGAAGGAAGCCAGACCTTTCGCATCTTCGGACTGGGGCTGCCTTGTGAAGGTGAATGTCCCGTTGCCGAATAAGAGAAAGTTAGGCCCTAAGACCGTAGATTGTGTCTTCCTGGGTTATGCACATAATAGTGCAGCTTATAGATTTCTAGTGGTCCATTCCGAGATGAGCGAAGTCGCTGTAAATGTAATAATGGAGTCTCAGGATGTGACATTCTTTGATAGCATCTTCCCTATGCGGGATAAGGAAGTAGTAGCCCCAGATGGTCCATCTCGGACATATTCTCTGCCCTCGAGTGTCCATTACCAGACTCCGGATTTGGAGTTAAGGAGGAGTAAGAGACAAAGGACTGAAAAGTCTCTGGGTAATGATTATATTATTTATCTAGTGGATGAAGAACCACGCTCCCTCACAGAGGCATTGTCACACCCGGTTTTAGAAGGCAAACCGAATGCGAACCATGTACGTGCCAGGATCAGAAACTCACGTACACAACGATTACATAATTGGACATCATCACACAATGCTCAAATTAAATAGCGGAATGATACTTTAATTACATCAAGATGTCCAAGACATCCATAGAATCTAATACATAACCATTGTCTTTAACATAAACATCAAAGTGCGGAGAAAATAAAATGTAGATGATAAGCCTACACAGGCAGCTGACTGGGGGGTTGCCACTAAGATAAACTAAAACTCGTCGTAATCCTGGAACTCCTCGAAGTCCTCCATGTTGCCAGCATCACCTCCTGAGCACTGAGAACAGTGGGGACAACCTGGGGTGGGGGTGGTGTGTAAAGAAAGGGTGAGTACTAGGGATGGCAATGGGTACGGGTATGGGTAAATAACCACAGATAATTATCCTAGACTCGCACCCTCGACCCCTCCGCTGTCGCATCGCGTGGAAGGGGGAGGAGCCGCCCGACTCGCGCCCTCGACCCCGCTGTCGCATCTCATTGTAGGGGGAGAAGGAGGACATGGCCGTCATCGCCTACAGTCGTACTCAACAAATGTCCCGTCTGGCTAAAGTGTACTAGCTATATGTGGGGTTGAGGTTAAGCAGTTGCTTTTAGTTGGTCAAGTATTTATTATTATTAGTAGAGCCAAGTTTTAGTAATAAACCTAGTTATTACCCAAAAGTACTCCCTCAAAGAGGAACTACCAGAGATCAGATTTATAACATCATTGTTAACCATCATCATAAAAGTAACCAAAGTTCTTCTAATCAAAGAGTATCCCAAGGCTGCTCTTAATCGTGAGCTCGGCTGATATACCAGTTTCTAACACTCTGCATAGGTTGCACACTTTACCCACGAGTCGTGATCCCTTTCCAGCCTGGGTTGTACAGACCCGATCTTCACTACCGAGGTGAATGGCCAGGGATACACTACGTAGCCTTTACAAAGACTCCTCTGGTGCATAACTGCTTGTTAGGTTTCGCTAGTCGTACAAACGCAGTACACCTCCCCAAGGTGGGTGACTAACAAAACCGAATCGAATGAACCTCTGCACCCCTCCCCTTGGCAGAGTGAGCACTACGCCCCGACCCCCATTGACGGCCCTTCGGCAAAGCCATCTACACCCCCAGGTTCATCTAATTAATCAGCTAAGGGCGTCCCATTCCACCCTCATCGTTGCACTGTTATCCCGGGTGGTCACTCCACGAACAGGTCCTTACGGAGAGGTACTCAGGAAAAAGGCCTGAGCCCCCTAGAATATCACAATATCATCATTGGAATAACATCATCGTATCATAAATAATCACATCATGTTCATTGATTAAGTTAAGGCAATAGCAAAATGCTAACCATGATAACCCAAAAGGTAAACAAGGATAAGGTAAATACAGACTAGTCAATCCTTAGGTTTCATAAAGTAATGCGGGACAGTGAATTATAGAGTATGTAGGACATAATAGGTCAGAGGACACTTGCCTTCACCAGGTTGTTGCTCAGGGAGGTCTCCAACAACACACTCGGTAATCTCGGACTGCTCGTTGTCTAAATAAAGCGAGCATGCATTCAATACATTTGGAAAGTAAAAATGAACAACACATCAAACATGCACAAACATAGGAATACATCTCAAAAAGGCACAATACTAAATAAGGAATAATGAGATCAAAGTATAACATGAACTAATTTTATTTAGAAATAGATTATTCTTTAAGTGTTGTCCATAATTACACAACCCAGTTCTATTTATTTTACTGTGACCTAAAAGTTAGACCAGGGATGAATTCATGTGATACACATTATTAATCTTCACAAGATTAAATATACTTTAATCTCTAGGGTTTTCTTTTATTTATTTTACTAATTAAATAAATCTACACATATATTAGTTCATAATTAACCATAAAAATTAGAATGTGCAGACAGTAAATGAAACTAATTTATTTAAACAGAGAATAATCCTATGAACATTTTGCAATTTGAATCACTAAATTTAGAGTTCATATGCAAAATATATGAAATAAACAAGTTTGGGAATTCAAAATATGAAAATAGGTATAATTCTATGAATATTTAAAAGTCCAGGGTTTAATCTGCAAGATTACAGGGGCCTGCACGCGAAAACCAGGGACAACGGGTTGATTCTGAACAAACTGAGGGTTTCTTTAATAAAACTATCGCGTGAAGGGGTATCGGGCGATTTAAATCGTTAGATCAGAAACCAACGACTGAGATTAGATCGGCGGCCGAGGGCGCGTGGGGGTGGGCGAGCGCTGACAGGTGGGCTAGGGGTGTCAACGACTAAGGGTGAGGCGCACTGACCGATCGGGCCCAGCGCCAGGGGACACGGGCGCTGACAGACGGGCCCGGACGCAGGGCGCGCGTGCACGAAGTGGTATCCCGTGATCTAGGCCGTGCGATCAAGATCGGACGGGGGAAATCAGACCGGGGGGTGAAAGGCTGCGGGCGGCGCCGCTCCTCCTCGCGACGGTGAAGTCGCCGGAGTTGGGGAGGGGCGCGTGCTACGACAGTTCCGGGGTCACCGGAATTGGACAGAGAGGGGAAGAACGACTCGGCGAACTCGGTGGCGGGGTTGTGGCCACGAGTCCGAGGTCAGAGGGGGGGAATGGTGGGGAAAAGGCCTCGGGCGGGCCAAAGGAACTCCGGTGAGGGATTCCGGCCGCAGGGAGAGGGCTTGAGGCGTGCTAAGGCCTGGGATAGGTTCAGCAGGGCGAGGGGAAACTCAAGGACCAATGCGGGGGCACTGGGCTGGGCTAATTTAGCCGGTCACCGCGCGGGCGCAGTGGACCGCCACGGACGAACTCCGACGAAGCCGAAATTGGCCAACGACAAAAGCAAAATTGGGGAAACTGAGCACGAGAACTAGTGTCTCACCTCGGGGCGGAGCTCGGGGTGGCTTGGCGCGGTCTTCAGCGAGCTAGATGGCTGGGGAGGCGGGCGTGGGTCTCTAGCGAGGTATGGCGGCGTGAGCAGAGTGCGAGAGAGGGTGGGGCTGTGCGAAATGAGGCGGGGGAGTGAGTGTGGGCACGGGCTGGGCTGAAAAAGGGAGCTGGGGCATGTGGGGCGGGCGTCGTGGCCGAGGATTCCGGCGACTGGCGCGAGTGCGCGCGCGCTGGTCCACGGCGGGCGCGGGGAGGTCCGAGCTGACAGTGTAGGCCCTCACGCAGAGAGAGAGAGAGAACGAGGGCGCGGGGGTAACGGCTTGGTACCTGGCAGAGCGGGCCCGTGAGGCAGAGAGTGAAGAGGGGCGCGTGAGCAAAGGGAACCGGCGCCGACAGCTCGGCCCCACTGGGCAGTGAGCGAGAGAGAGAGAAGAGAGCGAGGGGCGGATTGGCACCGACAGGAGGGGTCCGCCTGTCAGGGGCGGCAAGCGCGCGGGCGCGGGCCTGGTGGGCTGGTTTTGGCCAGAATGGCTTTTTCATTTTTCCTGAATTTCCTAATTGTTTTTCCATTTCTTTTCTCTAGGGTTTTCAATTCAAATTCAATTCAAGTTTAAAATTTAATCTAATTCAAACATGTGCAACAATTCAAGAATATTCAAACTCGGCATGATGCAACATGTCATGACCCATAGTGTTTTGACACAAAAATAAATAATTAATATCCCCCTAAATTAAGCTATTTCTATTCAAATGGAAAGAGAGAGAGAGAATCTAGGGAGAGGTAGAACTTAGGGTGAGAGAGAGAAGAGTAACACCTGAATTTGGTTGATAATTAGAAAGAAAATTTTTCCCCCAAATTCAGGGTGTTACAGGTATATACATCTCTGGATGTAGAGTACTGGAGGGAGGCTGTGCGTAGCGAGATGGATTCAATCATCTCGAATGAAACCTGGGAGATAACTGATCTCCCAGCTAGTTGCAAGCCTGTGGGCTGCAAATGGATCTTTAGGAGGAAGAGGAGACCCGATGGTACTATTGAAAAGTACAAGACCCGTCTTGTGGCTAAGGGTTTTACTCTAAAGAAAGCGGAGGACTATTTTGATACTTATTCTCCGGTGGCTCGATAGCCCACAATCCGTGTGCTCTTAGCGCTGGCGGCTGCTTATAAACTTCTTGTCCATCAAATGGACGTAAAGACATCATTCCTAAATGGAGAGCTAGAAGAGGAAATTTATATGCAGCAACCAGAAGGATTTGTGGTTAAAGGACAAGAGAGCAAAGTGTGTCGCTTGATTAAATCCTGATACGGTCTTAAGCAAGCTCCCAGACAATGGCATGAGAAGTTTAATAATACTCTGACCACTGCCGGGTTTTGTGTAAATGAAGCCAACAAGTGTGTGTATTATCGCTTCTCTGTGGGCAAAGGTGTCATCATGTGTTTATACGTTGATGACATATTGATATTTGGGACTGATTTGGAGGCTATCATGGAGACAAAAGTTGTCCTCTCCAAGAACTTAGATATGAAGGACTTGGGTGAAGCTGATGTAATATTGAACATCAAGCTAATAAAGGGTGAGGATGGGATTACTTTGTCACAATCCCATTATGTGGAAAAGGTCCTGACTCGCTTTGGACATATGGACGGTAAACCAGTCACCACGCCCTATGATCCATCCTACACGCTCAGTAAACATGAAGGCAAGCCTGTGAACCAGCTACTATATTCGCAGATCATCAGATCTCTCATGTACCTGAACAGTGCAACTAGACTAGATATCTCATATGCAGTATGCAGACTGGATCGTTATTCGTCCAGTCTAGGAGATAGACATTGGGTAGCCTTGTACAGAGCGCTTCGGTATTTGAAGGGAGTGATGAATCTTGGTATTAAATATACCGGATATTCGTCAGTACTTGAAGGATTCAGTGATGCAAACTGGATCTTTGTCTTGGATCAAATGAAGTCTACAAGTGGCTATGTGTTCACTTTAGCTGGTGGGACCGTGTCATGGAGATCGTCTAAACAAACAGTGTCGACACGTTCCACCAAGGAGCCTAATTAGTTGCACTTGATTCAGCAGCATTGGAGGCTGAATGGTTGAGAGACCTGCTATCAGACCTTCCAATGTTAGCAAAGCCGATACCGGCTGTCCTAGTATACTGTGACAACACTTCTGTGTTGCTGAAAGTGAACAGTAGAAAGGACAACAAAATATCCTCAAGGCATATCAGAAGATGACTTGATTCATGTCGGCATGCTAGAGAGACGGGTGTAATAACCGTAGATTACATAAAGTCTGAAAGGAACCTTGCTGATCCTTTCACCAAAGGACTAGCTCAAAAGCCAATCCAAGCAGCGTGCATGGGAATGGGACTCGTACCCTGTTAGCGGTTTCAACTGCGGATAACTGTCTTGTGTGACCGGAGGTCCCGAGATCTAGGCTCCAGGAAACGAAGCACTATGGAACCAAGAGCACAAAAGACAATGAGTCTCATGAGCTATTGGGCTCTGTCTGTATGACAGGTTGAGCGATATGCTCTTAATGAAGTCAATGCTATAAGCAGGGAAATTGTCCTACATAATTTCCTTAACGACTTCACCTATATGAGATGGCTGTGGGGTCGCAGTCTGGGAGAGAATGAGGTTTTCTCTCTAGTGAGCTCATGAGTAGATATTAAAGGGCATTGACCGTAACGCCCTAGCCCGTAAGAGAAGTAGATAATCTGCCTAGTACTATGTGCCCTTTGTGCGAAGATTCTCACACTAGGGTTTGTGGATCAAGGCATAGTCCTCCGCTTACTCGTGCAGGGTTGGAGTACACTGGGATAGGCTTTGGTTCAAACCTAACAAGTACCTCTGCCGAAAAGTAGTACATAAACAGTACGAGGAGCTCAAAGACATTGATTAGAAAATAAGAGTGAAAATGGTGGGGATTGCTGTTCATTTGAGGGGTTTTCCCTTTATTTTATTTATTTGAAAATATGAGAAATGAATTAAAAAAGGAGGGAGGCCAGCTGGGTGGGCCGTTTCAAGGCCCGGTTGACCGAGTAGCCCACCGGCTAGCTCGTCCCTAGGGCAAGTGGAGGTCGTGGCTGGCATATCGCGAGGGCGCGCGTAGGACGCAGAGGGTGAGCGGGCAGGGGGAGCCGCGGCTTGGGCAGCGGCGCCGATTTGCTCGGCAGGTCATTCGGTGCACGACGATTTTCCTCATCGCTCATGCGCATTCTCCTCCACGCCGGCTCCATAAGTATGGAGATTTGCCCCTTGTTCAGCATCTCGCAGAAAATCGCTAGCTCTCTGTTCTTCTTCCTTCTCGGTTCCAATCACGGTTTGGATCGATTCCTTCGATTCTTGGTGTTCATCTTGCTGGTGGAAGAAGGTGGAGGTGGCACTGCTCGTGCGCAGTGAAGTTCTCCTGTGCTCCGTTGATTTGCCAGTGCGCATGTTTGGTGCTCTGTCTGCTCTGATTATTGTCCGCTGTGGCCTGGTGCTTGGGTTCCTTGCTACGCGTTGTTCCTCTTCTCGGGCTGGTGCCGTGGACGTCTCCTTCGGCTCTGGCAGCGGCTCTAGTATCTCCGTCAACCTCCTACCGTGTAGGTCCGGACGTGGGCGGCAGAATTGGTTTTCTGGGACAGAACCTTGTGTTCGCTGAGCTGGTCTTCCCACGTAGATAATCTAGGTGCTGTGAGTTACCCGTTGCCTCTCTATATTTATTGAGTAATTTTGTGCAATCTGCTAGTATTATTTACTTGGGTGTTATTGCACAATTTGTGGGCGGATTTGATTGCTCGATGATGATAGCGGTGTAGTGAGACGACGTGACAGTCTGGGTTTTAGTGTGTTGTTATTTTCAACATTAATATTATTTATGCCTAGTAATTTCTTTCACTATTGTGCAAACTAATTATTTAAGTTTATTATTGTTCTTTAATTCTTGTGCACACTATTTTGATCTTGATATTCATGCTTGATTCTAGGCTTATAATATTTGTTCTAAAACCCTGATTTGGTAAGGTAGGATTGTCACGTGAGTCGATGATCTCTGATCACCACTTCGCGTTGGAGGGTTGTCTAGTGCAGCAACCCGCTATTTTGAGAGCAATATCTTAATATAAACAATTATGTTTATGTGTTTAATCTGCCTTCTTCATCTACAAGTCATGTTTAATTTACAAATGGATCTGAGTAGCTATGTTTCATGTTTTTATTTACTGGAATTTCTACTTTCATTGTTGTTATAATTACATATGGCATTTATCTGAGTTATATGTTTGTTTTATTGGGAATTAAAATATTTAATATTTTTAAATACGTTGAAAACATGTCACTTATTTATCTAATATTACAACACCGGAGGTGTTGCATCCATCTCATGTGTCCTGCCTGTATACATGAGTCATGAACATTAGGGTTTTTTCTGCTTTTCCTATATTGTTTGATTATTATGTTTGTTCATGCGATGTATGATCAAACAATTTGTCTTTAAGATCTATGCCCTTTTGAGCTTGGTTTCAATTCGAATTGCATGTGATCTAGTAACATCCAATGTTTTTGGACATGTTTCCTATTTTAGACACTCATAGACTGTACCTTAAAGAGCATCACCAACAATACTTAAATCAATATTCTATCTCAAAATATATGGCTCAACTTATTAAAAACGGCTCCAGCATAGCCTGTTTTATAATTTTTATCAAAAAAACTTTATGGCAGACCATGAAATGATCCAAATATAGTAGGATTAGTGCCCTATCCTTGGTTTCTACCTCATCCACAACCTTTCCTTTCTAATAATGTAATTTATTTCTTCAAATACATGATTTAGGGCTTAACTATTTGAGGTCAATTTGTTTTTAGTGCTCTAAACATTTTAAATGTGGTATTTTAATTTTGGATGGTCACCAGGGGATGAAAGTTATATTGATCATCGTTAAGGGATGATGAGGCAAAAGGTGACGAGTTGACAAGGGAAACGAGAGAGAGCGGGGGTGGCGCTTGGAGCATCTCTACCAAGAGAGGGCAACATCATTCACTGGCGTGCTGCTACTTTCTAGGAATATGATTCACAACGAGGGTAATTATAAAGGGGAGCCATTATTTCTGAATTACACCAAGTCTTCTATCCTGTCGGAGGCTGACAGGTAGGCCCAACCTAGCAGGGGCGGGCCCAACACGACAGGGTTGTGGACGTTCACTCTAGGCCTTTGCTCTCAAGAAAGGGTTGGCCTTAGTGCGTCCGATCTTGACGAAAACTTTGAGACACCCTTGCTTGGGGGATCCTTCGCCAATGATCACACTCGCTCCCCTTAGGTGGTGGTGAGTTGACTCCTCATGGGATGAAGGCCCTTGCCTCTTCAAGTGTAGAGGCGAAGAGGCCTTCAATCTCCGCAAACGCCCGAACGCTCACCTTCCCCTTCTCGGTTGTTTTTTTGCTCTGCGTTAGCCACTTAGGCAGTTGATTAGTAAACAAAACCAGGGTAATCGAGGGGTCGTCTCGTCTTCGCTCCAACACTCTCTTTCTATGTTCTTTTGTGTCAATGTTAAAGAGAATATCTTCTACTTGCACGGGTACACACATTAGATTAATTTTGTGAATCATCATCAATAACTTTCCGACGTGTCAGACCATTTTTTCGTCCTCAAAGGATGATGTAGAGGGTTGATCATCATCTTCATTATCATTATCTTCTTCTTCATATACCTCTTCTTCACTCAATGAACTTGAGCTTTGAGCCTTCTTCTTGCATTTCATCTTTTTGTGTCCTTCACATGCAAACGCATATGGACTTGATGGATTAGCCTCTTCTTGACCCATTTTTCGTGACATTTCAAATGCCATAATCTTTCTGATCAATATGGTCGGGATCATTTAGCTCAAGTCAAAGTTGTGAAGGATGGTGATAATGCTCCCGTATTTTTGTTATGGTAGTAGGGAGATGATCTTCCTCACAATGTTCACATCACCTAGTTTGTTAATTCTAATAGAATTGAGCTCATTAATAATAAGATTCAAATGAGAATACATATCTCTAACAAGCTCATTTTGTTTCATTATAAAAAATTATACTTATTCAAAACTTGTCAATGTTTTTGCTCACGGATATTTGATGTGTCGTCATGGAGCTCATGCAATTTAAGCCATATCTAATTGGTAGTTTTTAAAAGTAAACATTTGATTGAAAATTTCGATGGTAAGAGATTATTACAAGCACTTTTTGGCTCTAGCATTAAATGAATTTCTTTTTCTTCTCTCGCGATGAGCTTCTCGAGATTATGAGGTGGTATCATAAAGTCACGAGTGACTCTCCAAACACCTAGATCAACAACTTCTAGGTAGCAAGCCATTCTAGCACTATAATATGGGAAGTTAGTGCCATCGAAGTTGGTGGCCTATGGGTATTCATCCATTTCCTCTTAATAGCGTCAGCTTAATGGTGGTTAAGCCAAAAAGGTTCCTAAAGAGCTAAACCTGGATCAAATACCAGTTGTAGGAAACGATGACGCCTAAGAGTGGGGGTGAATTAGGACTTCTATTTCTCATGCTCTGAACTAGGCCAATACTTAATCTGTTAAACAAAACATATGCAGATAACTAAAGCAAGCTTGTGCAACTAATATTTTGTCTAAGTTATCTCTACCACAAAAGGAGTAATGCAACCTATGTTCCAATCTTATCAACTAGCCTATGAGCTGAGCTAAGAATGGTAAGTCGACAACTTAAGTAAATAATATATGTTGAAGCTTAAACTGAGGTAGAGATGCAAACTCCTGTTGATGCGCTGGTATTTTTACCGAGATATCTAGAAATGCGCAAGGTTCTAACTAATCCTCGTTGGTGCCCCTACACAAACGGAAGCCCATGCGAGGGCCAAGCACCATGGACAAGTAACTCCGTAGATAGCCACATGACTTCTCCACGCGTAAGGGGTGCTCTGCTTTTGGCCTCTCTCGGATGCTCCCCGCCATCTTCACTATCGAGCTTCTGGCCGAAATGTCACGGTCCTCGTTCCCTCTAGTACACGGTGGCGGCACACCACAAATACAATTGGTGTGGTCTCACAAGACTCTCTCCCCTATTGGTGGCCCACCACAAACACAATTGGTGCGCCCTCCCCCGTGCGCGAGCCCGGCTGGCCCCCTCTCCCTCCCCTCCCCTTTCCATGGTGAGAGGAAGGAGATGGAGGGAGGAAGAAGACGGTACTTTTGCGAAAACCCCCCTAGAGAATTTTAAAATCTGTGCACAGAAATTTGTTTCATTTTAAAATCGCAATAACTTTTGTGTTTTAAACTCAATTCACTCTATTCAAATTGCGTTAGATTCGTATTAAAATTGTCTAAATGTTAGAATTATTATTTTCTGCTATGCACATTTCATTTAATTTATTTAAACGTTTGTTTCACCGATCATTACTAGAACGACGTTTCATTTTTAAATCTAATTTAGGATTTTGATTTGCACATTTATAAATCAACATCAGCGTGGTTAATATTAACTGAATTATTCTTTATTAAATATTTTTTTAGTTTAATCATGCTATATTTAATTGGTTCTCGTGTGTAGTGTCGGCCCGTGCGTTGTACGCGTGCTGTGCTCGTACTGTGCACGTGCTGTCGTTCTGTTTTGCGTGTTGCGTTTTTCGTCTCACGCCGTTATTTCGTCTCGCTTAGAGTCACTAACGTTATTTGAATTATTTATCTAATTGAAAGTTGTTAGTGTAGAAAATTAATTAAAACTAGATGATAGCTCTAGTTGCATTTAATAAATGTTGATTAATGCGAGTGTATCGAATTAAATGTTCTATTTCATATTTGTATAACGTATAGTAGGCACGATAACTTTTCAATCGTAGCTTCGCTCTTGACGTTTATTTTTCTCGTGTGACCGTAGCAGCGAGCGTTATTTTGTATTGCACATGTTTTTCCTTGTATGGTGTAATGTTTCTTTCTGTTTCAAGAATGTTGAATGTATGTTCGCACTCGCTTAGATAACATTCCGTCTGCGGAGGCCGAGAAAGATGTAAAAGAATCCCCTAAGCAACAACAGTTTGGTGAAGGCAAGTGTCCTCTGACCTATTATGTCCTATTTACTTTATAATTCATTGTCCCGCATACTATGATTAACCTAAGGATTGACTAGCTTTCTATTTATCCTGTCCTTGATTACCTTTTTGGGTTGGGTTATTATAATCATCTACTTGCTAGTGCTTTACCCTAATCAACGAACATGATGAGAATTACTTTATGATACTATGATTCATTATGATTATGATTATGAACTTGTGGCATTTTAGGGGGCTTGGTCTGTTTCTCAAGTGCCTCTCTGTAAGGACATGTTCGTTGAGAGACCACCCGGGATAACAGTACAACCATGAGGGTGGAATGAGACGCCCTTAGCTGGTTAATTGGAGGAACTTGGGGGTGTAGTTTGCTTCGTCGTTGTGCCATCAATGGGGGCTGGGGCATAGTGCTTGCTCTGCTAAGGGTGGGTGTCGAGGTTCATTCGATTTGGTCTTGTTAGTCACCCACCTTAGGGAGGAGTACTGTGTTTGTAAGACTGGCAAAACCTAACGGACGACTACACACCAGGAGAATCTTTGTAAAGGGTACATACTGAATCCTTGGCCATTCACCTCGGTAGTGAAGATTGGGTCTTGCAAACCCAGGCTAGAGTGGGATCACGACTCGTGAGTAAAGCGAGCAACCTCTGCAAAGTGTCAAAAACTGGCATATCAGTCGTGCTCACGGTTAAGAGCAGCCTTGGGATCCTCTTT
Source organism: Zea mays (assembly GCF_902167145.1). Taxonomy (NCBI): domain Eukaryota; kingdom Viridiplantae; phylum Streptophyta; class Magnoliopsida; order Poales; family Poaceae; genus Zea; species Zea mays. The sequence continues at coordinate 54,814,651 of NC_050097.1, forward strand.
GATTAGAGATACTCTGGATTCATTTATGTTAATGGTTTAATGAGATGGTTATACTTATGATGTTTGGTACTTTCCTCTTGGAGGAAGTGCTCTCTTTTGGGAATATCCACTTGGGGTTTATGATAAAACTTGGCTTCTATTACTGATAAATACCTGACCAACTAAAAGCAACCGCTTTGAGCTTAACCCCACATACAACTAGTCCATTTCAACTAAACGGGACATTTGCTGAGTACGTTGATGTGTACTCACCCTTGCTTAAATACCAAACACCAGGTTGTCCCTATTGCAAGCATTGCTCAAGAGAAGATGAAGGAAATGCAGAGGATTTTTAGGAGTTTCAGGACTTTGAGGAATTCTAATCTAGACTAGCGGCAAATCCCTAGTCAGCTGCATGTGAATGCCTTATCTTACTACGTTTCGTTCGGCACTTTGATTTATGTTTAAGTTAATGACTATGTGGATGTTTTGGGAATCATGATGTAATAAAGTTATACTTATTTCCACTATTATTTGAGCATTGTGGGATGATGTCCAATTTTGTAATCGTAGTGTTTGTGAATTTCTGATCCTGGCACATACATGGTTCGTATTCGGTTTACCTTCTAAAACCGGGTGTGACAAAAAGCCACCCAAGGTATGACCGAGCCCTGAGACTTACGCGCGGGGCCTCCACGCACTACCGTCAGGACATAAGTGACGAACTCGCTGCAGGGATTAGCGGACAACACCATATGGCCACACACGACCCTACATAAGGCCCACCACGCCGACCAAGGGAAGCAGATATATTTCTTTCTCTTCTTCTCGTAAAAGGCGAGATTCCACTATAAGATTCCTCTCTTGATATATAAAAGGGAGGGTGCTCCTTCCTTCTATACATAAGCACACTTGTTGTAACATGTCTCAAAGCAATACTACGATCATCACTACATTGGACTAGGGCGCGAGCCTGAACCAATATAAACCCTCTGTCTCAACACCACGTTTGAGTGTCTATGATTCACTATTCAGATGAGTCCGCGCTAGCATCCCCACCGAACACAAAACTTATTGTCCCCGGTTTCCAAAACAACGACGTGAGGTATGTTGGTCATTCCCTTTATGACTCGTACGTAAGCAAGGAATTCATCGCTCGTTGGTGTCTCGTCGCGCAGAACTATTGTTCGGTTGGTTTAGTGATACATGAACTTCGTGAAATAGTGCTCTTGGAGCGGCAATCCCGCATTCACTAGAAAACAAAGCGTGGCAACGCCGCGCCACCGTGTAACTAGTAAAATATTTTTGTGTAGAAAAAAGATTAGCGTTGGACATAGGAGTGCTCTTTGAGTGATGAATGAGTGGTACACACATGCTACCTTAGTAGCTCATTTGCAAAATATTAACAAAAGTTACTATTTGTTGGTCACTTGTTCTCAAATGCTGTGGATCAAGAACAAGGCAACACAATTGTTAAAGTCTAAGGACCTTCGTCCTCTGGAGCATTATCTCCTTTCGGGTATAATGGTCTTTAGACGAAGGTCACAAGTGACAAGTTTATATGATTTACAATACTTGTGAGATGCAATTTCGTACCATATATTCATTCCATATTGAGTATAAATATATCTTTAAAGATAAAATTACAATGATACCTTTGGCTTGTTCGAAGGCAATGACGTGAGAGCAAATATAATCCCGCGTCCCTAGTACGGAGGTACTGTTCATCTATTTATAGGTAGCCGCACTGGTTCATATGCTATTACATTTATGCCCTCAATTATTACATACAGAGTTTACAAAATGTCATAGGGTAACATCACCATTTACATTTAATAACTTTAGCAACACCTTCTCCTTGCATTATCTCATTGCTTCGTCGTGACGAAGCCTACTTGATGAAGCATGCTTCGCTGTACTTCTACTTTGTCATGTCGAAGCCACGTTGCCTATTCGTTTTCACCATGATGAAACTTGTTAGACGAAGTTTGTTTCGCTCCTCTTGCGCTATGTAACGTCCTGAATTTGGGGGTAGAATTTTTTCTTCTTTTCCCTCACCAAATTCAGGCGTTACTCTTTCCTTTTTCCCTTTTCTTCTCGCTAAGCCTTGATCTTTCCCAAAGGAATTAGCTCGACATCTTGTGCGCAAAACCTAGAACTATTTTTGGTTGTTGCATCATGCCGGATTATGCACTCTTGTGTTTGTGGTTGAGTGAATTGGAGAAATAGGCATATAGAAAATATGGAAATTAGAAAAAGGGAAAACCTTTTCTTTTTCTCTCTCCCCCCCCCTTCTCCCCTTTTTGTGGCGGAACTGCCCGAATTATTCCAACTTAAGTGCCTAAGCCCCGCCTTAGAGGCTAGACCACACTTAATTAGGAATAACCCGCCAATCCCTCGGATCTAGTCCGACACGGCCACTGACAGGATCAAGTACCACAATCTCACTCGAAGGTGAGTCACAGAGCAAATACAATAAAGCATAAAACCATACATGTCAGAGTATTAAATTATTACATCACCATCATCATCATCATCGGAGTTTTTGCAAAAGTAACCATCATTGTTCGAAGTGCAGCGGAAATAAACTAACGGTAAATAAATAGAGAGATGGGGAAGCCTGTCCCATCACTCCTTGTTGGTGACTTGTTCTCAAATGCTAAGAGTTAAGAACAAGGCAACATGAAAAGTGTTAAGCGTTAAAGTCCTTCGTCCTTCGAAGCATTATGTCCCTTCGGGAAATAATGAGTTTCGGACGAAGGTCATAAGAGACATACCTTCGTAAATATAATAGGTAATAATGAAAGACTCATATAAAGCATGAGATATAATATAAGCATCATCATGGGATCATTTCTATTTTATTAACATGGGAAAATAGAAATGATTACATATTACAAATGTACCTTCGGTCCTGAGAGAAGGTGAAAAGTACAGGCGTGACGCAAAAGCAAATGTAAGGTCAGCGTGAACAGTACGGGAGTACTGTTCATCTATTTATAGACGCGGGACGCAGTCCACGTAAAATTACATCCATGTCCATTACATTTGTTAACGGTTTATGGAAATCTATTGAGGACCCCGAAGTCTTTTCATCTTAAGGTCGGTTCCCCCTTGTGCCATCGCGCCGAAGCTTCCCTGCATACAGCTTCGGCTGCCCCCGACCTTCGTCTGGCTCAGCCTTCGTCCTGGTCGTGCTCCATATCCATAATTCTGAATCCGAAAATACCTGTTCATATAATTCACTTGGAAAACATTGTCAAATCATGTTTTTGAGGACCTTCGGAGGACGAAGGCCCCCAACAGTAGCCCCTCGCAATATTAATTTGTAAATAATAAATTCAGATTGCGATATGGACGAAGGCCTTGAGCCGAAGGTCCGAAAAAACACCTTCCCTTTGCTAGAATAGCAACATTCACTGACAAGCGGGGCCTTTTAACTTTCAACGCCCTAGGCGTATAAATAAGAACACATCGTGAATTCATTTGGTACACACGCTTGCCTTTTGCTTCGGCCCACTAAAAATTTTTAGCTCTTGCTCATTGAGATTTGCTGGTCTTTTTGATTTCGAAGCTTCGGCCTCGGGAACAAATTTTTAGTGTTTCCGAAGATGTCTGAAGACAAGAAGATCCCTGCTGGGACGAAGCTGAGTCTCGAGGAGGAGAAGAATCTGGGGTTCCTGATAGCGATGGCAGAGACTAATACAGAGAAAATCACGAAGGAGATTCTCGAAGATTTGTCCGAAGATACTGATGACAGCGACAGCTATGATGTGGAAAGTGATGGGGAAGAGGCCGAAGATCGACCGTGGCGACCAAGCCACTCAGTTTTTGGGAAAACAACCATCAAGCAGAGTCACATTGATAATATGAGGGGGCGATACTTCCGAGACATATCTATTGTGAGAGCTGATGCCGGGGAAAAGACTTCTCCCACCCCTGAAGAAGATGAAGTTGTGATTTTCCGAAGCCTCCTCAAGGCTGGGCTTCGATTCCCCCTGAGCAATTTTGTTGTTGAGGTACTGAAAACATTCCAAATCTACCTTCATCAACTCACTCCCGAAGCTATTATAAGAATGGGGATTTTTGTCTGGGCTGTGAGAAGCCAAGGTTTGGAGCCAAACGCTAAAAGCTTCTGCAACATACACGAGTTATTGTACGAGACGAAGCCCTGGGGAAAGGAGCAATACCACAACAACTTTGGGTGCTACAGCTTCGGCGCCCGCTCCGGGTCAAGCTACCCTGTGCCAACCTTTCGGAAGAGGTGGCCCGGAGCCTGGATGTCTGAATGGTTTTATGTGAAAAATGATCTAACAGCGCAAAATAATGTCAAAAGTATCATTATGTACCCAATTTGGCAACGCTTCGGGCTTCGAAGGCCGAAGGTTGAAATGGATGAGGCAGCCGAAGAATGCCAAAGAGCCTTCGGCGCAGTCTGCTCCTTCATTGGGTCAAGGGACTTGGTCCAGGAGCACATTGCCTTCAGGGTATGGCCACTTGCAGAAAAGTGGGAAATGCCGAAAGAAACCATCAAAGAGTCCGACGAAGGCGGACTAGTCAGATTAAAATACACATTCAAATATGCAGATAAATTTATTGAACCTGATGATGACTGGCTGAAAAGCATTGAAACATTAAGTGATGAATTACTTGGGGCATTCTCGAAGGCTGAAAATACTGCACTATCAGCAGCCTTCGGAGGCCGAAAAAAGAAGAGACTGAACCGAGTGTTTGATGCAATCGGGTTCTTCTACCCTGATTATTGCTATCCCATTCGAAGGCAGAAGAGAAAAAACACAATCTCTGCAAAAGAAGAAGCTGCAGCTGCTCCTAGCGAGCCAGAACTAAAAAGGAAAAAGATAAAGGTTCTTACGCACCGGCCGCGTTGTATTGAACCAGCTTCGGTGCCGGAGTTTACCGGGAAAACTTCTTCAGCCACCGAAGCTGAAAAACTAATCGAGCCAGCCTTGTTGCCAGAGATCGCAGAAACGGCCGAAATGCCACCAAAGATGGAATTAGAACACTCAAACATTTTGTTGCCAGAAACAAAAGAGAAAACCGAAGCGCCGCTCACAGAAAAAATTGAAGAGGTAAGAGAAGCAACTGAAGGCTTCAAAACATCAGAAGTTTTGAGTCCTACAGCAATCATTGGGACAGCAAAAAATGAAAAAGTGCCAGCTGCAACTCCGAAGAGAAAAAGAATGGCTAATGTGCTAGACGTATTGGAAACGATCAAATCTTCGAGCACACCTCCGAAGAAAGCTGCTGTTACTCCTGAAACAACAGCTGAAATCTCTGGTTCTACAGCTCCAGAGCAAGAGATTTCAGCCGAAGCTGGACCCTCAGAGCCCGCAAAAACTTTGGAAAGTGAGACAGAGAAAATAACAAAGCCAACTATTGAAGAATCTAGTGTTGTTGCCCCCGAAGCATCCCCCAAGACTCGTGATTATATTTTTCGTCATGCTTCGGGGAAAAAATTATCAGAAAAAGAAAAACAAGAGGCCCAGCATTATGCCCAAAAACTGAAATATCCGAAGGGAGCATTAATATTTAATGGCAGTGGAGAAGAAGACTTCTTGTACTGTCTTCCCGACAACAAGGAAATTTCTGTCTGTCGGGAGATAAGCAGAAGCTTCGGATTTCCAACTTTAGAAGACGGACTTTCGGTGCTATCAAAAAATGATCTGGCTGACAGCCTAGCTTATAACAGTTTAAAGGTATGATAAATGAAATCCTTGTATTTTTCCGTTCATTTAAACCCTCTGACACACACGCATATTCCTTTTTGCAGGGCTTGATTCTTAGCAATGCTCTCAGAGCCCAGAAAGATACTGAAGACGAAGGGTGTACTATAGCCCTGAGCAACCTTCGTTCCGAAGTAATTGAACTGAGGAACGAAGGTCTCGAAAAAGACAAAATATTATACTCATTGATAGATAAAATAAAGGAGGACGAAGCTGCTTTCAAAAGTCAGGCTGAAGCTCAGAAACGCGAAATTGAAGACCTTCGGAAACAACTGGCCAGAGCCACAGAGGAACGTATACTTGAAGAAACAAAGCGTGAACTCAGCGATCAATGGGCAGATCACCTAGAAGTGACTGTTGAAGAGCTTCGTTCATCCAAAAAGAGATGCTACAATAAATCTATAGACTGTGTTAAAAAATTAAAGGCTAGCTTCGCCAAGGTCGGCGCATTCTCAAGTGAAGAAAATTTTCTAAGGGGCAATCCCGAAAGTGTCATTGAATGGATTGACCACGAAGCTGAAGCCTTCGAAGAAATTTTAAATAGCCGAGGAGATATATGTGCCTTCTCTGGCGCCAGAGGGATTGCCACTATTTTAGAGAAGAAGGGCTGTGAACATGTGAAAATTTTAGCACAGTCCGAAGCCACCTTGTCGACTGAAGATATAAAAGATCCTTCAGCCGAAGCTAGCGCGGCTGGGGGAAAATTTTTTACCGACATCTGGGACAACGGTGGCCGAGAAATGGCAAGAGAAATTATTCAGAGAAGTGAAAAGGGCATCCATGATGCTAGAGAAGTGGCTAAGGCTGCTGAAAAGAGCACAGAGCCCGAAGGTCAATTAGGTGAGCCCGAAGGTCAATTAGGTACTAAATAATAGCTTCTACCGTGTTGTAATCTTTAGGCTTTTAAGATCTGTTTGCGATTTGTAATAGTAATGTAGTCGTGTCCTGCTTCAGATCCGACTAAAGCGCCTTCGGGCCCTCAGCCGAAGGGGGACGACGAAATTAAAAAGATGGCCGAAGATATTATGGACGAAGTCGTCAATCGGCTTCTGAATGAAGCTGCAGGAGTCGTTTTGAGAGAGGATTAAACATTTTCGTAAAAAACTTCGGAAATGTAATATAATGTAACATTTTTGTAACCCCGAATGTAATATATCTATTTTTGCTACTCAATTCTTTACGATGCATGAAACTTTACACACGTACCGTTTTTGAGCTTGGCGAAAAAAACACCTTCCCTTCTTTTCATGCTTCGTGAAGAATATCCAAACTTCGTGAAAAAATTCTCCGAAGCTATACTTCCGAAGATGAAGATTGATTCTCTTTACGACCATGATTTTCACTCTTTCAAATCATACTTTCGAAAATCAATATTGTGTCCCCTTCTTGGAACCACGATTTTCACTCTTTCAAATCATACTTCCGAAGATCAATATCGTGTCCCCTTCTTGGGCCATATGCAATATGATGTATGATGCTTATGCTATGCAAAATGATGTAATGATGTTATGCTACGTAGATGACATTTGTTCCGAAAGATACACACATATCCCCACACAATATTTTTGTATCAGCACTGATTCTTCGCTGTAAGCTCTGCATTCCCTTAGGAACGTCTTTGGAGCTTCTTCGCCTCTTACTTAGGCGGTATAAGCTCTGCATTCCCTTAGGAACGTCTTTGGAGCTTCTTCGCCTTTTACTTAGGCGGTATAAGCTCTGCATTCCCTTAGGAACGTCTTTGGAGCTTCTTCGCCTTTTACTTAGGCGGTATCAGCGTTGACTTTTCGCTGTATGCTCTGCATTCCTTTTGGAACGACTTTGGAGCAGAAAACTTACGCTGCGCTCCCTTCGGAACGACTTTTTGTGACTTCGTCAGACTTACTCTGCGTTTCTTAGAACGACTTTTCGTTGCTTCAAAGGATTTTCGATAGTCCGAAGGTCCTTTTTATTGTCGCAAACCTGTGAAGAAAATATATTTTTCTTGTAGGAATCAACGAAACTAATTACATGAAAACAATGTCCTTTATTACAGAGAATAAAACTGAATGAAAAAGATTGCTATTAAGGTAGGATATTTGTCAATAGATGTGCTTTGATTCTGGCACGGTGCTGTTGACCGTGCGAGCTTCGGACTGTTCTCTGAAGTCCCTTTGATGTGGAGCATATTGGCTCCCTTCTGGCTGCTGACCTTGTTGCAACGGAGGTGGAGGCGGAGGCTGTTGCCAGGAAGCTGAAGGCTGACTTGCCGAAGCAGCAGAGACTACAGGATGATTGCCCACATATTCTGGGATGTAGGGCGAATGATACGAAGCTGTATGCATGACCTGCTTCGGCTGGGCTTGTTGTGCTGCTGCTTCAGCTATTTCCTTTTGCTTCTGTATAGTAACATGGCACATCCTGGTAGTATGGCCTTTGTTCTCACCACAGAATAAGCAAAAGATTCTTCTTGGTTGATCGCCAAATCTTCCTCCGAAGCCCCTGGCGCCTCTGCCTCTTGGAGCTGGTGGTCGGAAGGAGCTTTGCTGTTGCCCCGAAGCCTGTGAGGAGTACTGTGGCCTTTGCTGCTGGCTCCCTTTATCATCATTTTGATTGGAATTATGAATTGATCTGACATGCCTCGGATAGAATCTTCCTCCGAAGCCCCTGGTCATCTCAGAAAATCTGAAGGCCTCCTCCCTTCTTTGGCGAAAATCATTGTCAGCTCGAATATATTCATCCATCTTCTGGAGCAGCTTCTCCAGCGTTTGAGGAGGCTTCCTGGCGAAGTACTGAGCTGACGGACCTGGCCGAAGCCCCTTGATCATGGCCTCAATGACAATTTCATTGGGCACCGTTGGTGCCTGTGCCCTCAGACGCAAAAACCTTCGGACATATGCCTGAAGGTATTCTTCGGGGTCCTGAGTGCACTGGAACAGAGCCTGAGCAGTGACCGGCTTCGTCTGAAATCCTTGAAAGCTGGTTAACAACAAGTCCTTCAGCTTCTGCCATGAAGTGATCGTTCCTGGTCGAAGGGAGGAATACCAGGTTTGAGCAACACTTCTGACAGCCATAACGAAAGATTTGGCCATGACTGAAGCATTGCCACCGTACGAAGACACTGTTGCTTCGTAGCTCATCAAAAACTGCTTCGGATCAGAATGGCCATCAAATACAGGGAGCTGAGGCGGCTTGTAGGACGGAGGCCAAGGCGTAGCCTGCAACTCAGCGGACAAGGGAGAAGCATCATCAAAAACAAAATTCCCATGATGGAAATTGTCATACCAGTCATCTTCGTTGTGAAAGCCCTCCTGATGAAGGTCTTGATGCTGAGGCCTTCGGAGTTGCTCATCCTGAGCAAGATGACGAACTTCTTCAGAGGCTTCATCTATCTGCCTCTGCAGTTCAGCTAGCCTGGCCATCTTCTCCTTCCTGCGTTGAACTTGTTGCTGAAGGATTTCCAGATTCTGAATTTCCTGATCTAGATCATCCTCCGGGTGTGTTGGACTGGTAGCCTTCCTCTTCTGGCTTCGTGCCTCTCTGAGAGAAAGGACATCTTGATTGGGGTCCAGCGGCTGCAGCGTGCCAGCCCCTGGTGCTGGAGCCTTCTTCGGCGGCATGACGAAGCTGATGCTTGCCGAAGGTGCCGAAAAACTCAAGAAGTGGAAGTGAGTTCACCGGAGGTGGGCGCCAATGTTGGTGACTTGTTCTCAAATGCTAAGAGTTAAGAACAAGGCAACATGAAAAGTGTTAAGCGTTAAAGTCCTTCGTCCTTCGAAGCATTATGTCCCTTCGGGAAATAATGAGTTTCGGACGAAGGTCATAAGAGACATACCTTCGTAAATATAATAGGTAATAATGAAAGACTCATATAAAGCATGAGATATAATATAAGCATCATCATGGGATCATTTCTATTTTATTAACATGGGAAAATAGAAATGATTACATATTACAAATGTACCTTCGGTCCTGAGAGAAGGTGAAAAGTACAGGCGTGACGCAAAAGCAAATGTAAGGTCAGCGTGAACAGTACGGGAGTACTGTTCATCTATTTATAGACGCGGGACGCAGTCCACGTAAAATTACATCCATGTCCATTACATTTGTTAACGGTTTATGGAAATCTATTGAGGACCCCGAAGTCTTTTCATCTTAAGGTCGGTTCCCCCTTGTGCCATCGCGCCGAAGCTTCCCTGCATACAGCTTCGGCTGCCCCCGACCTTCGTCTGGCTCAGCCTTCGTCCTGGTCGTGCTCCATATCCATAATTCTGAATCCGAAAATACCTGTTCATATAATTCACTTGGAAAACATTGTCAAATCATGTTTTTGAGGACCTTCGGAGGACGAAGGCCCCCAACACTCCTCATGCTCCTCCTCAGCCGAGGCAGGGTCCCACTCGACAGTCCAACCCGGTGGCAAGATGGACGACCAAGTCACTCCAGCAACCATTTCCTCCAGAGTACCTGTAAAAATTATGCCACAAGCAAGGCTGAGTATACTAATACTCAGCTAGACTTACCCGGTGTGAGGAGTCTACTCCTCTACCTCTAGACATGCAGCTGTTTGGCTGTGGGGTTTGGTTGCCAAAAGCACTAGCTGAGTTTCTAAATCAAGTTTTTAACTTTGTCAAAATTTAGTGTGACTCTCTTAAGGCTAAATATGTACTATCTATTCATACATAGTAGCAAACATTTTTAGCAATCAACATCTTGTATCATCTCAGCACAATTCCACTTGTTACTCAATGTAGCAGCATGGATCAAGCAGTCTCATTAGCTGCGAGAAGCAGACGATTCGAATCGAGTTTTTATCCTTGCAAGGTAAACCTAAACACACGACATACAGGGGCACTCCGTCCCCACACACATCAACCGTCCCCATCGATTCCCCGTCAGCAGATCAGGGCTCACCGCCTTGGCGTACAATGCCTCACTGACCCTGACTGGCCGTCGTGCAGTGACCGCACTTGTACCCACCATAACCGGAATGGGAGACCTCGTCTCAGGTCGCGTGAGGGGATATGTCCACTGCCAGGTTCACTCAGGTACTAGGCTTACCGATTTACCATATTTCTCGGCATGTGCTTAGTACGTTCAAACGCTTGACTCACGGTACCACACCTTAATCCTTATTCAAATTTTTATCTCGTGAACAACCAATCCCCATGGATTGTTGCCCACACCCAACATCAGTACGATATGAAAGTGGGTACAATCAAGGTCCTGACCTCGCGCGAGTGCTAGAAAAATCACTCGTCTTCTACCGAGATCCTACTTAATAAAGCAGCTACTCGACCTAGCATACTAGTATTCATCTCAATAGGGTTCCTGAGATCATGCAACTAAGGTTCCAAACAATTCCTACACCTATGTGCACAATCAATCCTACAATCATTAAGTGAAGTAAAATAGCATAGTTAACAGGTTATGCATAAAACCGGGGCTTGCCTTCCAAAGCAGTGGTAGACAGGTCCTCTGGTGCAGGCTCGGGTGCTGGATCCGGGGCTACCTCCTGAGCAGCTCCTTGCTCCGGCACGAGGATGTACTCTCCGTCAGCAAGGTTACAGTCTATCGAAATGCAATGAACATGTATGTCATGATTATGCCGGATTTAATAACATTATGCTAAAGAGAACTAAGTTAAGAAGTAACTTAGGGTTTCTTAGTCATGCGGGGCTTCCAGTGGGTTAGGCTTATTACTCTTTAGGCTTGGGTTTTCAGTGAAGATAACATAGTGGATGGGTATTGTCTTGATACATTTCAGTGGACAAGTTATAAAGAGTTTTTAGGATGACACTAATTTCCTATTATTCATTTTTTCCCTTTCTTTATTCTCTACTTATGGTTTCTAGTGTAGGTTTGAGCTACGACAGTGTTTTAATAATTTCCAAAAATTCTGCAAAAATTACAGTGGGTTGTCATTTGCTATTCTAGCTTGTTTTAAGAATTTGAAGCTTAAAGTACAAAGGCTAGGCTTAAAACAAAAATAACAAGAGTTATGCAAAATGGGCCACTTTACACTACATCTCTTAGTTAGGGGTAGGTTCTGTCCTAAAGGTTATTTTTGCTGGCATCCCATAGTAATAATAGGCTTCTGTGCTAAAAATCACAGAAAACTAAGGGGTGGTTATTTAGTTATGATTTTCTTAAGTTTAATGTCAAAAGGAACTTTCTACTACATTATTATTTGAAAAATGTCAAACAGCAGATTTCATATTTTTCCTAAGTTCTCATTAATAAAACATTAGTTATCCCAAGGGTGGGGGTGTTTTTACCTTGGGGTTATTTTTGTAGAGTTTTTCTAAGTTTCACTTGTTTTATTAAAACAAAAGGGATCCTACTTATTTTATACTAAAACAGGGTATGATATATTTTTCCAGTGAACTACCTTAAATAAGTATCCTAACAAAAATAGAGGTGCTCTCTGGTTCATTGTTTAAATTACATTTTCTATTTTTCTTATCCTTAAGCATATTATAGAATAAGGGGTAAAAACTAACTTAATGGAGTGGACAGAGAGGTTTAATATTTTTATTTGGGTTAGTAGGTAGATATAAACTTCTCCAAAGTTTTCCAACCCTAGTCAATTAGTGCAACTAATTTTTGCCCTATTATTGAGGTTTTGGCCAAAACTATAATTAAATCAGAGCCTTAAAGTTTTCTATAGTACATAGGAGGTTTTATATTTTTCTTAAGTAGGTTACATTATTTAGAGTCTGACAAAATTGGTTTGACCAAATTTGGATGAGCTAAACAGAAGTTATGGATTTTTCAAAGTTTCTGTTCAAATTAAAAACAGATTTAATAAAGGTTTTCTGGAAAAACAGTTTACACCGAGGTCCCTGGGTTTAAACTAAATCAACCTTCGCAAATCTACCCTCGCGCCACTATTCCCCTGTGTCTCTGACATTTCACAAAACCCCCTGACCTTCTCTCCCTCTCACCCGCGGTCCTTCCCCTTATGCAAACAGTAACCGCGGGAAAGAAAAGGGTGGCGCGGCTTACCGGCGGCGAGGGAGGTCCGGCGAAGGGTGGGGTTGGCTCGGGGAGACTCTGGCGGTCACGTCGAGGTACGGCTTGACGTCGGGGATGGCCGGAATCGCCCGGTCCACGCGCGCAGGCGGGTGTTCTCGTCGGCGGCGAGTGTACCAGCCAAACCACGGCGAACTGGTTCAATCCAAGGGCACGGTGAGCTTAACGGGGTAACGTAGCGACCGTGTGCACAAGGAATCGAAGGATGGTTGAGTGGATTACCCGGTCCACGTACTCCGGCGGGGTTGAGAGTTCCGGCGAGCGTGGACTGGCCTCTCCGGCGAAGCAAACTCCGATTCCTCGCTTGGGGAGCTTCACGGAGGGGTGCACAGTCTTCTCCGAGGGCTGGACGGGGTTAGGAATGGCTCTATTGGCCGGTCTACGGTGACAGAGGGATTGGGCGGCCGCGGACACGCTGCGCACGGGCAAACGGCGGCGAGCTAGACTCCGGTGAGGTTTGAGGGTGCGCGGAAGAGTGTGGTCGAAGTCTGGGAGGGTTTTATAGGCGCGGGCGCGGGCCATGGCGCTGGCTTGGCTCGGGCGCGGCGCTGGGCATGCGGGGGCGCGCGCGAGCGTGCTCTGGCGCGGGTAGGAAGCGTCGAACACGTGGAGGTGTGTTTCTTCCATTGTTCAAACGTCTCCAGAGATCGCAAACGTGCGAATTTTGCCATGAATCCGGCGCAGACCTCTTCCTGGAACCTAGGGCTATCTCACATGTGTGAGTTCCAATGGAGGATACGCCCTAGATCAGGAGATAGACGGGCGCCAAATCTGGCTTGTCTCACTGCCCACACCGCGACAAAACTGATGCCAAAACCTGTCAAACGTCAAAGTCTCGGTCTCCACTTTTTCCAGGGGGTGCCTTAGGTGGTATACCACATTTTTGGTATAGAACCTAAGTGGTTTTGGTGCCATCTTCAAGGTGAACACAGTTGGTCTTTGGATTAAGGTTAGAATTTGACTTAGAGGGAAATAGAGAGCTCTAGCTCTCTCTCCACTTGGAGATTTGAATTGGGGTTTCTCCAGGGGTCTTTTTGCAATATTTCCCTCCCCTAATTGATGGTTATAAGGTTAGTTAAGGTTTGGGTAAAAATTACTCATGCTTTGCACACTTGTTCACTCTCTTTCCCCTCTTACCTAGGGTTTTGGGAGATAGGGTTTAAGAGAGGTCTAGGGTTCTTCTCCCCTCTTATCCAAGGTAGTAAGTGAGCAAGGATTAGAGTAAGGCTTCTTAGGTCATTGGCAACTTGATTAGCACATGATCTCCAAAGTTCTTATGTGTTGCCCTAAGCCTTTACCCCATATAATTCACAGTCCTTAGTGCCAAGATGTGCTCTAGCCATGGTAACACCTGGGGTGTTACAGCCCTCCCCCCTTAAAGGAATCTCGTCCCGAGATTTTAGGTAGAGTCCCTTGGAGGGTGCTTGAAGGTGTGCTGGTGTTATTTTTCCTTTATACTTAAGTTTCTCTTATTAACTGCTCTTCGAATGTCATCCTCTTTGCAACTTCAGAAGGAAGCCCTTCTTAAGTTAAATCCACAACTTAGACTATCCTTGTTATCTAAGTTTTTCTTATAATTGAATTCAAAGGGCAGGTGGGGGTGGGGTTTTGGGGTTACGTACCGACTCCTTTGGGCAGAAAGTCGGGGAAGCGAGAGCGTAGAAAATCCTCAGTCTCCCATGTAGCTTCTTCTGCTGAATGGTGACTCCACTTAACTTTATACATTCTGACCGACCTTGCCCGAGTTGATCTTTCCTTTTGATCTAATACCTTGACGGGGTACTCTTGGTAGGACAAGTCTGGTTCTATCTCAATGTCTGGTTCCGGTAACACTTCAGTGGGTAGGCGAACACATTTCCGCAGCTGAGATACATGGAACACATTGTGAACTGCTGACATGTGAGGTGGTAATTCCAACTGATAGGCTACAGGTCCACAACTTGCCTTGATCTCATCGGGTCCAATGTAGCGAGGGGCTAACTTGCCCTTGATCCCGAATCTCTGGACACCCTTGGTGGGTGATACCTTGAGATAGACATGATCTCCCACCTCAAACTGTAGAGGCTTCCGCCTCTTATCATGATAGCTCCTTTGCCTGGCCTGAGCAGCTTCTAGGTTCTTGGTAATAACCCTGACCTTTGCCTCTGCCTCGAGTACCAAGTCTAGCCCAAAAATTTCCCTTTCTCCTGCTTGAGACCAATTTAGTGGGGTCCTACACCTTCTCCCATATAAGGCTTCAAAAGGTGCCATCTTCAGACTGGACTGATAGTTGTTATTGTAAGAAAACTCTGCCAAAGATAGACACTTGTCCCATTCCTTTCCATAGTGTAGTGCACATGCTCGTAACATGTCTTCCAAAATCTGATTCACCCTTTCTGTCTGGCCATCTGTTTGGGGGTGGTATGCTGAGCTTCGGATGACATGGGTCCCAAGTGATTCTTGCAATTGTTCCCAAAATCGTGCCACGAATGGTGCTCCTCTGTCCGAGACTATAGTCTTAGGTATCCCATGCAGACGAATTATTTGATCAATGTAGATCTCTGCATATTTCTCTGTCCTGTGGGTGGTGTGCACTGGCAAGAAATGCGCAGTCTTTGTCAATCTGTCCATGATAACCCAAATAGAATCATGGTGCCTGGAGGTATTGGGTAATCCCACTATGAAGTCCATGCAAATGTCCTCCCATTTCCAAGATGGTATGGGAAGGGGTTGCAAAGGGCCTGCTGCCTTCAAATGACTAGCTTTGATTCTCTGGCAGGTGTCACACTCGGATATGTACTTGGCAATTTCCCTTTTCATTCTAGTCCACCAATATAAAGATCTGAGATCATGGTACATCTTGTTGCTACCAGGGTGCATGGAGAATTTGGAGAGGTGAGCTTCATCCAGTATCTTCTTTCTGAGCTCAGGGTCCTTGGGAACAACCAATCGATCTCCAAACCATAGAATTCCCTTGCTGTCCTGTCGGAAGCACTTGTATTTTTCTGCCTTTTGCTTGATCATATCTTTGATAACCTGAACACCCTTATCCTCAACCTGTGCCCTGACTATATGTTCTTGCAATGTGGGCTCCACCGAGATATAGCTTAGGTCACCCGAAGAAACAACTTCCAGGTTCAGCTTGCACAACTCATCACACAGGGTGGTGATTCTTGCATCCATGCTCATACAATTGCACTGGGCCTTTCTGCTCAAAGCATCTGCCACAACATTGGCCTTACCAGGGTGGTAATGCACCTCCAAATCATAGTCCTTGATTAACTCTAACCATCTCCTCTGCCTCATGTTCAGATCTGCCTGAGTGAAGATGTATTTGAGACTCTTGTGATCAGTGTAGATGTTACAGTGGGCTCCCATCAAGTAGTGTCTCCATATCTTAAGAGCATGAACTACAACGGCCAATTCTAGATCATGTGTAGGGTAGTTCTGCTCATGGGGCCTGAGTGCTCGGGAAGCATAAGCAATGACCCTGTTCTCTTGCATCAAGACACATCCCAATCATGTACCAGAAGCATCACAATAAACTTCAAATGGCTTGGTGTTGTCAGGTTGAGCCAGCACTGGGGCTGTTGTCAAATGCTGCCTCAATGTGTGAAAGGCATCTTCACACTTTTGGCTCCACTCAAATTTGACTCCCTTCTTTAACAGTTCAGTCATTGGTTTGGCAATTCTGGAGAAATCCGGAATAAATCGTCGATAATACCCTGCCAATCCCAGAAAACTCCGAATCTGCCTCACTGTAGTTGGGGGTTTCCAGTCCATCACCTCCTGCACCTTCTAAGGATCAACGGATATCCCATCCTGGGAAATTGTGTGACCCAAGAATTTAATCTCCTTCAGCCAGAATTCACATTTAGACAACTTAGCATAAAGATGATGATCGCGCAGCCGCTGAAGCACGATATGAAGGTGCTCAGTATGTTCGTCTTCATTCTTGGAATAGACCAGAATATCATCAATGAAAACGACCACGAACTTATCCAATTCTGGCATAAACACTGAGTTCATCAGGTACATAAAATAAGCCGGGGCATTGGTCAGCCCAAAGGACATCACCAAAAACTCATACAGCCCATATCTGGTAGAGAAGGCCGTCTTGGGAATATCGCTGGCACGGATCTTGATCTGATGGTACCCTGAGCGAAGATCTATCTTGGAGAACACTTTGGCTCCTACCAATTGATCGAACAGAACATCAATGCGGGGCAGTGGGTATTTGTTCTTGATAGTCACCGCATTGAGAGGGCGGTAGTCAACACACATCCTCAAACTCTCATCCTTTTTCTTCACAAATAATGCTGGACATCCCCATGGTGAAGTACTTGGGCGAATAAACCCCTTGTCCAACAATTCTTGCAATTGCTTCTTCAATTCTGCCAATTCCGCGGGAGGCATCCTATAGGGTCTCTTGGAGATAGGAGCAGTCCCAGGTTGCAACTCAATTGCGAACTCAATGTCTCGGTCAGGTGGCATTCCTGGTAATTCTTCCGGAAACACATCCGGATAGTCACGGACCACTGGGATCTTTTCCACTGGGGATTCTAACATAACAAAAGCACAAGATCGGGTACAACCCTGGTCAGGCAAATATAGTGTGGTTCCACCACAAGTTGGTGAGTGCACCTCAATGGCTCTAGCTGCAATATCTATCACAGCCTGATTTCTGGTCAACCAATCAGTTCCAATATGATATCCACACTATCCAACCCCAAAATGAGGAGGTTGGTTTTAATTATCAGACTACCAAACTTCATAGGCACATTCTTGTTAATTTGGTAAGTGGCAACCATGCCTCCTGGTGTTGAAATGGTAATACCCCCATTGGTGTGGTGAAAAGGGAATTGGCACTTGGCACTAAATTTGGCACTGATAAAACTATGCGATGCACCAGAATCAAATAGAATAATAGCAGGATAATTCAAAACTGTAAAGATACCAGTCATGACGGGTGCTCCCTCTGGAATATCCGCCATGGTGGTGAAGTTCAGCCTGCCCTGCCTCACTTGCACCTTCTGTCTCTTGCCTTGGTTCTGATTGACATTCTGCCCCTGCCTCTGCTGGTTCCTGGGGCAATTCTTGGCATAATGCCCGGTGTTGCCACATGTGAAGCACCTGTTGTCATTTGCCTGGCGGTATTGCTGCTGCTGATTGCTCCTCTGAGCTGGAAATTGGGTGCGGTTGGGTGCCTGCTGCTGCTGCCGCTGCGGTCGGATCACCCATCGCCCTTGCTGCTGCTGGGGTCCCCTGTTCTGAGTGTCGGACACAATCCTGAAGCGTTGTGGCTGAGCTGAAGGTCCTGCCACAGGGGTCTTCCTCTTCTTCTCTGCCTGTCGAGCTGAAATGCAGTCCTCTTGGGAGATAGCCATGTTGACCAACTCATTGTAACTGTTGGCCCTGACGGTGTTGAGACGGTCACGGAGCTTAGTGCTGAGCCCCCTCCTGAACCTGTCTCTCTTTTTCTCATCCGTATCTGCGTGATACCCAGCATACTGGCACAAGTCATTAAAGGCCTGGGCATACTGCAATACTGTCCTGTTGCCCTGAGTGAGTGCCAAAAACTCATTGAGCTTTCGGTCCATGATCCCGGCTGGTATATGGTGTCCTCTGAAAGCTACCTTGAACTCCCTCCACTCCACCTCTCGGTCCTCTGGCTGCATAGCAAGAAAATGATCCCACCAAGTCCTTGCGGGTCCGCGAAGCTGCTGGGTGGCGAACCTGACTTTGGTGACCTCTGAGCAAGCTCCATGGAGCAGTGGGAATTTGGATTCCACCACTCGCAGCCACACATCTGCATCAAGCGGGTCCTCTGCCCTTGTGAACAATGGAGGTTGGGTGCTGAGGAACTCCTGATAGGTAGCCGCCGTGGGGTGACGCTGATGGTCTCCACCACCATAGTGCTGAGGTGGTGGCTGACGCTGAGCCAGCTGTCTCAAGATCTCATTCTGTTGAGCCATGAGCTCCTGCAGAGTGGGAGGCGGTGGCGGCGGTGGAGGAACGTGCTCATTCTGGCCACGACGCTGCCTCCCGGCCATCTGAAAAACCACATACTTAACACCTTATTCCCATGTTCAAGAAGTTTATCGCGAAGGAAAAAGTTAAAACAACATGATAGACTCCGACTTCAACAAAAGGATTTTAAAAGGCACAAATTCTTCCTTCCAAATTTAAACTGATGACAGCATCCATCAAACAAGCTCCCAAGAGAGTTTAGCATGATTACATCAATTTGTCCCAAAATGACTCAACTCTATCTAGCCTAGTACCCTAAGGGTGCAAAAGCTAAGCTAGCTGCGAGGAGTCCGACTATCCAACTTCTAAGCCTATCCTGAACACCTAGTGAGTGAATGAAGCAACACTCGACTCGGGGGAAGGTGGTCTTCCCGAGCCAGCAGTGTCCACACTGGAGGCAGGCTCATCTCCTCCCTCGATGTCGACGTCCTCGTTGGCCTCCAGGTCCTGGATCTCCTGGTGATGCATGTCCAGGTGCTCGTTAGCCTCAGCAAGCTGCTGCTGAGTGTTAATGAGCTGATCCTCTAGAACCTCGATGGTGTTCTCCCTGGTGCCCACTAGCTCCTCCAACTCTTGGATATCTGTGGATAGCTGCTCCACCTGCAAGTCCTTCTCCACCATTTCTTGAGACAAATCAACCACGAGTTCCTCTTTGTTGTCCAACGTAATCCTTGTTGCCTCCAGCAGTGCCATCAGATGGGACATCGCCTCACCGCGCATTACTTGCAGACGGTACAGCGCATTCATGCACCGTACGGTCAAGTGCGCGGTCTGTCCTGGGTAGATGGCCCATATATCCTTGGCATGCTCCACCCGATCCTTCCACATTGGGTCGTCCTCCCTCTCAGCGGGGAACAAGCCAATGGGGTGGGTAGCCAGCTCCAAAGGATGGAATCCGCAGAAAGTAGTCAATCCATGCAGAGCGATCGCCTCGATCGTGTCCTCCGCTCGGTATCCGAAAGACTCGGAGTCCAAAGAGCGCCAGCCTGGCTGCAGGGGATGAGGTTCCAAGGTCATCCTCACCCTACAGCGGGGCACTCGGTGCTTCTCGAACTGCTGCACCGCGTACTGAGGGGGTGTCGCGTATCGGGCCCCCTAAAGTACCTCCCATAAAATGCGGGGAAAGCCCTCTCGTGCAAGCCCGTCAGTGTGGGTCAGTGCATTTCCGTCATCGGAGGATCCGTGGGAAGTCATCTGTGTACGGTTAAGCGTAAGTAAAAGAAAAAGAATTATAAAAGAACAAGGAAAATAAAACTCAGCCTTTCTCTAGTTAAATGAAAAGGGCACTGGGGACCTAGTTGGTTGTTATCTTGTTTTTAAGTCCTTTACTCGGTTATCCATTTGCTTAATTAAGAATGCATGCATGCTCGTCCTGAACGACCTCACAACAAGATAACAGGAATCGGGAAGAACTCCCATCCTGTAAAAGCGGCCTGTAGGGCCTAGTTACTTAGCCACCTAGCTACCCTTCTATTACCCTAAGGCTTCACGTCCTAGGTCTATCCTGCTCGTCCTACTACCTATCCAACATTGTTTCTATCAAGTTTTACTTGGAAAAATGATGGTATTTACATTTTATTGATTCCTCTGTGGTGGTACAAGTTCCGATACCAGCTGTGGCGGAACTGCCCGAATTATTCCAACTTAAGTGCCTAAGCCCCGCCTTAGAGGCTAGACCACACTTAATTGGGAATAACCCGTCAATCCCTCGGATCTAGTCCGACACGGCCACTGACAGGATCAAGTACCACAATCTCACTCGAAGGTGAGTCACAAAGCAAATACAATAAAGCATAAAACCATACCTGTCAGAGTATTAAATTATTACATCACCATCATCATCATCATCGGAGTTTTTGCAAAAGTAACCATCATTGTTCGAAGTGCAGCGGAAATAAACTAACGGTAAATAAATAGAGAGATGGGGAAGCCTGTCCCATCACTCCTCATGCTCCTCCTCAGCCGAGGCAGGGTCCCACTCGACAGTCCAACCCGGTGGCAAGATGGACGGCCAAGTCACTCCAGCAACCATTTCCTCCAGAGTACCTGTAAAAATTATGCCACAAGCAAGGCTGAGTATACTAATACTCAGCTAGACTTACCCGGTGTGAGGAGTCTACTCCTCTACCTCTAGACATGCAGCTGTTTGGCTATGGGGTTTGGTTGCCAAAAGCACTAGCTGAGTTTCTAAATCAAGTTTTTAACTTTGTCAAAATTTAGTGTGACTCTCTTAAGGCTAAAGATGTACTATCTATTCATACATAGTAGCAAACATTTTTAGCAATCAACATCTTGTATCATCTCAGCACAATTCCACTTGTTACTCAATGTAGCAGCATGGATCAAGCAGTCTCATTAGCTGCGAGAAGTCGAATCGAGTTTTTATCCTTGCAAGGTAAACCTAAACACACGACATGCAGGGGCACTCCGTCCCCACACACATCAACCGTCCCCATCGATTCCCCGTCAGCAGATCAGGGCTCACCGCCTTGGCGTACAATGCCTCACTGACCCCGACTGGCCGTCGTGCAGTGACCGCACTTGTACCCACCATAACCGGAATGGGAGACCTCGTATCAGGTCGCGTGAGGGGATATGTCCACTACCAGGTTCACTCAGGTACTAGGCTTACCGATTTACCATATTTCTCGGCATGTGCTTAGTACGTTCAAACGCTTGACTCACGGTACCACACCTTAATCCTTATTCAAATTTTTATCTCGTGAACAACCAATCCCCATGGATTGTTGCCCACACCCAACATCAGTACGATATGAAAGTGGGTACAATCAAGGTCCTGACCTCGCGCGAGTGCTAGAAAAATCACTCGTCTTCTACCGAGATCCTACTTAATAAAGCAGCTACTCGACCTAGCATACTAGTATTCATCTCAATAGGGTTCCTGAGATCATGCAACTAAGGTTCCAAACAATTCCTACACCTATGTGCACAATCAATCCTACAATCATTAAGTGAAGTAAAATAGCATAGTTAACAGGTTATGCATAAAACCGGGGCTTGCCTTCCAAAGCAGTGGCAGACAGGTCCTCTGGTGCAGGCTCGGGTGCTGGATCCGGGGCTACCTCCTGAGCAGCTCCTTGCTCCGGCACGAGGATGTACTCTCCGTCAGCAAGGTTACAGTCTATCGAAATGCAATGAACATGTATGTCATGATTATGCCGGATTTAATAACATTATGCTAAAGAGAACTAAGTTAAGAAGTAACTTAGGGTTTCTTAGTCATGCGGGGCTTCCAGTGGGTTAGGCTTATTACTCTTTAGGCTTGGGTTTTCAGTGAAGATAACATAGTGGATGGGTATTGTCTTGATACATTTCAGTGGACAAGTTATAAAGAGTTTTTAGGATGACACTAATTTCCTATTATTCATTTTTTCCCTTTCTTTATTCTCTACTTATGGTTTCTAGTGTAGGTTTGAGCTACGACAGTGTTTTAATAATTTCCAAAAATTCTGCAAAAATTACAGTGGGTTGTCATTTGCTATTCTAGCTTGTTTTAAGAATTTGAAGCTTAAAGTACAAAGGCTAGGCTTAAAACAAAAATAACAAGAGTTATGCAAAATGGGCCACTTTACACTACATCTCTTAGTTAGGGGTAGGTTCTGTCCTAAAGGTTATTTTTGCTGGCATCCCATAGTAATAATAGGCTTCTGTGCTAAAAATCACAGAAAACTAAGGGGTGGTTATTTAGTTATGATTTTCTTAAGTTTAATGTCAAAAAGGCACTTTCTACTACATTATTATTTGAAAAATGTCAAACAGCAGATTTCATATTTTTCCTAAGTTCTCATTAATAAAACATTAGTTATCCCAAGGGTGGGGGTGTTTTTACCTTGGGGTTATTTTTGTAGAGTTTTTCTAAGTTTCACTTGTTTTATTAAAACAAAAGGGATCCTACTTATTTTATACTAAAACAGGGTATGATATATTTTTCCGCTGAACTACCTTAAATAAGTATCCTAACAAAAATAGAGGTGCTCTCTGGTTCATTGTTTAAATTACATTTTCTATTTTTCTTATCCTTAAGCATATTATAGAATAAGGGGTAAAAACTAACTTAATGGAGTGGACAGAGAGGTTTAACATTTTTATTTGGGTTAGTAGGTAGATATAAACTTCTCCAAATTTTTCCAACCCTAGTCAATTAGTGCAACTAATTTTTGCCCTATTATTGAGCTTTTGGCCAAAACTATAATTAAATCAGAGCCTTAAAGTTTTCTATAATACATAGGGGGTTTTATATTTTTCTTAAGTAGGTTACATTATTTAGAGTCTGACAAAATTGGTTTGACCAAATTTGGATGAGCTAAACAGAAGTTATGGATTTTCAAAGTTTCTGTTCAAATTAAAAACAGATTTAATAAAGGTTTTCTGGAAAAACATTTTACACCGAGGTCCCTGGGTTTAAACTAAATCAACCTTCGCAAATCTACCCTCGCGCCACTATTCCCCTGTGTCTCTGACATTTCACAAAACCCCCTGACCTTCTCTCCCTCTCACCCGCAGTCCTTCCCCTTATGCAAACAGTAACCGCGGGAAAGAAAAGGGTGGCGCGGCTTACCGGCGGCGAGGGAGGTCCGGCGAAGGGTGGGATTGGCTCGGGGAGACTCTGGCGGTCACGTCGAGGTACGGCTTGACGTCGGGGATGGCCGGAATCGCCCGGTCCACGCGCGCAGGCGGGTGTTCTCGTCGGCGGCGAGTGTACCGGCCAAACCACGGCGAACTGGTTCAATCCAAGGGCACGGTGAGCTTCACGGGGTAACGTAGCGACCGTGTGCACAAGGAATCGAAGGATGGTTGAGTGGATTACCCGGTCCACGTACTCCGGCGGGGTTGAGAGTTCCGGCGAGCGTGGACTGGCCTCTCCGACGAAGCAAACTCCGATTCCTCGCTCGGGGAGCTTCACGGAGGGGTGCACAGTCTTCTCCGAGGGCTGGACGGGGTTGGGAATGGCTCTATTGGCCGGTCTACGGTGACTGAGGGATTGGGCGGCCGCGGACACGCTGCGCACGGGCAAACGGCGGCGAGCTAGACTCCGGTGAGGTTTGAGGGTGCGCGGAAGAGTGTAGTCGAAGTCTGGGAGGGTTTTATAGGCGCGGGCGCGGGCCATGGCACTGGCTTGGCTCAGGCGCGGCGCTGGGCATGCGGGGGCGCGCGCGAGCGTGCTCTGGCGCGAGCAGGAAGCGTCGAACACGTGGAGGTGTGTTTCTTCCATTGTTCAAACGTCTCCAAAGATCGCAAACGTGCGAATCTTGCCATGAATCCGGCGCAGACCTCTTCCTGGCACCTAGGGCTATCTCACATGTGTGAGTTCCAATGGAGGATACGCCCTAGATCAGGAGATAGACGGGCGCCAAATCTGGCTTGTCTCACTGCCCACACCGCGACAAAACTGATGCCAAATCCTGTCAAACGTCAAAGTCTCGGTCTCCACTTTTTCCAGGGGGTGCCTTAGGTGGTATACCACATTTTTGGTATAGAACCTAAGTGGTTTTGGTGCCATCTTCAAGGTGAACATGGTTGGTCTTTGGATTAGGGTTAGAATTTGACATAGAGGGAAATAGAGAGCTCTAGCTCTCTCTCCACTTGGAGATTTGAATTGGGGTTTCTCCAGGGGTCTTTTTGCAATATTTCCCTCCCCTAATTAATGGTTATAAGGTTAGTTAAGGTTTGGGTAAAAATTACTCATGCTTTGCACACTTGTTCACTCTCTTTCCCCTCTTACCTAGGATTTTGGGAGATAGGGTTTAAGAGAGGTCTAGGGTTCTTCTCCCCTCTTATCCAAGGTAGTAAGTGAGCAAGGATTAGAGTAATGCTTCTTAGGTCATTGGCAACTTGATTAGCACATGATCTCCAAAGTTCTTATGTGTTGCCCTAAGCCTTTACCCCATATAATTCACAGTCCTTAGTGCCAAGATGTGCTCTAGCCATGGTAACACCTGGGGTGTTACACTTTTGGCCTAGCCGCCCCCCTTGGCGCGCGCGGCCCATCTGGCCGGTCGGCCCAGCCGGCTCGCCCCCTCCCCCCCTCGCGTCGTGGGCTGACTTGGCCGTGGCCCACCTCGCCCCCCCCCCCCCCCCCCCCCCGCGCCCCCACTTTGGGCACATGGCCGGCCCAGCCGCCCCTACCTCCCCCTCCCCCCAAATCTCTCTCCTCTCTCCTGCGGGCCCCGCCTGTCATACCCCTCCCCTCCCCAACTCCCTCTCCTCTGCCCTAGCCGCCGCCGCCCTCTCCCCCCTCGCCCGTCGCCGCCGCCCCGATCCCCTGCTCGCCGCCGATCCCCGCCCGCGGTGAGCCCCTCCCTCCCCTCTCCCCTTCCCTCTCCCCTCCCTCCCCCTTCCCCGAGCTCGTCGGCGCCCTCCCCGCACCGTGGGCGCGCTCGCCCCGGCCTCGAGCTCGCCGGCCATGGCGGCCCGGCGCCCCGTCCCGGCCTCGTCCGCTCGTGCTCGGCACGGCGGCGCTCGGCCCGGCCTCGCCGGCCATGGCGCCCGGCCCCGGCGCCCTCCCACGGCGTGGCGAGACCCGCCCTGTCCGCGCGCGCCCGCCCTCGGCTCGCCGGCCCCGCTCCCCCCCGTCCCCGCTCCCTCCCCGGCTTGGGCGCGGCCCAGCCATGGCTGCCCGCCCGCGGCTCGCCGGCGCGGCGCGCTCGCGCGGCCATGGTGCGGCTGTGGCGCGGCCCGGCTTCGGCCCCCGCCCGGCGCGGCTCCCTCGCCCGCCCCGCTCGGTGCGGCCTCCCCCGCCCGGCGCGTGGCCGCGGCGTTCCGGCGCGCGCCCGGCGTCCCGCCCCGGCTTTCCCCGCTCGCGGCGCTCGACCCCGGCCACTGCGCGGCCTCGCCCGCCCACGCAGCCCCGGTCCCGGCGTGGCCTCGGCGTGCGCGCGGAGCCCCGGCACGGCCCGTGCACGCACAGTGCCCCCCGGCGAGCTCGCCGCACCCGCGGCTCGCGGCCATGGCGGCTTGGTCCCGCCCGCCCCGGCGTGTCCTGCTCGCGTCACGATGGCCCCGACGCGTGCGCGACTCGTTCGCGGCGCGTTAGCGTGGCTTTGCGCACGCGCGTGTTCGCGCAGCAATTTGGCGTAGCTCGTCGTGCTCGCGACGCGACGCATAGCGCCTTGTCGCGTTCGCGACACGATTGTCTACCCCCGAGCCACCCGTCTACCCCCCTGTGCATTCCGTGCGTAGTGAGCGTGTTATGTAATCAATAAATGGAAACCCAAATTAGAAATTGTTTACGTTAATTAATTCATGTAAGTGATTATCTACCTCATCTAATGTCGATCAACTGAAAATGGTCATGATTCGAGTTATTCATGTAGCTAATCCTTTTGTTAGAACTAATTGGAGCTAAGTAGAACTAGAGCACGTAACGTCTAGTTATTCGTCTACCCGTAGTACGTCTCGGGCATAAGCTTTAACCCCTGCGAGACCTTCCCCTGTTTCTTTCTAACCATGGTAAATGTAATATCGTATGTCATATTCTATGCATGTTTAATCTACTTGTTCTCTTGTATGGTGTACTGTTTGTTTCCTAATTTGAATGGATGGATGTATGTCTGCACTCGCATAGAGAACGATCTGGTTGAAGAGCCCGAAGAACTCGCAGGAGAAGCCCCTGAGCAGCAGTCGGTTGGTGGAGGCAAGTGTCCCTTGACCTATCTCTGTCCTATTCATTATTTAATTCACCTCCCGCTTTACACATTTATGCCTAAGGATTGACTAGCTTTTGTTGTCCATATCCTTGTTTACCTATTTGGGTTGGATTATTATTGTTTAGCTTTATGCTATTGCTCAAACTCTAATCAATGAACATGATGAGATTATCTATGATACGCTGTTTTCCCTTCTCTTATTATGATGTTGTACTTGTGGCCTTTAAGGGGGCTCGAGCGGTTTCTCGAATGCCTCTCCGTAAGGACCTGTTCATTGGATGACCGCCCGGGAAAACAGTGCAACCATGAGGGTGGAATGGGATGCCCTTAGCTGAATAATTAGAGGATCCGGGGTGTAGTTCGCTTAGCCGTTGTGCCGTCAATGGGGCTCGATGTATGCGGCTCGCTCTGCCAAGTTTGGGTTCGCCCCTTGGGAAGGAGTGCGGTGCATTTAGGAAACCTAACGGGTGGCTACAGCCCCAGGGAATCTTTGTAAAGGCTATGTAGTGATGCCCTGCTGGGTCACCTTGGTAGTGATCAATGGAGAGTCATGATCTCCGGGCAGAAAGGGAATCACGGCTTGTGGGTAAAGTGCACAACCTCTGCAGAGTGTTTGAAAACTGATATATCAGCCGTGCTCGCGGTTATGAGCGGACAAGGGAGCTCCAATGATTAGTGGTACTTGATCAGAGACACTTTGGTTTATAGGTGGCAATGAGATTGATGGTTTTGGTTATGACTATGGTGCTGGTAAGTGGTATTCTTTCCGTTTGGAAAGGGTACATCGGGCTAATAACTTGGGTTAATGCTAAAACCCGACTTTCTATTAGTAAATAATAATCTGACCAACTAAAAGCAACTGCTTGACTTATCCCCACATAAAGCTAGTCCACTACAGCCAAACAGGATACTTGCTGAGTATGTTGATGTGTACTCACCCTTGCTCTACACACCAACCCCCCCCCCCCCCCATCCCCAGGTTGTCAGCATTGCAACCACTGCTCAGGCGAAGATGAAGCTGTGGAAGGAGACTTTCAGGAGTTCCAAGACTACGACGAGTTCTAGGCGTGGGTTAGCGGCAACCCCCAGTCGGCTGCCTGTGAAGGCCGCGTTTATCTACGTTTCTTTTCCGCACTTTGATTTATTGTAAAGACTATGTGGATGTCTCAGACATATGATGTAATCGACTATTATTTCCCTTCTTAATACTATTTGAGCACTGTGTGATGATGTCCATGTTATGTAACTGATGTGTACGTGAATTGCTGATCCTGGCACGTACATGGTTCGCATTCGGTTTGCCTTCTAAGACCGGGTGTGACATAAGTGGTATCAAAGCCGTGTTGACTGTAGGACCGCTAACCTAGAGTAGAATGGTCGTTCTAAGAACTATAGACCTTTGTCCCTGCCTTGACTTTGATATCCCTTCAAAAGTTGGTCATACCGACCAAACCTATGTTCTACTATATAATATACCTTGCTGAAAATTGTGTTTTATTCTAATCCTTCATTTACTTATGGTTCATTATTTGCGGCCATGCAAGATGCTGCACGGCGTGCGCTTTCGCACTACTGCTCGGTTCTCGGTGGGGTAGCTGACGGTCTCGACCTGAAGTATTACCCCCGCTGTCCATCTGGCAGCACAGGAGGAGTGATTGTCTCACCCGTCGATGAGGACAATCCTAGGTTGAGCAGCACAGTCAACCTAGCCGCCGTGCTAAACACGGAGCTGGACCATGCATTAGACGAGCTGAGTAGGGCTCGTGCTGAGATCGCCCTGCTGCGGGCTGAGCGCGCGGAACGTCGTTGATAGTCGCCTAGAGGGGGGTGAATAGGGCGAAACTGAAATTTACAAATATAAACACAACTACAAGCCGGGTTAGCGTTAGAAATAAAACCGAGTCCGCGAGAGGGTGTAAAACAAATCGCAAGCGAGTAAAGCGGTGAGACACAAGGATTTGTTTTACCGAGGTTCGGTTCTCGCAAACCTACTCCCCGTTGAGGAGGCCACAAAGGCCGGGTCTTTTTCAACCCTTTCCCTCTCTCAAACGGTCCCTCGGACCGAGTGAGCTTCTCTTCTCAAATCACTTGGGAATCAAACTTCCCGCAAGGACCACCACACAATTGGTGTCTCTTGCCTCAATTACAAGTGAGTGTTTGATCACAAGAAAGAATGCCAAAGAAAAGAAGCGATCCAAGCGCAAGAGCTCAAATGAACACTACAAATCACTCTCTCTAGTCACTAAGGCTTTGTGTGAAGTTGGGAGAGGATTTGATCTCTTTTGGTGTGCTTTGCAATGAATGCTAGCTCTTGTATAGTGGTTGGAAGCTGGAAAACTTGGATGCAATGAATGGTGGGGTGGTTGGGGGTATTTATAGCCCCAACCACCAAACTAGCCGTTTGGTGGGGCTGACTGTCGTATGGTGCACCGGACAGTCCGGTGTACACCGGACATGTCCGGTGCGCCAGCCACGTCACCAAAGCCGTTGGAATTTGACCGTTGGAGTTCTGTCTTCTGGGCCCGCCTCGATGTCCGGTGCACACCGGACATGTACTGTTCAATGTCCGGTGCGCCAGTATGGGCGTGCCTGACTTCTGCGCGCTTCTGGCGCGCATTGAATGCGCCTGCAGGTGACCGTTGGCGCGAAGTAGCCGTTGCTCCGCAGTCGCACCGGACAGTCCGGTGTACACCGGACATGTCCGGTGAATTATAGCGGAGAAGCCGTTGAGATTTCCTGAGGCTGCCAAGTTCCAGAGCCGCGTCTTCTTGGAGCACCGGACACTGTCCGGTGTACACCAGACAGTCCGGTGAATTATAGCGCGTCGGCTTCTGAAAAATCCCGAGGCTGAGGAGTTCTGCGCGAGGTCCCCTGGTGCACCGGACACTGTCCGGTGCGCCACCGGACAGTCCGGTGCGCCAGACCAGGGAGCCTTTCGGGATGCCTTTTAGCTCTCTACTTTGAACCCAACTTTGGTCTTTTTAATTGGCTTGTTGTGAACCTTTGACACCTGTATAACTTATACACTAGAGCAAACTAGTTAGTCCAATTGTTTGTGTTGGGCAATTCAACCACCAAAATTAATTAGGAACTAGGTGTAAGTCTAATTCCCTTTCAATCTCCCCCTTTTTGGTGATTGATGCCAACACAAACCAAAGAAAATATAGAAGTGCATAATTGAACTAGTTTGCATAATGTAAGTGCAAAGGTTGCTTGGAATTGAGCCAATATAAATACTTACAAGATATGCATGGATTGTTTCTACATTGTTAATATTTTGGACCACGCTTGCACCACATGTTTTGTTTTTGCAACTATTTTGTAAATCCTTTTTAAAGTTCTTTTGCAAATAGTCAAAGGTAAATGAATAAGATTTTGCAAAGCATTTTCAAGATTTGAAATTTTCTCCCCCTGTTTCAAATGCTTTTCCTTTGACTAAACAAAACTCCCCCTAAATGAGATCCTCCTCTTAGTGTTCAAGAGGGTTTTGATATATCATTTTTGAAATACAACTTTCTCCCCTTTTGAACACAATAAGATACCAATTTGAAATTTACCAATTAAAAATCTCAAATTTTTTTAAAAAAATTAGGTGGTGGTGCGGTCCTTTTGCTTTGGGCTCTCATACTTTCTCCCCCTTTGGCATGAATCGCCAAAAACGGAATCATTAGAGCCCTCGAAGTACTTTCTTCCCCTTTGGTCATAAATAAATGAGTTAAGATTATACCAAAGACGAAGTCCTTTTGCTCTCTCCCCCAAAGATGGAGAGTGGCGCGGAGCGACGGCGAAGGATGAGTTACGGAGTGGAAGCCTTTGTCTTCGCCGAAGACTCCAATTCCCTTTCAATACACCTATGACATGGTTTGAATTAGACTTGAAAAACACATTAGTCATAGCACATGAAAGAGATATGATCAAAGGTATATAAAAGAGCTATGTGTGCAATTTAACAAAAGAAGTTCCTAGAATCAAGAATATTTAGCTCATGCCTAAGTTTGTTAAAAGTTTGTTCATCAAGAGGCTTGGTAAAGATATCGGCTAATTGATCTTTAGTGTTAATGTAAGAAATCTCGATATCTCCCTTTTGTTGGTGATCCCTAAGAAAATGATACCGAATGGCTATGTGTTTAGTGCGGCTATGCTCGACGGGATTATCCGCCATCTTGATTGCACTCTCATTATCACATAGCAAAGGGACTTTGGTTAATTTGTAACCGTAGTCCCACAGGGTTTGCCTCATCCAAAGCAATTGCGCGCAACAATGGCCTGCGGCAATGTACTCGGCTTCGGCGGTGGAAAGAGCGACCGAATTTTGCTTCTTTGAAGCCCAAGACACCAAGGATCTTCCCAAGAACTGGCAAGTCCCCGATGTGCTCTTTCTATTGATTTTACACCCCGCCCAATCGGCATCCGAATAACCAATTAAATCAAATGTGGATCCCCTAGGATACCAAAGCCCAAACTTAGGAGTGTAAGCCAAATATCTCAAGATTCGTTTCACGGCCGTAAGGTGAGCTTCCTTAGGGTCGGCTTGGAATCTTGCACACATGCATACGGAAAGCATAATATCCGGTCGAGATGCACATAAATAGAGTAAAGAACCTATCATCGATCGGTATACCTTTTGATCCACGGACTTACCTCCTGTGTCGAGGTCGAGATGCCCATTGGTTCCCGTGGGTGTCTTGATGGGCTTGGCATCCTTCATCCCAAACTTGTTTAGAATATCTTGAGTATACTTCGTTTGGCTAATGAAGGTGCCCTCTTGGAGTTGCTTCACTTGAAATCCCAAGAAGTACTTCAACTCCCCCATCATAGACATCTCGAATTTTTGTGTCATGATCCTACTAAATTCTTCACATGTAGACTTGTTAGTAGACCCAAATATAATATCATCAACATAAATTTGGCATACAAACAAGTCATTATCAAGAGTTTTAGTGAATAGAGTAGGATCGGCCTTTCCGACTTTGAATTCATTAGTGATAAGGAAATCTCTAAGGCATTCATACCATGCTATTGGGGCTTGCTTGAGCCCATAAAGCGCCTTAGAGAGTTTATAGACATGGTTAGGGTACTCACTATCTTCAAAGCTGGGAGGTTGCTCAACATAGACCTCTTCCTTGATTGGTCCATTGAGGAAGGCACTTTTCACGTCCATTTGATAAAGCTTAAAGCCATGGTAAGTAGCATAGGCCAATAATATACGAATTGACTCAACCCTAGCTACGGGTGCATAGGTTTCACCAAAATCCAAACCTTCGACTTGGGAGTATCCCTTGGCCACAAGTCGAGCTTTGTTCCTTGTCACCACACCATGCTCATCTTGCTTGTTGCGGAAGACCCATTTGGTTCCTACAACATTTTGATTAGGACGTGGAACTAAATGCCATACCTCATTCCTAGTGAAATTGTTGAGCTCCTCTTGCATCGCCACCACCCAATCCGAATCTTGGAGTGCTTCTTCTACCCTGTGTGGCTCAATAGAGGAAACAAAAGAGTAATGCTCACAAAAATGTGCAACACGAGATCTAGTAGTTACCCCCTTATGAATGTCACTGAGGATGGTGTCGACGGGGTGATCTCGTTGAATTGCTTGGTGGACTATTGGGTGCGGCGGCCTTTGTTCCTCATCCTCCTTGTCTTCCTCATTTGCATCTCCCCCTTGATCATTGCCATCATCTTGAGGTGGCTCATTTGCTTGATCTTCTACTTCATCCACTTGAGCTTCATCCTCATTTTGAGTCGGTGGAGATGCTTGCATGGAGGAGGATGGTTGATCTTGTGCATTTGGAGGCTCTTCGGATTCCTTAGGACACACATCCCTAATGGACATGTTCCTTAGCGCGATGCACGGAGCCTCTTCAATACCTATCTCATCAAGATCAACTTGCTCTACTTGAGAGCCATTAGTCTCATCAAACACAACGTCACAAGAAACTTCAACTTGTCCAGAGGACTTGTTAAAGACTCTATATACCCTTGTGTTTGAATCATATCCTAGTAAAAAGCCTTCTACAGTCTTAGGAGCAAATTTAGATTTTCTACCTCTTTTAACAAGAATAAAGCATTTGCTACCAAAGACTCTAAAATATGAAATATTGGGCTTTTACCGGTTAGGAGTTCATAGGATGTCTTCTTGAGGATTCGGTGTAGATACAACCGGTTGATGGCGTAGCAAGCGGTGTTGACCACCTCGGCCCAAAACCGATCCGAAGTCTTGTACTCATCAAGCATGGTCCTTGCCATGTCCAATAGAGTTCGATTCTTCCTCTCCACTACACCATTTTGTTGTGGCATATAGGGAGAAGAGAACTCATGCTTGATGCCTTCCTCCTCAAGGAAGCCTTCGATTTGAGAGTTCTTGAACTCCGTCCCGTTGTCGCTTCTAATTTTCTTGATCCTTAAGCCGAACTCGTTTTGAGCTCGTCTTAAGAACCCCTTTAAGGTTTCTTGGGTTTGAGATTTTTCCTGCAAAAAGAACACCCAAGTGAAGCGAGAATAATCATCCACTATTACAAGACAATACTTACTCCCGCCGATGCTTATGTAAGCAATCGGGCCGAATAGATCCATGTGGAGTAGCTCAAGCGGCCTATCAGTCGTCATGATGTTCTTGTGTGGATGATGGGCACCAACTTGCTTTCCTGCTTGGCATGCGCTACAAACCCTGTCTTTCTCAAAATGAACATTTGTTAGTCCTAAAATGTGTTCTCCCTTTAGAAGCTTATGAAGATTGTTCATCCCAACATGGGCTAGTCGGCGGTGCCAGAGCCAACCCATGTTAGTCTTAGCAATTAAGCATGTGTCGAGTTCAGCTCTATCAAAATCTACTAAGTATAGCTGACCCTCTAACACACCCTTAAATGCTATTGAATCATCACTTCTTCTAAAGACAGTGACACCTACATCAGTAAAGAGACAGTTGTAGCCCATTTTGCATAATTGAGATACAGAAAGCAAATTGTAATCTAGAGAATCTACAAGAAAAACATTGGAAATGGAATGGTCAGGGGATATAGCTATTTTACCCAAACCTTTGACCAAACCTTGATTTCCATCCCCGAATGTGATAGCTCGTTGGGGATCCTGGTTTTTCTCGTAGGAGGAGAACATCTTCTTCTCCCCTGTCATATGGTTTGTGCACCCGCTGTCGAGTATCCAACTTGAGCCCCCGGATGCATAAACCTACAAAACAATTTTAGTTCTTGACTTTAGGTACCCAAACGGTTTTGGGTCCTTTGGCATTAGAAACAAGAACTTTGGGAACCCAAACACAAGTTTTGGAGCCCTTGTGTTTGCCCCCAACAAACTTGGCAACTACCTTGCCGGATTTGTTAGTCAAAACATAAGAAGCATCAAAAGTTTTAAATGAAAGACTATGTTCATTTGATGCATTAGGAGTTCTCTTCTTAGGCAACTTAGCACGGGTTGGTTGCCTAGAACTAGATGTCTCACCCTTATACATAAAAGCATGATTTGGGCCAGAGTGAGACTTCCTAGAGTGAATTCTCCTAATCTTGCTCTCGGGATAACCGACAGGGTACAAAATGTAACCCTCGTTATCCTGAGGCATGGGAGCCTTGCCCTTTACAAAGTTTGACAATTTCTTAGGAGGGGCACTAATTTTGACATTGTCTCCCCTTTGGAAGCCAATGCCATTCTTGATGCCAGGGCGTCTCCCATTATAGAGCATACTTCTAGCAAATTTAAATTTTTCATTTTCTAAGTTATGCTCGGCAATTTTAGCATCTAATTTTGCTATATGATCATTTTGTTGTTTAATTAAAGACATGTGATCATGAATAGCATTAATATCAACATCTCTACATCTAGTACAAATAGATACATGCTCAACAATAGATGTAGAGGGTTTGCAAGATTTTAATTCTACAACCTTAGCTTGTAACATGTCATTCTTAGTTCTAAGGTCGGAAATAGTAGCATTGCAAACATCAAAATCTTTAGCCTTAGCAAGCAATTTTTCATTTTCAATCCTAAGGCTAGCAAGAGAAATGTTCAATTCTTCAATTCTAGCAAGTAAATCATCATCATTATTTCTAGAATTGGTAATTGAAACATTACAAACATGAGAATCAACCTTAGCTAACAAATTAGCATTTTCATTTCTAAGGTTGTCTATTGTCTCATGGCAAGTGCTTAGCTCACTAGATAATTTTTCACATTTCTCAATTTCTAGAGCATAAGCATTTTTAACCTTAACATGTTTCTTATTTTCCTTAATTAGGAAGTCCTCTTGAGAATCCAAAAGGTCATCCTTTTCATGAATAGCACTAATTAATTCATTTAATTTTTCCTTTTGTTCCATGTTAAGGTTGGCAAAAAGGGTACGCAACTTATCTTTCTCATCACTAGCATTATCATCACTAGAGGACTCATATCTAGTGGAGGATTTAGATTTAACCTTCTTCCTTTTACCGTCCTTTGCCATGAGGCACTTGTGGCCGACGTTGGGGAAGAGGAGTCCCTTGGTGACGGCGATGTTGGCGGCGTCCTCGTCGTCAGAGGAGTCGGTGGAGCTCTCGTCGGAGTCCCATTCGCGGCACACGTGGGCATCGCCGCCCTTCTTCTTGTGGTACCTCTTCTTTTCTCTCCTCTTGCCCTTCTTGTCGTTATCCCTGTCACTGTCACTTGATAATGGATATTTAGCAATAAAGTGACCGGGCTTACCACACTTGTAGCAAACCTTCTTGGAACGGGATTTGTAATCCTTCCCCTTCCGTTGCTTGAGGATTTGGCGAAAGCTTTTGATGATTAAAGCCATCTCCTCGTTGTCGAGCTTTGAAGCGTCGATTGGTTGTCTACTTGGTGTAGACTCCTCCTTCTTCTCCTCCGTTGCCTTGAAAGCCACCGGTTGTGCTTTGGACATGGAGGAATCATCAAGCTCGTTGATCTTCTTTGAGCCCTTGATCATACATTCAAAGCTCACAAAATTCCCGATAACTTCCTCGGGGGTCATTAGTGTATATCTAGGATTACCACGAATTAATTGAACTTGAGTGGGGTTAAGGAAGATGAGTGATCTAAGAATAACCTTAACCACTTCGTGGTCATCCCATTTCTTGCTCCCAAGGTTGCGCACTTGGTTCACCAAGGTTTTGAGCCGGTTGTACATATCTTGTGGCTCCTCCCATTGGCGAAGACGGAAGCGACCGAGCTCCCCCTCGATCGTTTCCCGCTTGGTGATCTTGGTGAGTTCATCACCCTCATGCGCGGTCTTGAGTAGATCCCAAATCTCCTTTGCATTCTTCAACCCTTGTACCTTGTTATATTCCTCTCTACTTAGAGAGGCAAGGAGTATTGTTGTGGCTTGGGAGTTGAAGTGCTCGATTTGGGCTACTTCATCTACATCATAGTCTTTATCCCCTACGGATGGTACCTGTGCACCAAACTCAACAACATCCCATATACTTTTGTGGAGTGAGGTTAGATGAAATCGCATTAAATCACTCCACCTAGCGTAATCTTCACCATCAAAAGTTGGTGGTTTGCCTAATGGGACGGAAAGTAAAGGTGTATGTTTGGAAATGCGAGGGTAGCGTAGGGGAATCTTACTATACTTCTTACGCTCTTGGCGCTTAGAAGTGACGGACGCCGCGTCGGAGCCGGAGGTGGATGCCGATGAAGAATCGGTCTCGTAGTAGACCACCTTCCTCATCCTCTTTTTCTTGTCCCCACTCCGTTGCGGCTTGTGGGAGGAAGACTTCTCCTTCTTCTCTTTGTGTGAAGAAGATTTCTTCTCCTTCCCTTTGGAGGAGTCCTTCTTCTTCTCCTTCCCTTTGGAGGAGTCTTTCTTCTCCTTCCTCTTGGTGCGGGACTCTTCC
This sequence comes from Zea mays, assembly GCF_902167145.1. Taxonomy (NCBI): domain Eukaryota; kingdom Viridiplantae; phylum Streptophyta; class Magnoliopsida; order Poales; family Poaceae; genus Zea; species Zea mays. The sequence continues at coordinate 54,850,906 of NC_050097.1, forward strand.
GATGAAGTGCTCCCGTGGCTTGTAGTGGGCTTTTCGCCGGTCTCCATCTCCTTCTTGGCGTGATCTCCCGACTGTTGGGGCGAAGGCAAAGACGCCACCCTTCGCTCGAGGCCTCCGCCGCAGTGGATGGTCTGACAGAGACAAAGCGGGCAGGGACGCCCTTCGCTCCATTCGGCACTTTGACGAAGGCCTGCGGCGACGTCTTCCCGCGGCGCGGCCTCGTTCAGTCCCAAGGCCCACGTGTAATCTGGCCCATTGTAACGGGCCCCGCGTGGCCGCCTCTGCATTACGGGCCTAACTTGTAAAGTCGTACTTGTAATTACAGCTTGTAACCCTGCTTTATGGGAATATTCCGGGGATAAACTAGGTGTCTGAGGGCACATGCGTCCTTAACACAAGGCGTTGGGCACTCAGATACCTATAAATACCCCCGCACAGTGCCCGTGAGAGGCTAGATTAACAGAGCTGTTGCCCCCGTGCACGTAACCCTGTTGTCACCACTGTTCACCCTTGTTGGCCTCCTTGCTGTTGAGAGTGGTCCCAACATTTGGCGCCCACCGTTCGTGCTACGACAAAACCACCCGCGATGGCACCCAAGAGAGCTATCCCGAAGGCTGACGAGGCTGCGAAGGCTGCACTGCTGGCCGCAAGAAAGGGCAAGGCCCTCGTCCTCACCCAATCCACCCACCAAGAGCCCACTGAAGACAATGTTCCCCACACCGGCGAAGACGACACCTTCCGCACCTGCGGAACCGAAGGACAGTCGCAGCCGCCCCCAGGCTTCGCCCCACTGGAAGGCGCGGACCTCACCGAGGACGGTGAGGTCCTCGGCGTCTCAACAGAAGAACAGCTGCAGCTGCGCGCCCTGCGCCTCAGGAACCGCAATCTCCAGAGGCAGAAAGAGATACTGGAGGCCAAGCGCCAGCGTGTGTCCGCATTAGCCAAAGTGCGACAAATGATACGCGACGAGGAGCAGAAGGCCCAGGACCTCGAGCGCGAGATCGCGCTGATGCAGCGCGAAGGCCACCTCGGTCTACAGCAAGAGTCACCCCTCCAACAGCGCACACAACCGGAGGACACGCGCGAAGGCCACCTCGGTCGACAGCATGGCCCACCCCTGCAGCACCGGGCGCAGCCGGAGAACCCGCGTTTCCCCCAGCATGACTACGCCTCCCAGCACGGCGCGCCATTCCAAGGGGTCAACTACCTCGACGAGCGAAGTCCCCTGGCGCCACACCTACAAGTGACGCCTTGGCCAGCTAACTTTCGAGCGGGGGCATACCCCAAGTACAACGGCAGCACCGACCCGGCGCAATACATCATGAGTTATCAAGTCGTCGTTGCATCAGCCGGAGGGGACGACGCCACAATGGCGAAGTCTTTCATCATCGCCCTAGAGGGCCCAGCACTCACCTGGTTCACCAGATTGCCTCCGCTGTCCATTGATTCGTGGAGAAGTCTCAGGGACAAGTTCCTCCTCAACTTCCAGGGGTACCGTCCAGACACCGACGCTTTGGCCGAGCTCTCGCTTTGCAAACAGCTGGAAAAGGAGACTCTGCGGGAGTATTACCGCAAGTTCTTAACACTCAAGTCGCAGCTGCCCTCTGTCGATGATCAGATCGCTATCCACTACGCCATCAGTGGCCTTCGGGCCGGCGTCCTCTACAGCCACTGTATCAGAGATCCACCCAAGAGCTTGCAGGAGCTATATCAGCTCTTCGAAAAATATGCCAAATCCGAAGAGCTCCACCAGCGCAAGGTCGAGTCACAACGGAAACCCAAAGATGCCCCGCAGTCCAGCCGCACGTGGACAAGGACTCCGCAGCCAGACTCCGGTCGAGATGGCCGCAGTCAGCAGCAAGTGCACAACATCGTCAACCAACAGCCTGCTGCTGACCCCCCTCGTCGCCAGGAATATCCCCCCCAGGGCCGCGGAAATGGAACTCGCGGCAGGGGTCGAGGGCGAGCGCAGCAGCCGCCGCGCCGGTTCTACTGCCTTTTTCACGGCGAAGACTGCGCCCACCAAACCAAAGACTGCCCCGAGACGAAGGCCACCAGAGACAGAATGGCGCAGGCGCAGCCAGCCGACAATCCCAGAATTGTCGCGCATAATTACCAGCCACCCCCTCCACTATATATCCATGCTCCCGCTCCGCATCCACCGCACCACGCTTACCAACACCATCAGGAAGTACAAATCGTACCTCCTCCACAACCACCACCACACCAGCAACACCAAAACATCCCCCATGCCCCAAAGCAGGAAGACTTCGCCGATCAACCATATCGCGGAGTCATTCACATGATAACAGGGGGGTCTAGCACCGACTTCGACACCAAGCGGCAGAAGCGGGACCACTACCGCAGCATCAACCATGTCGCCGTCACTGGCCCAGTCGTGCAGACGAAGTGGTCCCACATACCGCTAACCTTCGACGCACGAGACGTCGACCTGCGCAGCGCCCCCCACATCGACGCCATGGTCATCAATTGCAGCGTGGCAGGCTGGGACTTACACAAAGTCCTAGTCGACAACGGCAGTCAGGCGGACATCATCTTCCTCCACGCCTTCGACCGCATGGGTATAAGCCACAGCTTGCTGAAGCCTTCGGACAACCCGTTATATGGTTTCGGCGGCAAGGGCACCTTTCCAGTTGGCAAGATAGAGTTGCCCCTCTCCTTCGGTGTAGCACCCAATGCCCGAAGTGAGCAAGTAACCTTCGACATTGTCGACATGGTATATCCGTACAACGCCATCATGGGCCGGGGCTCCATCAATAAGTTCGAAGCTGCCATCCACGGGTTGTACCTATGTATGAAGATACCAGGTCCGCTAGGCGCCATTACAATCTACGGCAACCAGCAGACGGCGCACAACATAGAGCGGGACTTCGTGCCTGGTCAGAGGAACGTACACTGTCTCTCGACCCAGCGTGAGGTCCCCGCGCCCGCCAGCCCAACCGACAAGCAGCACGACAAGGCACAGTTGCAGTGCCAAGACGGGACCAAGACTGTCCCCCTCGATCAGGCCACGCCCAAGCAGACAGTCACTATCAGCGAAGACCTCACCTCACATGAAGAAGAGAAACTTCTCTGCTGCCTGGCCAAGAATAAAGATGTCTTCGCCTGGTCCGCCCTCGACCTGGTCGGAGTCAGCCGATCCATAATTGAGCACAGCTTGGGAATTGACCCTTCGGTGCGACCCAAAAAGCAGAGGCTTCGCAAAATGTCAGACGAAAAGACAGAGGCCGCCAAGGCGGAGGTGCACCGCCTCCTGGAGGCTAAATTCATCGAGCCAGTGGCTTACCCCACGTGGCTCTCCAATGTTGTGATGGTGCAGAAAAAAAGCGGGAAATGGCGAATGTGCATAGACTTCACCAGTCTCAATAAGGCCTGCCCAAAGGACAATTTCCCGTTGCCGCGGATCGACAAAATAGTCGATAGCGCGGCCGGATGCGAGGTCATGTCCCTCCTCGACTGCTTCTCCGGCTATCACCAGATATACATGAAGGAGGAAGACAAGGCTAGCACCAGCTTTATAACACCCTTCGGCACTTATTGCTTTATCAGAATGCCGGAGGGTCTAAAGAATGCCGGGTCCACCTTCTCCAGACTCACCAAAACAGTACTCGAAGGGCAGGTCGGCAGAAATATACATATGTGGACGACATCGTCGTCGCCAGCAAGAATAAGGAGGACCATCTCGCCGACCTGGCCGAGACATTCGCGAACATGCGATATGCACGACTCCGCCTAAACCCGGAAAAGTGCGTCTTCGGTGTTCGCCAGGGCAAGATATTGGGCTACCTGGTGTCCCGCCGCGGCATCGAGGCCAACCCAACCAAGATCCAGGCCATCGTCGATATGTCGCCTCCGCAGACCGCCAGGGACGTCCAGCGTCTGACAGGCAGATTGGCCGCTCTCAACAGATTCATCTCCAGGTCCGCCGAGCGAAGTCTCCCCTTCCTCAAAACACTCCGCGGCGCGAAGGACTTCGCCTGGGGACCGGAGCAAGCAGCGGCCTTCGCCTCACTAAAACAGTACTTGTCGGAGCTGGCCATCCTCACAAGCCCCGACTCCTCGCTCCCCTTATTGCTCTATGTCGCGGCTTCGCCGCACGCGGTCAGCGCGGCACTGGTGCAGGAGCAGACAGTCGAGGGCGCAGTCAGACAATGCCCTGTTTACTATGTCTCCGAAGTCCTGACACCGTCCAAATGCAACATGACAGAGCTGGAGAAGATCGCCTACGCAGTTGTTATGTCCTCGCGCAAGCTGCGCCATTACTTTGAAGCATTCAAGGTCCGAGTCACCTCAGACAGGGGGCTCGGCGAACTATTCAGAAACCCGGAGGCATCAGTGAGGATTGCCAAGTGGGCAGCCGAACTCTCCGGCTACCACATCAGCTTCGAGCCCAGGACAGCTATCAAGTCGCAAGTCCTGGCAGACTTCGTCGTCGACTGGACTGGGCCAGTAACACAGCCGGACCCGTCCACAGAGAAGGTCTGGACTATCCATTGCGACGGTGCATGGTGTCATGCGGGGGCAGGCGTCGCTGCAGTCGTCACCTCACCAGCCGGAGTCAAACACAGATATGCAGCACGCCTCAGCTTCGCTATGGATTCCGACAAATGTACAAACAACATAGCAGAGTATGAAGCGGTTATCCTCGGCCTCCGCAAGCTAAGGGCCCTCGGAGTCACCACATGTATCATCAAAACAGACTCCAAGATAGTTGCCGGCCAGGTCGAAAAAGACTATGCAGCAAAAGACCCCGCGCTCATGCAATACCTCGCGGCTATCCGAAGTCTCGAAAGACAGTTCAAGGGATTCACCCTGCAGCATGTGGACAGGGCCAAGAACGAGGAAGCCGATGCATTAGCCAAGGCCGCCGCCAGGGGCGAGCCCCTGCCCTCCGACGTGTTCTTTCACACTATCGGCACGCCAGCCGTCCGGAGCCCCGAAGGGCTCCAAATAACTAATGATAGCGAGGGCCACCGTATAGTCAACCTAATCATGACCGAAGACTGGCGGGCACCAATAACCCTGTTCCTACAGGGGTACTATCATCCAACCGACGTCAGTGAGGCAAAGCGCCTCAGACATCGAAGCCGGGACTTCGCACTGATCGAGGGCCAATTATACAAGAAAGGGGTCAGTCAGCCAATGCTTAAATGCGTCACCGAAACCGAAGGCATGCAAATCCTGCGCGAGGTCCACAGTGGCACGTGCGGCTCGCACGCGGGGCCAAGGGCCCTGGCTGCAAAGGTGATCCGACAAGGGTTTTACTGGCCTGCAATGATCTGCGCCGCAAATCGAGTCACAAGGTCCTGCGAAGCCTGCCAGAAGTTCTCTCCTCGGTCAGACAACCCCTCGCAATATACAAAGCTGATTGCCCATACATGGCCTCTCCAGCGCTGGGGCCTGGACATTGTCGGGCCCCTGCCCACCGCTCAGGGGAACCTTAAGTTCGCCTTCGTAGCCGTCGAATACTTCACCAAATGGATTGAAGCGAGGGCTGTTTCCACAATCACATCAAAGACTACCCAAAAATTCTTCTGGCAGAACATTGTTTGCCGCTTCGGAGTACCGTCCGAGCTAACAGTTGACAACGGCAAGCAGTTCGACAGTCAAGACTTCAAGGATTTTTGTTTCTCCATCGGCACCAAGCTTGCCTTCGCCTCAGTCTATCATCCGCAGTCCAACGGGGTCGTGGAGCGTGCCAACGGAAAAATCTTCACAGCTGTCAAGAAGATGCTCCTCGATGAAAAAAAGGCAGATGGACCGATTTATTACCGGAGGCAGTCTGGGCGTTAAACACAACTGAGTGCAGGGCAACCGGGTTCACTCCTTTCCGCCTTCTATACGGGTCGGAGGCAATGACTCCGCAAGAAATAAAGCATGGGTCCCCGCGTACAGTTCCGTCAGCCGTCCCCGACATGGACGAGCCAACTTCAAAAGATCTCATTGACGGAGACCGGGTCTTCGCCCTGCAGGCCCTAAACAAATACCAAGCCCAGACCAAAGCATGGCGCGACCATGCAGTCATCCCGAGGGAGTTCAGCGAGGGGGACCTCGTACTCGTCCGAACAGCTCGGACGGAGTCCAAAGGCAAGTTGGAGCCCAAGTGGGAGGGCCCCTTCATAGTCAAGACAAAAGCTTCCCCCAGCGCTTACAGGCTCACAACGCCAAACGGCGAGGACCTGGAGCACTCCTGGAACATCGACAACCTTCGCAAATTTTTTGTTTGACTCATTTAGGGCTGATTTCGCCCTTGTAATTCGCCGCAACCAAACTTATACCGGCCCGCACTCTTTTCCTCCCGGGGGGTGAGGTTTTTAACGAGGCGGAGCCATGTAATATATGTGAGAAAAATCCCCCGCAAAAGCATGTGTCGAAAAAAGACCGCGACAACGGTCTTCGGCATTCGACCAATTCGAAGTCACCGCGAGGCTAAGCGCTAGCCACCCTCGCGTGCGACAAATCCGCGCAGAAGTCGCCTAAGGGTGCAGCCGGACCAAGCACAACAAGTGCGCAAAAATCCGAAGTCTATCGCGAAGACTATCCGCGCAGAAGTCGCCTAAGGGTGCAGCCGGACTAAGCACAACAAGTGCGCAAAAATCCGAAGTCTATCGCGAAGACTATCCGCGCAGAAGTCGCCTAAGGGTGCGGCCGGACTAAGCACAACAAGTGCGCAAAAATCCGAAGTCTATCGCGAAGACTATCCGCGCAGAAGTCGCCTAAGGGTGCAGCCGGACTAAGCACAACAAGTGCGCAAAAATCCGAAGTCTATCGCGAAGACTATCCGCGCCGAAGTCGCCTAAGGGTGCGGCCGGACTAAGCACAACAAGTGCGCAAAAATCCGAAGTCTATCGCGAAGACTATCCGCGCAGAAGTCGCCTAAGGGTGCGGCCGGACTAAGCACAACAAGTGCGCGAAAATCCGAAGTCTATCGCGAAGACTATCCGCGCAGAAGTCGCCTAAGGGTGCAGCCGGACTAGCACAACAAGTGCGAAAAAACCCGAAGTCTATCGCAAAGACTCCGCGCAGGAGCCGCCTAAGGGCGCAGCCGACCTAGTACAACGAAAGCAGAAACGACAGCAAGACCAACTATAATCACACCGGCACAGCATAACCAACCATACCAGACAAAGTACACAGCGCCCTCGCAGGCACAGGCACGCGAGGGCACACAACTCCATCTTACAAGCCCTTACACATACACAAGCGAGGGCACCACGCTCTACATCGGCTCAACCTTAGGAATAATTCCCATCTCCCTATAATTAAATAACATTATCCTAAGCTCCTCACCCGCAAAAAGACTTCGCAGTTCCCCTTCCCCTGTACCCGCGGCGGCCGGCAAAGACAACAGCTCCTGCCGACCAGCCCTACTCACGCGAAGCCGAGCCCCTTCCTCTGCACTAACCCTACGCTTTGCAACCGCCCTTCGTCGTCGGCGCCCGGTGCTAGGGCCTGGCACGTCTAGCACGTCTGGCGCGTCCGCGGCGCGTGGCGAAGCCTCCGCCGCAGCCACATCCAAGGCCGCAAAATAATCCAAGTCCTCCTCCGACGACTCCTCAGTCCACTCAACCGAGCTCCCAGAGTCAGTAAAATCAGAAAACTCAGATACATACCCACCATATTCATTCCCACCTTCCGCGGTCGAAGCCGCCAAAAACTCAGTAGTAGCGGTTGCGTGCGCAGGCCCAAAATCTTGAACCTGCGCAGCAACCAAAATTCAGTACAACATCCAAAAATTCCCCAACCCTAAACACCCACTATGCCACCTGCGAAGGCCCTGCCGCTGCGGGAGCCTCCGCCGAGGCCTCCGCCTCCGTCTCCACCGCCGCGGGATCTTCAGCGCTCGGCACAGCAGCTGCGGGGGCATCGGGCGCGCCTTCGGCCACCTTTGGGGGCAGGTCTTCGCCGGCCGCAGCAGATGCGGGGGCGCCTGGTGCGTTTTCCGCAGTCTCCGGGGTCGGTCCCAGGGCGACTCCAGTCGCGGCCTCCGCAGGGGTCGTCTCCGGGTCAGGCAACGCGCTGTTCAGTGCACCGAAGTCATCCACCCGCTCGCCGCGCTCCGCCTAAGACAAAACGCACAAAAATTCAGCAAACACACGCACAGACCGCATCCAGCAAACGCCGAACAAACGACAATGTTACCTGAGCCCTCGCAGCCTCGGCCCGCGCCCTGACCACCTCACGACCGTACGAACCCCACATCCGGTCATAGAGGGCCCCGGCGGACTCCTTCACCACGAGGTCCTCAACCTCAAAGATATCTCGCCCAAAATCCTCATCTGCCTGGTCGAGGGCCTCAAAGTGCCGGCACCCTTCGCGAGAGAGTGCGTTCATCGCCGCCTCGCAGGTGACTAGGGAGGCGAACGACATTAACCCCTCCAAGACAGTGGGGAGCTCCTGCAGCTCCTCCTGCACCCATTCCAGACAGCGAAGCCCGGGCTCGCGCTCCGGCACCTCGAAGTCACCAGTCCGCGCACCCAGCTCGCGATATGTAGCCATCAGCTGTGTGCGCGTCCGTTCGGCCTCCGCTCGCATCGCGGCATCGGCCCCCTTCGCGCGGCTCTCCAGGGCAGTAAGCCGCTGCTGCAGCTGGCCGGCGAGCTCTTTGGCAATATTGCCTTCTGCCCGCGCCAGCTTGGCCTCCGCCTGCGCAGCCTACTCTTTGGCGATGGCTTCGTTGGCCTCCCTCCTCTCCCCCGCCAGCTGGCGCCGGAGGTCAGCCTTCTCCTTCTCCAGGGCGGCCACCTTGTCCGCCAGTTTTCGGCACTTGCTGTCGGAGGCCGACTTCTCACGGACAGCGTCAGCATGTTGCGTCCGAAGTCTCTCGACTTCGGCAGACAAAGCTGCCGTAAGGGCCCCCGACGCAGTACGGCTGGTCAAGTCAGCCACCTGCAGAGCACACGTAAGGCCGTTGCCAGCAAAAAAAAAAGGAGAGGGCACAGCTCGGCGGACCTGACTCAGCGCCTCCGTCGCCTGACTCAGCGCATCCGTCACTCCCTTCAGCCGGCGGGTCGCCATGCCGGCCTCGTCCCTGACCAGCGCGAGGGCCGACACCTCGCCTCCGACGCCAAGGGTCTCACCCCTTGCCTTCGGCGCTAGCGCAACTGTCACGATCGCCGCGCCAGGCGCAGCAAGAGCAAGCTGGCCCTCGTCCGACCCTGCAACGCGCTGACAAATTTAAAAAAAAATATAATAATAATAATAAAAAAATAATAAAAATATATATATATAGACTTACCCCCAAGATAATCTTCTACATTAATCTCGGTGCCGAAGTCGGCAACGCGTTTGCCCGGTAGTGGCAACGCCCGAGCCGCCTTCGCAGCCTCCGCCACTCCGCTGGCCGGAGGCACCACCTTCGTCAGTCTGGGGCCTCCGGCGCCCACCATTGCCTCCGGCGCCTTGCTAGGTGCAGAGGCGCCCGCCTTCGCCGGCAGCGGCGGTTTGCCTCCGCCGGAGGCCGCAGCCTTCGCCGGTCCCCGCTGCCTTTTCGGTCGAGCTTCGTGAACCCTGACAGTCGCCTGGCGTTTTTGCGCCGCCCCTTGGCGATCCTTGTCCATCACTGCCCACACAACAGCACCGATATTTTGCCCGTAAGGAAAAACTCTCCACCGATGAACCATACGAGATGTAAAACAGTCCTCCTCAGCCGCGCAGGGGATAGGAACATTTCTAGGCCAACAACCCCCGGTAACCCTCAGCATCCGAGCCGAAGACTCCCGGAGCTCGGGCGAAGACATCCTCTCCCCCGGGGCCGCACACGTCCTCATTAACTCTCTAGCAAAACTATCAGACACCCCAAGTCCTCCCATCGCAGTACCTAATTTTCTCTTTTTTGAGGAGGGGGCGGCCGCCAGCGCAGGGTCGCCTCCAGTCTCCACCGCCGGTTTCTTCCCACGGCGGTCCGCTTCGTCTTGACCAGGGTAGCCGTCGTACGACAATTGATTTAATTCGAAGACCCTATTCAAACGTTCATTTGACCCGCGGATATCAAAGCTGCGCTGGCCTTCCGTCTTCGGCACATAACGCCCCACGAGCCGCACCGCCAAGTCCTCCGCATCACGCACAAAGGCGGCCGGGTCACGGTTTCGCAAATTCAGTGCGAAGGCAGGACTTCGCACCACCCTTCCCCCGTGAAAAGGCATCTGGCGAGGGCACACTTCGCCCAGCGCCCAGCCGTGCGCCAAGGGCCAGACCCCATACGCCGCGAACTCTTCAACTAAATCACGACCACTGCTCTGACCGGCGGCGCACCGAAGGGCCCCTTCGTCTGCATCCTCTTCTGCCACTTCAAAAGGCGGATACGCAGAGTAATAGTGAGAGCACATCTCAGAAACGGAGAGTCCTTCGTGGCCTTCGACAGCAGCCTCAGCAACGTAAAACCAAAATTCATTCCAATTGCCCCACTTGTTGCGGGCGCACGGAACCAACTCCACTACTGGCATTGTGGTCTTGCCGGTCTTCGGCGTGAATGTGCATGACCCGAACTGGGCAACTCCGTCCTCAACCATCCTTTTCTGCCAATGCAAACAATAATTCTTCGCAAAAACTTCAACTGACGGCTGCCCGCCGTACGAAGTCGTCGCCCAGACATACTTCGCCAGCGCCACCATGGCGTTTGGTGTCAACTGATGTATTTGAACGCTGAATCTACGCAGGACTTCGCCAACAAACCGGTGCGCAGGCAAGCGGAGACCGGCGACGAAGAACGCCTCGAAAACAACCAACTCGCCCTCCGGCTCGGGGACTTCCTCCGTCCCCGGAGCACGAGCGACTCCGCCGCCAAAGTAGCCCAACCGCTGCATATCTTCAACGCGGGCTGACGTCATCCGCGACACACCAAAACCAACAGAGTCGCCGGCGCGCAACTCCTCCACCATCACGCTACTCAACGTCTCCTCAGACGAGGCGGAGGCCGGCGGCGTGGCGTCGGCGGAAGAAGACGAGGATGGCATTGCTACGTACCGTCGGCGACGGCGGGCAGTCTGCTTCACTCGAGCCAGAACTCCGGCGAGCAAAAGGAGCGGCGGAGGAAGAGGAGCAGCAAGGCGGCGGGCGGCTAGGGTTTTTGCGGAGCGCAGAAGGCAAAGTTCAAACAGCGCCGACCCCCGCCCCCTTTTATAGGCAGGGCGCGGCTCTTCGGGAAACCCGCAATCCGACAGGCCGCGACGCTTCGGGAAACCCGCAATCCAACAGTACGCCGTCCATCAACGGTCACATCAAAAACCCCCGCGGAACCACTTCGAGCGAGGGCAGCGTCTCCGCCATCTAGCGACGTCTTCGGCACCAGGTGACTTTGTCGAACTGGTCCCTCGGAGGGCAAATGTTGGGGCGAAGGCAAAGACGCCACCCTTCGCTCGAGGCCTCCGCCGCAGTGGATGGTCTGACAGAGACAAAGCGGGCAGGGACGCCCTTCGCTCCATTCGGCACTTTGACGAAGGCCTGCGGCGACGTCTTCCTGCGGCGCGGCCTCGTTCAGTCCCAAGGCCCACGTGTAATCTGGCCCATTGTAACGGGCCCCGCGTGGCCGCCTCTGCATTACGGGCCTAACTTGTAAAGCCGTACTTGTAATTACAGCTTGTAACCCTGCTTTATGGGAATATTCCGGGGATAAACTAGGTGTCTGAGGGCACATGCGTCCTTAACACAAGGCGTTGGGCACTCAGATACCTATAAATACCCCCGCACAGTGCCCGTGAGAGGCTAGATTAACAGAGTTGTTGCCCCCGTGCACGTAACCCTGTTGTCACCACTGTTCACCCTTGTTGGCCTCCTTGCTGTTGAGAGTGGTCCCAACACCGACATCACTTCGAGCGGTTAGGCTCTAATGAAGCACCGGGCTCCGATACCAACTGATAGTCGCCAAGAGGGGGGTGAATAGGGCGAAACTGAAATTTACAAATATAAACACAACTACAAGCCGGGTTAGCGTTAGAAATAAAACCGAGTCCGCGAGAGGGTGTAAAACAAATCGCAAGCGAGTAAAGCAGTGAGACACAAGGATTTGTTTTACCGAGGTTCGGTTCTCGCAAACCTACTCCCCGTTGAGGAGGCCATAAAGGTCGGGTCTTTTTCAACCCTTTCCCTCTCTCAAACGGTCCCTCGGACCGAGTGAGCTTCTCTTCTCAAATCACTTGGGAATCAAACTTCCCGCAAGGACCACCACACAATTGGTGTCTCTTGCCTCAATTACAACTGAGTGTTTGATCACAAGAAAAAATGCCAAAGAAAAGAAGCGATCCAAGCGCAAGAGCTCAAATGAACACTACAAATCACTCTCTCTAGTCACTAAGGCTTTGTGTGGAGTTGGGAGAGGATTTGATCTCTTTTGGTGTGCTTTGCAATGAATGCTAGCTCTTGTATAGTGGTTGGAAGCTGGAAAACTTGGATGCAATGAATGGTGGGGTGGTTGGGGGTATTTATAGCCCCAACCACCAAACTAGCCGTTTGGTGGGGCTGACTGTCGTATGGTGCACCGGACAGTCCGGTGTACACCGGACATGTCCGGTGCGCCAGCCACGTCACCAAAGCCGTTGGAATTTGACCGTTGGAGTTCTGTCTTCTGGGCCCGCCTCGATGTCCGGTGCACACCGGACATGTACTGTTCAATGTCCGGTGCGCCAGTATGGGCGTGCCTGACTTCTGCGCGCTTCTGGCGCGCATTGAATGCGCCTGCAGGTGACCATTGGCGCGAAGTAGTCGTTGCTCCGCAGTCGCACCGGACAGTCCGGTGTACACCGGACATGTCCGGTGAATTATAGCGGAGCAGCCGTTGAGATTTCCCGAGGCTGCCAAGTTCCAGAGCCGTGTCTTCTTGGAGCACCGAACACTGTCTGGTGTACACCGGACAGTCCGGTGAATTATAGTGCGTCGGCTTCTGAAAAATCCCGAGACTGAGGAGTTCTGCACGAGGTCCCCTGGTGCACAGGACACTGTCCGGTGCGCCACCGGACAGTCCGGTGCGCCAGACCAGGGAGCCTTTCGGGATGCCTTTTAGCTCTCTACTTTGAACCCAACTTTGGTCTTTTTAATTGGCTTGTTGTGAACCTTTGACACCTGTATAACTTATACACTAGAGCAAACTAATTAGTCCAATTGTTTGTGTTGGGCAATTCAACCACCAAAATTAATTAGGAACTAGGTGTAAGCCTAATTCCCTTTCAGTCGTCACCTGGATGATGGTTCCCTCGCTCCCGTCGGGACTCAGCACCCGTACCGCTCACCTCGGCGTGGACACCAGCCTTATGGCAACCCCGACTGCAAGACCAAGATAGATCTAGAACCATAGATCGTTAGAGTTGGATCTTGTAACTAATACAAAATATATACGTAGAAGCTACAGTCTTAGCGTTAGTCTCGCTCTTAGTTAGTCTTAGTTAGATAGGGTAGTTTGCTATATCCTGTGCATTTATGTTTGTCATGATGAACTATGTTTGGTTTGGATCTTTGTAATGACTGTCACCAGAGTGTGGGTATCCCCTGCATTATGGTTTACCTGTTATATGTTAATGGAGTTAGTTAGCTAGTTGGGAAACCTTTTATTCCACTTTCCTCTTTATCTGAGAAGCTGTGTTGGTCTGTGTTGGAGATCAGTGAAGATGCTCATCTGTTCAGTGCTGTTGAAGAATTCTATACTCTTTTCTTATGCTGCAAGATTTGCCAGATCAGTTCTGATGTGTGGTTGCATTCTGCAGATGTCAGAGAACAGGCGCAGAGGAGGAAGGCGTGCTCAGCAGGAGCGAGCCGCTCAGCAGGATGAGGTGCCCCAGCAACAGCACCTGCCACCCCCGCCCCCGATGTCAATCGAGCAGATGTTTCTGATGCAGACTCAGGCAGTTCAAGCCATCGGCCAGACTTTGGCCGCCATTCAGTAGCAGCAGCAGCAACAGCAGCAGGCACCACCTCAGCCTCAGATGCCTCAGATGCCCAGAGACAAGCGTGCTGAATTCATGAGAGGTCATCCACCAACGTTCGCTCACTCTTCTGACCCCATGGATGCTGAAGACTGGCTGCGCACTGTGGAGCGGGAATTGCATACCGCTCAGTGCGATGACAGGGAGAAAGTCCTGTATGGTCCCCGTCTGTTGAGAGGAGCAGCTCAATCATGGTGGGAGTCTTACCTCGCCACCCATGCCCACCCCGACACCATCACTTGGGAAGAGTTCAGAGGTAGCTTTTGTCAGTACCATGTTCCTGCAGGTCTGATGACAGTGAAGAAGGAGGAGTTCCTGGCCCTCAATCAAGGGTCATCGTCTGTCAGTGAGTACCGGGACAGGTTTCTACAGTTGTCTCGCTATGCTCCTGAAGATGTCAACACCGACGCCAAGCGGCAGTACCGTTTCCTGAGAGGCTTGGTTGACCCTCTGCAGTACCAACTGATGAATCACACCTTCCCGACATTTCAGCACCTAATTGACAGAGCAATCATGATAGAGAGGAAGCGTAAGGAGATGGAAGATCGTAAGCGCAAGATCAGTGGACCCCAGCCTGGAAGCAGCAACCGTCCTCGTTTCTCAGGCAATCAACCTCAGCAGTTCAGGCAGAACCAGCGTCCACCTCAGCAGCATCAGCAGTTCCAAAGGCAGTATCCTCAGCATCAGTACCAGAACCGTCAGAGCAATCAGTCAGGAGATCAGTTTCAGAGGCAGAATCAGCAGGCACCCCGTCTTCCTGCCCCAGCAAACCAGCAGAGCAATTAGGCAGCACCAGCTCAGGTTGGAAACAGAGCATGTTTCCACTGTGGAGAGCAAGGCCACTGGGTGATGCAATGTCCGAAGAAGGCAGCCCAGCAGCAGTCAGGCCCCAATGCCCCAGCAAAGCAGAACGTGTCTCAGCCTGGAGCAGGCAACCGCTCTCAGCCATGTTACAATCATGGGAGACTGAACCACTTGGAGGCTGAAGCAGTTTAGGAGACCCCCGGCATGATAGTAGGTATGTTCCCAGTCGACTCCCATATTGCAGAAGTGTTATTTGATACTGGAGCAACACATTCTTTCATTACTGCATCATGGGTAGAAGCACATAACCTTCCAATTACTACCATGCCAACCCCCATTCAAATTGACTCAGCCGGTGGTAGAATTCGAGCCGATAGCATTTGTTTGAATGTATGTGTGGAAATAAGGGGGATAGCATTTCCCGCTAACCTCATAGTAATGGGTACTCAGGGAATAGATGTCATCCTAGGGATGAATTGGCTAGATAAGTATCAGGCAGTTATCAGTTGTGATAAGAGGACAATCAAGTTGGTGTCTCCACTAGGAGAGGAAGTGGTGACCGAGTTAGTCCCGCCTGAGCCAAAGAAAGGAAGTTGTTATCAGATAGCTGTTGATAGCAGTGAAGCAGACCCAATTGAGAGTATCAAGGTTGTGTCCGAGTTCCCAGATGTGTTTCCAAAGGACTTGCCAGGCATGCCACCAGAGCGGAAAGTTGAGTTTGCCATAGAGCTTCTTCCCAGAACCGCCCCCATCTTTAAGAGAGCTTACAGAATATCTGGACCAGAGTTGGTAGAGCTTAAGAAGCAGATTGATGAGCTGTCAGCGAAAGGTTACATCCGGCCAAGCACCTCGCCTTGGGCCGCTCCTGTCTTGTTTGTGGAGAAGAAAGATGGCACCAAAAGGATGTGTATCGATTATCGAGCTTTGAATGAGGTCACGATCAAGAACAAGTATCCCTTGCCCAGAATAGAAGATCTGTTCGACCAGTTGAGAGGAGCCATTGTGTTCTCCAAGATTGATCTGAGGTCAGGTTATCATCAGCTCAGGATCCGACCTTCGGACATTCTGAAGACGGCATTCATTACCAAGTATGGTTTGTATGAGTTCACAGTGATGTCTTTTGGTTTGACCAATGCACCAGCGTTTTTCATGAATCTGATGAACAGTATATTCATGGACTATCTCGATAAGTTTGTGGTGGTATTCATTGATGACATTCTGATTTATTCTCAAAGCGAAGAAGAGCATGCAAGTCATTTGAGGATGGTATTGCAGAGATTGCGAAAGCACCAGTTATATGCAAAGTTGAGCAAGTGTGAGTTCTGGATCAGTGAAGTCCTGTTCTTGGGTCACATAATCAACAAAGAAGGATTGGCTGTGGATCCGAAGAAAGTGGCAGACATTCTGAACTGGAAAGCGCCAACAGATGCCCAAGGAATCAAGAGTTTCATTGGAATGGCCGGATATTATCGACGATTCATTGAAGGGTTTTCGAAGATTGCGAAACCAATGACAGTGTTGCTAGGCAACAAAGTTGAGTTCAAGTGGACCCAGAAATGTCAAGAGGCCTTTGAAGCGCTGAAAGAGAAGTTGACTACAGCGCCTGTCCTAGTCTTGCCTGATGTGCACAAGCCCTTCTCGGTGTATTGTGATGCTTGTTACACAGGTTTGGGATGCGTGTTGATGCAAGAGGGAAGAGTTGTGGCTTACTCGTCCCGACAGCTGAAGGTTCATGAGAAGAATTACCCAATCCATGATCTAGAGTTGGCAGCAGTGGTTCACGCACTGAAGACATGGAGGCACTATCTGTATGGACAGAAATGTGATGTTTACACAGACCACAAGAGTCTGAAGTACATATTCACTCAGTCAGAGTTGAATATGAGGCAGCGAAGATGGTTAGAGTTGATCAAAGACTATGAGTTGGAGATTCACTACCATCCAGGCAAAGCAAACGTAGTGGCAGATGCTCTGAGCAGGAAGAGTCAAGTCAACCTGATGGTCGCTCGTCCGATGCCTTATGAGTTGGCCAAGGAGTTTGACAGGTTGAGCCTCAGATTTCTGAACAATTCGCGAGGAGTCACAGTTGAGTTGGAACCTACCTTGGAACGGGAAATCAAAGAAGCACAGAAGAATGATGAGAAGATCAGTGAGATCCGGCGACTGATTCTAGATGGCAGAGACAACGATTTTCGGGAAGATGCAGAAGGTGTGATATGGTTCAAAGACCGCTTGTGTGTTCCCGATGTCCAATCCATTCGGGAGTTGATTCTCAAGGAAGCCCATGAGACAGCCTATTCGATTCACCCTGGCAGTGAGAAGATGTATCAGGATCTGAAGAAGAAATTCTAGTGGTACGGAATGAAGAGGGAAATCGCAGAGCATGTGGCTATGTGTGATAGTTGTCGAAGGATTAAGGCAGAGCACCAGAGACCAGCTGGATTGTTGCAACCGTTGCAGATCCCTCAGTGGAAATGGGATGAAATCGGTATGGATTTCATAGTTGGATTGCCTCGCACTCGAGCCGGCTACGATTCCATTTGGGTAGTAGTGGACCGCTTGACCAAGTCAGCCCACTTCATACCAGTCAAGACCAACTACAGCAGTGCAGTATTGGCAGAGTTGTATATGTCTCGGATCGTTTGTCTTCATGGTGTGCCAAAGAAGATAGTGTCAGACAGAGGAACGCAGTTCACCTCTCATTTCTGGCAGCAGTTGCATGAAGCCTTGGGCACACATCTGAATTTAAGTTCAGCATATCATCCGCAGACAGATGGTCAGACTGAAAGGACCAATCAAATTCTTGAAGACATGTTGAGAGCCTGTGCGTTGCAAGATCAGTTTGGATGGGACAAGAGATGCAGAGTTTTCCTATAACAACAGTTATCAGGCCAGTTTGAAGATGTCACCATTTCAGGCGCTTTATGGAAGGAGTTGTAGAACTCTGTTGCAATGGGATCAGCCTGGAGAAAAGCAAGTGTTCGGGCCAGACATTTTGCTTGAAGCCGAAGAGAACATCAAGATGGTCCGAGAGAATCTGAAGATAGCGTAATCAAGGCAGCGAAGCTATGCAGACACAAGAAGAAGAGAGCTGAGTTTTGAAGTCGGAGACGTTGTCTATCTGAAAGTGTCACCGATCAGAGGAGTCAGAAGGTTCAGAGTCAAAGGCAAGCTAGCACCCCGCTACATTGGTCCGAACCAAATTCTCTCAAGGCGTGGAGAAGTGGCCTATCAACTCAGTCTGCCAGAGAATTTGTCTGCTGTGCATGATGTCTTTCATGTGTCTCAGTTGAAGAAGTGCTCGCGTGTGCCAGAAGAGCAGTTGCCAGTGGAAGGTCTTGAAGTCCAGGAGGACTTGACCTACGTGGAGAAGCCAGTGCAAATCCTTGAGGTTGCAGACAGAGTCACCCGAAGGAAGACCATCAGAATGTGCAAGGTCATATGGAATCACCATTTAGAGGAAGAAGCAACCTGGGAGCGTGAAGATGATTTGATGGCTAAATACCCTGAGCTCTTTGCTAGCCAACCCTGAATCTCGAGGGCGAGATTCTTTTAAGGGGGATAGGTTTGTAACGCCCTGAATTTGGGGGTAGAATTTTTTCTTCTTTTCCCTCACCAAATTCAGGCGTTACTCTTTCCTTTTTCCCTTTTCTTCTCGCTAAGCCTTGATCTTTTCCAAAGGTTATAGCGAGAATTAGCTCGACATCTTGTGTAAGCAAAACCTAGAACTATTTTTGGTTGTTGCATCATGCCGGATTATGCACTCTTGTGTTTGTGGTTGAGTGAATTGGAGAAATAGGCATATAGAAAATATGGAAATTAGAAAAAGGGAAAACCTTTTCTTTTTCTCTCTCCTCCCTTCTCCCCTTTTGGCCTAGCCGCCCCCCTTGGCGCGCGCGGCCCAGGTGGCTGGTCGGCCCAGCCGGCTCGCCCCCTCCCCCCCCCTCGCGTCGTGGGCCGACTTGGCCGCGGCCCACCTCGCCCCCCCCCCCCCCCCCCCGCGCGCCCCCACTTTGGGCACATGGCCGGCCCAGTCGCCCCTCCCTCCCCCTCCCCCCAAATCTCTCTCCTCTCTCCTGCGGGCCCCGCCTGTCATACCCCTCCCCTCCCCAACTCCCTCTCCCCTGCCCTAGCCGCCGCCGCCCTCTCCCCGCTCGCCCGCCGCCGCCGCCTCGATCCCCTGCTCGCCGCTGATCCCCGCCCACGGTGAGCCCCTCCCTCCCCTCTCCCCTTCCCACTCCCCTCCCTCCCCCTTCCCCGAGCTCGTCGGTGCCCTCCCCGCGCCGTGGGCGCGCTCGCCCCGGCCCCGAGCTCGCCGGCCATGGCGGCCCGGCGCCCCGTCCCGGCCTCGTCCGCCCGTGCTCGGCACGGCGGCGCTCGGCCCGGCCTCGCCGGCCATGGCGCCCGGCCCCCGGCGCCCTCCCGCGGCGTGGCGAGACCCGCCACGTCCGCGCGCGCCCGCCCTCGGCTCGCCGGCCCCGCTCCCCCCATCCCCGCTCCCTCCCCGGCTTGGGCGCGGCCCAGCCATGGCTGCCCGCCCACGGCTCGCCGGCGCGGCGCGCTCGCGCGGCCATGGCGCGGCTGTGGCGCGGCCCGGCTTCGGCCCCCGCCCGGCGCGGCTCCCTTGCCCGCCTCGCTCGGTGCGGCCTCCCCCGCCCGGCGCGCGGCCGCGGCGTTCCGGCGTGCGCCCGGCGTCCCGCCCCGGCTTTCCCCGCCCGCGGCGCTCGACCCCGGCCCCTGCGCGGCCTCGCCCGCCCACGCAGCCCCGGTCCCGGCGTGGCCTCGGCGTGCGCGCGGAGCCCCGGCGCGGCCCGTGCACGCACGGTGCCCCCGGTGAGCTCGCCGCACCCGCGGCTCGCGGCCATGGCGGCTTGGTCCCGCCCGCCCCGGCGTGTCCTGCTCGCGTCGCGATGGCCCCGACGCGTGCGCGACTCGTTCGCGGCGCGTTAGCGTGGCTTTGCGCGCGCGCGTGTTCGCGCAGCATTTTGGCGTAGCTCGTCGTGCTCGCGAGACGACGCATAGCGCCCTGTCGCATTCGCGACACGATTGTCTACCCCCGAGCCACCCGTCTACCCCCCTGTGCATTCCGTGCGTAGTGAGCGTGTTATGTAATCAATAAATGGAAACCCAAATTAGAAATTGTTTACGTTAATTAATTCATGTAAGTGATTATCTACCTCATCTAATGTCGATCAACTGAAAATGGTCATGATTCGAGTTATGCATGTAGCTAATCCTTTTGTTAGAACTAATTGGAGCTAAGTAGAACTAGAGCACGTAACGTCTAGTTATTCGTCTACCCATAGTGCGTCTCGGGCATAAGCTTTAACCCCTGCGAGACCTTCCCCCGTTTCTTTCTAACCATGGTAAATGTAATATCATATGTCATATTCTATGCATGTTTAATCTACTTGTTCTCTTGTATGGTGTACTGTTTGTTTCCTAATTTGAATGGATGGATGTATGTCTGCACTCGCATAGAGAACGATCCGGTTGAAGAGCCCGAAGAACTCGCAGGAGAAGCCCCTGAGCAGCAGTCGGTTGGTGGAGGCAAGTGTCCCTTGACCTATCTTAGTCCTATTCATTATTTAATTCACCTCCCGCTTTACACATTTATGCCTAAGGATTGACTAGCTTTTGTTGTCCATATCCTTGTTTACCTATTTGGGTTGGATTATTATTGTTTAGCTTTATGCTATTGCTCAAACTCTAATCAATGAACATGATGAGATTATCTATGATACGCTGTTTTCCCTTCTCTTATTATGATATTGTACTTGTGGCCTTCAAGGGGGCTCGAGCGGTTTCTCAAGTGCCTCTCCGTAAGGACCTGTTCGTTGGATGACCGCCCGGGAAAACAGTGCAACCATGAGGGTGGAATGGGATGCCCTTAGCTGAATAATTAGAGGATCCGGGGTGTAGTTCGCTTAGCCGTTATGCCGTTAATGGGGCTCGGTGTATGGGGCTCGCTCTGCCAAGTTTGGGTTCGCCCCTTGGGGAGGAGTGCGATGCATTTAGGAAACCTAACAGGTGGCTACAGCCCCGGGGAATCTTTGTAAAGTCTACGTAGTGATGCCCTGCTGGGTCACCTTGGTAGTGATCAATGGAGAGTCATGATCTCCGGGCAGAAAGGGAATCACGGCTTGTGGGTAAAGTGCACAACCTCTGCAGAGTGTTTGAAAACTGATATATCAGCCGTGCTCGCGGTTATGAGCGGCCAAGGGAGCTCCAGTGATTAGTGGTACTTGATCAGAGACACTTTGGTTTACAGGTGGCAATGAGATTGATGGTTTTGGTTATGACTATGGTGCTGGTAAGTGGTATTCTTTCTGTTTGGAAAGGGTACATCGGGCTAATAACTTGGGTTAATGCTAAAACCCGGCTTTCTATTAGTAAATAATAATCTGACCAACTAAAAGCAACTGCTTGACTTATCCCCACATAAAGCTAGTCCACTACAGCCAAACAGGATACTTGCTGAGTATGTTGATGTGTACTCACCCTTGCTCTACACACCAACCCCCCCCATCCCCAGGTTGTCAGCATTGCAACCACTGCTCAGGCGAAGATGAAGCTGTGGAAGGAGACTTTCAGGAGTTCCAAGACTACGACGAGTTCTAGGCGTGGGTTAGCGGTAACCCCCAGTCGACTGCCTGTGAAGGCCGCGTTTATCTACGTTTCTTTTCCGCACTTTGATTTATTGTAAAGACTATGTGGATGTCTTAGACATATGATGTAATCGACTATTATTTCCCTTCTTAATACTATTTGAGCACTGTGTGATGATGTCCATGTTATGTAACTGCTGTGTACGTGAATTGCTGATCCTGGCACGTACATGGTTCGCATTCGGTTTGACTTCTAAGACCGGGTGTGACACGCTATTCCGAAGCTTTTCTGATTGATGAAGCTCCTATAATATTCTGTAGTACGCTGAAAGCAAATGATTAGTCATGTTTTTGAGGACCTTCGGGAGAGGAAGGCCTCCAATAGTAGCCCCTCGCAGTATTAATTTGTTTTTTTGTAACAAATTCAGACTGCGAAATGAACGAATACCTTTAGCCGAATGTCCAAAAAACACCTTCCCTTAGCTAGGATAGCGAAACATTCTGTATTGTGGGCCCCACTGCTCAGTGGTGCTTTGTGTATATATACAAGGGCTTGCGCTGAGAATATTTTTCATGCTATCTAGCCTTTGTGATGTGATTGACATTTTAGCTTTTTTCTTCTGTGAACGTGATTGTTTTTTGAGCTTCGGCTTTCTGTTGTGATCATCACCAAAATGGCCGATAAGAAAAGCGTAGACTCCACGCTCGCTGATTTCTACGAAGCCATGGAGAGGACAAACGTTGAGAAAATCACTGATGAAATATTAGCTGGACTATATGGGGATTCCAGCGACAACGAGAGTTTTGATGTTGAAAGTGAGAACGAAGATGTCGAAGATCGGCCGTGGAGGCCAAGCCATGTTGTTTTCGGGAAATCAACTGTTAAGCAAGGGCAAATTGAAGTGATGAAGGGCAGATATTCCATGATATATCCAAAGTGAGGGCTGGAGGAGAAAGCACTATTCCTCTTCCTGAAGCAGATGAAGTGGTAGTATTTAAAAGTTTTATGAAGGCTGGACTTCATTTTCCCCTGCATAAAATGTTGGTCGAAGTACTGAAGACATTTGAGATATACCTTCATCAGCTTACTCCCGAAGCTTTGATTAAATGTCAAGTTCTTCTGCAATATTCATGAATTATCCTACCAGACAAAGGCAATTGGGAAGGAGCAATATTGTAACAATTTTGGATGTTACAACTTTGTGCACCGTTCTGATGTGAGGTGTGCCAACGTTCCGAAAAAAATGGTCGGGTTCTTGGATGAAGCAATGGTTTTATGTCAAGAATTATCTGAGTGTGAGGGAAGATGTGAGGGGTATAATCCAGCGCCCTGTACGGTCACACTTCAGCATCAGGAGGGCATCGATCGCAAGTGGGAACGAAGTACAAGCATGTTTGATGGCCTTCAACACAGTGTGTACTTACATTGGCACAAGGGATTTGGTTCAAGAGCCTATTTCTTATATGGTGTGGCCGCTCGTTAATGACTAGGAGATGCCGAAGGAGACTACTGCTGGCTCCAGCGAAGGTGGCCGGGTTTATCTAAGATACACCTATCGCTATAGGAGTCAATTTGACGAGCTGAATGATGACTGACTTGAGGCTGTTGAGGCTACCAGTGATGAGCTATTGAGAGCCTACATGAAGGCAGAGGACGAAGCCATGACTACTGCCTTCGGCGCTCGCGGCAAGAGAAGGTTGAACAGAGTTTTTGATGTGATCAGATTTTTATCCTGATTACTGTTTTCCGGTCCGAAAACAAGGGTCGAAAAGAAAAATGGCAACTTCATCTTCTTCCACCGCGCCTTCGGCGAAGAGAGCTAAGGTTTTGACTCGTAGGCCGAAGCCACATTCTTTAGAAATGACAGCTGCAGTGCTTGATACAGAGAAGATGGAGATCACTGAACATGCCGAAACCATCCCCTTGGCTTCGGATACAATTCCTGCTGTGACAGTCAAAGCTAGTGTCGGTCCGGTAGAAAAGGCGGAAGCAAAGAGCTCAAAGGTGGAAGAGCAACCGAAACTGCTGAGTCCCCCAACCACGATGGGGTTGCCGAAGCTAATAACTGCTACAATAGTGACTCCTAGGAAGAGGAGAATGGCCAGTGTTTTGGATGCCATTTTGAAATCTTCGAAGGTTCCAACTCTTGCTTCTACTAAAGCTTCAGAGGTTAATACTAAAAAATTAGTGCGAGCTCCTGCAAGCGTTTCTCCTGCACTCGCTGAACCTGGACCTTCGAGATCCAAGCCAGCGGAACAAGAAAAAGAAGATCTTTTAGAAAATCCGACATCACCTGTGCCCGAAGCATCGTCTCAAGATAGTTTGGAATATATCGTTCGTCATGCTTCAGGGAAACAACTGTCAGAAGAGCAAATCGCCTAAGCGCAACATTACGCGAAGGACCTAAAATACCCGCGAGTGTCCCTAATTTATAGAGGGGATGACGAAGATGACTTTCTTTACTGTCTACCAGACAACAAAGAGATAAATATTTGTCGAGAAATGATGGACAATATGGGATATCTGAAGCTTAAACTTGGTCTATCTGCAATGATGAAGGACCAACTTGCAGACAACCTTGTTTATAACACCTTGAAGGTTTGTATATTTTCTTTATTTCTGCATTTACTGATTTTTGTTAGGCAAGTTTTTGGCAAACAATTTCTGGTAATACTTATTAATATTTGTATATTTTTTGTTTGTCAGGGTCTTCAAAGCTTTGAATGCCTAGAAGGATGCAGAGGACGAAAGCACTCATATAGCTTTTGGGAACCTGCGTTCATAAGTCATAATGCTTCAGAATAAAGCCCTCGAGAAGGACAAAATCCTGCTCTCCTTAGTCGAGAGATTAGAGTCTAGCAAAGTTAGATTGTCTAGCCTTTCCGAAGCTGAAAGGGAAATATGCCCTTGGGCCATTTCTAAAGTGTTTTGATGATTAAGTGCCCAACACATATTCTCTAAGTGTTAAATTGTGCCAAAGATTTAAGAAGTGCAAATCATGCAACAAGGTACGTTTCTAGACTTAGTACATTGATTTGGGTACTAATGTATTGTGTCTAAGTGCTAGAAACAGGAGAAAAGCGATTCGAAATGAGTTGTACAACCAACTCCTGCTCGGTCTGGGTGCACCGGACAGTGTCCGGTGGTGCACCGGACAGTGTCCGGTGCACCAGACCAGTCTCGGTGAACTGGCCACTCTCGAGACTCGACGGCGGCGTACGGCTATAAATCACCGGACTGTCCAGTGAGTCGTCCGCGGCGGAGTCGTTGCTCTCGGGAAACGTTCAACGGCGTACGGCTAAAATTGACCGGACTGTCCGGTGGTGCACCAGACTGTCCGGTGATCCAACGGTCGACTGCGCCAACGATCGGCCGCGCAATCCGTGCGCGACGCGTGGGCGCGCCAATGGTCGGCAGGGAGCACCGGACTGTCCGGTGTGCACCGGACAGTGTTCGGTGCGCCAACTGCCACAAATCTACAACAGTCGGATGCACCAGAAAAGGAAGGAGATCGTGCACCGGACAGCTACAGGGACTGTCCGGTGCGCCACCCGACAGAAGGCAAGATTTGCCTTCCAAGAATGCCTCCAACGGCTCCTAGCTGCCTTGGGGCTATAAAAGGGACCCCTAGGTGCATGGAGGAGTAACCCAAGCATTCACTAAGAAATTCTAAGTCTCCACACTCCGTCTCCACGCATTTGATTGATCGTGTTAGTGATTTGAGCTTCGTTCTAGTTGTGAACTCTCTGTGCTTCATTTGAGCTCAAGTCTTGGCTTGTGTGCGTGCGTTGTGCTGCGGATTTGTGTGTGTTGCTCCCAACCTTACTCTTGTGTTTACATTGTGATCTTTATTGTAAGGGCGAGAGGCTCCAACTTGTGGAGATTCCTCGCAAACGAGAAAAGATATAAGCAAAGAAAAGTCATGGTATTCAAGTTGATCATTGGATCACTTGAAAGGGGTTGAGTGCAACCCTCGTCCATTGGGACGCCACAACGTGGAGGTAGGCAAGTGTTATACTTGGCCGAACCACGGGATAAATCACTGTGTCTCTTGTGTTGTATTTCTTTGTGATTCGCAAGAGCTCTCTCTATAATCACTTGGTTCTCTTGAGCACTAACATCTTTATAACCAAGTTTTGTGGCTATTAGTTGTTGAATTCTACATGATCACCTATTCACCCCCCTCTAGGTGCTCTCAATTGGTATCAGAGCCGTTCTCTTCACGTAAGGGACTAATCGCCTGAAGAGATGGATCCTAAGGGAAAGGGGATGGTGGTCAATGACAAGGAGAAGGAGTCCGTCCTCAACGA
Source organism: Zea mays (assembly GCF_902167145.1). NCBI lineage: Eukaryota > Viridiplantae > Streptophyta > Magnoliopsida > Poales > Poaceae > Zea > Zea mays. The sequence goes on from NC_050097.1 coordinate 54,876,563, forward strand.
GCCTAGAGATGACAAGCCCACTAACTCTGGCTCGAGTCACAAGAAGAAGGATGGGAAGAAGAAGAAGAGGCGCATCAAGAAGATCATCTACTACGACAGCGACGAGTCTTCTTCTTCACCAAGAGACGACGACGACGAGAAAAAGAAACCGGTTAATTCAAATTATTCATTTGATTATTCGTGTATTCCTTTTAACTCAAATGCTCATTTGCTTTCAATTCCTCTTGGTAAACCTCCACACTTTGATGGAGATGACTACTCTTTTTGGAGTCAGAAAATGCGTAGTCATTTATTCTCTCTCCATCCTAGTATTTGGGAGAAAGTCGAAAATGGAATGCAATTTGATAGTACGGATAACCCTATATTTATTAACGAGCAAATTCATAAGAATGCACAAGCTACCACTGTTTTGCTAGCTTCGTTGTGCAGGGATGAATACAACAAGGTGAGCGGCTTGGACAACGCCAAGCAAATTTGGGATACCCTCAAGATCTCTCATGAGGGTAATGATGCCACCATGATCACCAAGATGGAGTTGGTGGAAGGCGAGCTGGGAAGGTTCACAATGATCAGGGGAGAAGAGCCAACACAAACATACAATAGGCTCAAGACCCTGGTCAACAAGATTAGGAGTTATGGGAGCACAAGATGGACGGACCACGACGTCGTCCGACTTATGCTAAGGTCATTCACGATAATTGACCCCATCTTGTTAACCTAATTCGTGAGAATCCCAGGTACACCAAGATGACGCCCGAAGAGATTCTTGGAAAATTTGTGAGCGGGCACATGATGGTCAAGGAGGCAAGATATGTTGATGATGCATTAAACGACCCCATGCCTGTCTACGAGCCTCAACCCGTTGCTCTCAAAGCAACAAGTAGAAGGGAGGCGCTACCAAGCAAGGTGGCACAAGCAGAGGCGGTCGGGCTAAACGAAGATGAGATGGCTCTTATCATCAAGCGCTTCAAGACTGCATTGAAAGGACGCAAGGACTACCCCAACAAGAGTAAAGCAAAGGGAAAGCGCTCCTGCTTCAAATGTGGTAAGACAGGTCATTTAATTGCTCAATGTCCCGATAATGAAAATGACCAGGGAGAAGAAAGACATGGGAAGAAGGAGAAGAAGAAAAGTTATAGGAAGGCTAAAGGCGAGGCGCATCTTGGCAAGGAATGGGACTCGGACTGCTCGTCATCCGACCCTGATGATGAAGGATTAGCAGCCTCGGCCTTCAACAAATCCTCTCTCTTCCCCAACGAACGCCACACTTGCCTCATGGCAAAGGAGAAAAAGGTAAGCGTTGGAGAAACCCCTAAGTACTCTACTTCTAGTGATGAGGATTCTAGTGATGATGAAGTAGATTATACTAGCTTGTTCAAAGGATTAGATAGAGCTAAAGTAGAAAAGATTAATGAATTGATTGATGCCTTAAATGAAAAAGATAGACTACTAGAGAGGCAAGAAGACATTTTGTATGAGGAACATGACAAATTTGTTAGTGTTCAAAAGTCTCTTGTCTTAGAAATTAAGAGGAATGAATTACTATTTTCTGAGTTATCTACTTGCAATGAATCTATCTCTAGTTTAAAGACTTTGAATGATGATTTAAGTGCTAAGCTAGAAGTAGCTAATAGATCAAGTTCATGTGTTGAACATGTTGTTATTTGCAATAGATGCAAGGATTTTGATATCAATGCTTGTGATGAACATCTTGCTTCTATTGCTAAATTAAATGATGAGGTGGCAAGTCTTAATGCTCAACTTAAGACTTGCAAGGTTGATTTTGACAAACTAAAATTCGTTAGGGATGCCTACACTATTGGTAGACACCCCTCAATTAAGGATGGACTTGGCTTTCGAAAGGAAGCCAAGAACTTAACAAAGCCAAAGGACTCCCATTTCCAACAAGGAAAAAGGGAAGGCCCCTATGGCTAGTAGCATTCAAAGGAATCATGCTTTTATTTATGATATAAAGTGTTCTAAAAATGCGCATTATAATAGGAGTTATGTTGATTATAATGATTCACATGCTATGTTTGCTTCTAGCTCTACTTTTGTGCATGGTAGGCCTAGGAAAAGTAATATTGTGCATCATGTGCCTAGGAGAGTATGTGATAAACCTTCTATAATTTATCATGCTTGCAACACTTCATTTGCACTTGTATGTAAAAATGAAAAAGTAGTTGCTAAAAAATTGGGATCCAAATGCAAGGGAGACAAGACTTGTATTTGGGTTCCAAAGACCATTGTGACTAACCTTGTAGGACCCAACAAGAGTTGGGTACCTAAAACCCAAGTGTAAATTGCCTTGCAGGTTTATGCATCCGGGGGATCAAGCTGGATTATCGATAGCGGATGCACAAACTACAAGACGGGGGAGAAGAAGATGTTCACCTCCTACGTCAAGAACAAAGATTCCTAGGATACGATTATCTTTGTAGATGGGAACCAAGGCAAGGTCAAAGGCTTGGGCAGGATAGCCATCACAAATGAGCACTCTATTTCTAATGTATTTTTAGTAGAGTCGCTAGGCTATAATCTCCTGTCTGTTAGTCAATTGTGCCACATGGGCTACAATTGTTTGTTTACAAATGTTGATGTATTTGTCTTTATAAGGAGTGATGGTTTATTAGCGTTTAAGGGTGTACTAGATGACAAACTCTACTTAGTTGATTTTTCGAAAGAGGAGGTCGATCTAGATGCATGCTTAATCGCTAAGACTAGTATGGGCTGGCTGTGGCATCGTCATCTAGCACATGTTGGGATGAAGAACCTCCACAAACTTCTAAAGGGAGAGCATGTGTTAGGACTAACCAATGTATGTTTCGAAAAAGATAGACCTTGTGCAGCTTGTCAAGCAGGGAAACAGGTGGGAAGCACTCATCACAACAAGAATGTGATGACTACATCAAGACCACTGGAGCTTCTCCACATGGACCTCTTCGGACCCGTCGCCTACCTTAGCATCGGGGGAAGTAAGTATGGTTTAGTAATTGTTGATGATTTTTCCCGCTTCACTTGGGTATTCTTTTTGCAGGATAAAACAGAAACCCAAGGGACCCTTAAGCGCTTCCTAAGGCGGGCTCAAAATGAATTTGATCTCAAGGTGAAAAAGATAAGAAGCGACAATGGGTCCGAGTTCAAGAATCTGCAAGTGGAGGAGTACCTTGAGGAGGAAGGCATCAAGCACGAGTTCTCCGCTCCCTACACACCACAGCAAAATGGTGTGGTAGAGAGGAAGAACAGGACGCTTATCGACATGGCGAGGACGATGCTTGGAGAGTTCAAGACGCCTGAGCGGTTTTGGTCGGAAGCTGTGAACACAGCTTGCCATGCCATAAACCGGCTCTACCTTCATCGCCTCCTCAAGAAGACCTCGTATGAACTTCTTACCGATAACAAACCCAACGTATCATACTTTCGTGTATTTGGGAGCAAATGTTACATTCTAGTGAAGAAAGGTAGAAATTCTAAATTTGCTCCCAAAGTTGTAGAAGGGTTTTTACTAGGTTATGACACAAATACAAAGGCATATAGAGTCTTCAACAAATCATCGGGTTTGGTTGAAGTCTCTAGCGATGTTGTATTTGATGAGACTAATGGCTCTCCAAGAGAGCAATTTGATCTTGATGATATAGATGAAGATGATGTTCCGACGGCCGCAATACGCACCATGGCGATTGGAGACATGCGACCACAGGAACAACAAGAGCAAGATCAACCTTCTTCCTCAACAGTGGTGCACCCCCAACTTAAGAAGATGACCAGGTTCATTAAGAAGAGGCATGTGATCAAGGGGGAGCGCAAGAAGAACAAGTTATGGAGGAAGAAGCACCACCAGCCCCTCCAACTCAAGTCCGAGCGACAATTCAAAGGAATCACCCCGTCGATCAAATTCTAGGTGACATAAGCAAGGGAGTAACTACTCGCTCACGATTAGCTAATTTTTGTGAGCATTACTCGTTTGTCTCTTCTATTGAGCCTTTCAGGGTAGAAGAGGCCTTGCAAAGATCCGGACTGGGTGTTGCCCATGCAGGAGGAGCTCAACAACTTCAAGCGAAATGAAGTTTGGAGCCTGGTGCCACGTCCAAAGCAAAACGTTGTGGGAACCAAGTGGGTGTTCCACAACAAGCAAGACGAGCACGGGGTGGTGACAAGAAACAAGGCTCGACTTGTGGCAAAAGGTTATGCCCAAATCGCAGGTTTGGATTTTGAGGAGACTTTTGCTCCTGTGGCTAGGCTAGAGTCTATTCGCATTTTGTTAGCCTATGCCGCTCACCATTCCTTCAGGTTGTTTCAAATGGACGTGAAGAGCGCTTTCCTCAATGGGCCAATCAAGGAGGAGGTTTACGTGGAACAACCCCCTGGCTTTAAGGATGGCAGGTATCCCAACCACTTCTTTAAGCTTTCTAAGGCGCTCTATGGACTTAAGCAAGCCCCAAGAGCATGGTATGAATGCCTTAGAGATTTCTTAATTGCTAATGCTTTCAAGGTTGGGAAAGCTGATCCCACTCTTTTCACTAAGACTTGTGACGGTGACCTTTTTGTGTGCCAAATTTATGTCGATGACATAATATTTGGTTCTACTAATCAAAAGTCTTGTGAGGAGTTTAGCAAGGTGATGACACAGAAATTTGAGATGTCGATGATGGGCGAGTTGAACTACTTCCTTGGGTTCCAAGTGAAGCAACTCAAGGACGATACCTTCATCTCCCAAACTAAGTACACTCAATATCTTCTCAAGCGGTTTGGGATGAAGGACGCCAAGCCCGCGAAGACACCGATGGGAACCGACGGACATGTCGACCACAACAAAGGAGGTAAGTCCATTGATCAAAAGGCATACCGGTCTATGATAGGTTCCTTGCTTTATTTATGTGCTAGTAGACCGAATATTATGCTAAGCGTATGCATGTGTGCTAGATTTCAATCCGACCCAAGGGAATGTCACCTTATGGCCGTTAAGCGGATTCTTAGATATTTAGTTGCTACGCCTTGCTTCGGGACCTGGTATCCAAAGGGGTCTACTTTTGACTTGATTGGATATTCAGACTCCGATTATGCTGGATGCAAGGTTGATAGGAAGAGTACATCAGGGACGTACCAATTCCTAGGAAGGTCCCTGGTGTCTTGGAGTTCTAAGAAACAAACCTCCGTTGCCCTATCCACCGCTGAGGCCGAGTACATTGCCACAGGACAGTGTTGCGCGCAACTACTTTGGATGAGGCAAACCCTCCGGGACTTTGGCTACAATCTGAGCAAAGTCCCACTCCTATGTGACAATGAGAGTGCAATCCGCATGGCGGATAATCCTGTTGAACACAGCCGCACTAAGCACATAGACATCCGGCATCACTTTTTGAGAGACCACCAGCAAAAGGGAGATATCAAAGTGTTCTATATTAACACCGAGAACCAGTTAGCCGATATCTTTACCAAGCCTTTAGATGAGAAAACCTTTTGCAGGCTGCGTAGTGAGCTAAATGTCTTAGATTCACGTAACTTGGATTGATTTATAACATACATGTGTTTTATGCCTTTGATCATGTAATTTATGCATTTCAATCTATTTTTGTTCATTTGTGGTGCTCAAGTTGTACACATGATCCCCGGACCTCACAAGTCCATTTGCAAGTGATGCACTTATTTAGGGGGAGGCATGCTACAACTTGACCCTTTGAGACTAACCTTTGTGTTTGAGTTTACTTGTTTTAGTCTCAAAAGTGAATTGAAAGGGAAAGGTGAACTTGGACCATGCAAAGACTTCCACTGCACTCCTGTATTAACTCCAAGTTCATATCTATGCTCTTATTGCCTTTTTTGCTCTTCATTGACAATTTTGGTGAGGCAATGGGGTTAAAGGGCCAAGAATGATCCCGTTTTGGTGCTTAATGCCAAAGGGGGAGAAATTAAGGCCAAAGCAAATGGATCAGCTAGAAATTAAGGCCAAAGCAAATGGATCAGCTACCACTTGTGAAATTTCGAAAAGAGTAGAGTTAGAACTTTTGATTTGTCAAAATACTCTTATTGTCAAAATTTGGTCTCTTGTGGGGAGAATTTATGATTATGAGAAAACGGGGGAGTTTTTGGCACTCGATCAATTTTTCAATTGGAATATCTCGCTTTGTGCCTAAACAAGTGAGTTTGACTTAGAGATAGGAAAATGAATTTGATTTGCAAAAACAAACCAAGTGGTGGCAAAGTATGATCCAAATATGCCAAATTTGATTCAAAAACAATTTTTGTTCTCAAATGCATTGATGTTGCACTTCTCTTGGTTGCTTTTTGATGTGTTGGCATAAATCACCAAAAAGGGGGAGATTGAAAGGGAAATGTGCTCTTGGGCCATTTCTAAAGTGTTTTGGTGATTAAGTGCCCAACACATATTCTCTAAGTGTCAAACTGTGCCAAAGATTTAAGAAGTGCAAATCATGCAACAAGGTACGCTTCTAGACTTAGTACATTGAATTGGGTACTAATGTATTGTGTCTAAGTGCTAGAAACAGGAGAAAAGCGATTGGAAATGAGTCTGCTCGGTCTGGGGGCACCGGACAGTGTCCGATGGTGCACCGGATAGTGTCCGGTGCGCCAGACTAGTCTCGGTGAACAGGCCACTCTCGGGACTCGACGACGGCATACGACTATAAATCACCGGACTGTCCGGTGGTGCACCGGGCTGTCCGGTGAGTCATCCGCGGCAGAGTCGTCGCTCTCGGGAAACATTCAACGGCGTACGGCTAAAATTCTCCGGACTGTCCGGTGGTGCACCGGACTGTCCGGTGATCCAACGGTCGACTGCGCCAACGGTCGGCCGCGCAATCCGCGCGCGACGCGTGGGCGCGCCAACGGTCGGCAGGGGGCACCGAACTGTCCGGTGTGCACTGGACAGTGTCCAGTGCGCCAACTGCCACAAATCTGCAACGGTCGGATGCGCCAGAAAAGGAAGGAGATCGCGCACCGGACAGCTACAGGGACTGTTCGGTGGCGCACCGGACTATCCGGTGCGCCACCCGACAGAAGGCAAGATTTGCCTTCCAAGAATGCCTCCAACGGCTCCTAGCTGCCTTGGGGCTATAAAAGGGACCTCTAGGTGCATGGAGGAGTAACCAAAGCATTCACTAAGCAATTCTATGTCTCCACACTCCGTCTCCACGCATTTGATTGATCGTGTTAGTGATTTGAGCTCCGTTCTAGTTGTGAACTCTCTGTGCTTCATTTGAGCTCAAGTCTTGGCTTGTGTGCGTGCGTTGTGCTGCGGTTTTGTGTGTGTTGCTCCCAAGCTTACTCTTGTGTTTACATTGTGATCTTTATTGTAAGGGCGAGAGGCTCCAACTTGTGGAGATTCCTCGCAAACGGGAAAAGATATAAGCAAAGAAAAGTCGTGGTATTCAAGTTGATCATTGGATCACTTGAAAGGGGTTGAGTGCAACCCTCGTCCATTGGGACGCCACAGCATGGAGGTAGGCAAGTGTTATACTTGGCCGAACCACGGGATAAATCATTGTGTCTCTTGTGTTGTCTTTCTTTGTGACTCGCAAGAGCTCTCTCTATAGTCACTTGGTTCTCTTGAGCACTAACATCTTTATAACCATGTTTTGTGGCTATTAGTTGTTGAATTCTACAGGATCACCTATTCACCCCCTCTAGGTGCTCTCAGAAGCAGAACAGAAAATGAAGGAGTTTGAAAAGAAGAAAGAGAAAGATGCGAAGCATATTGCTGATTTAGAATATGCGTTATCTATTAAGGTGGGATTGCACAGATCAGTAGTACACTGAAAGCAAATTGTTAGTTGTGTTTTTGATGAACTTCAGAAGAGCAAGGCCCCAACACTATTTATGTATGGCTGGTTGGCTGGTTTATAACGTAAGATCAGTACCATAGCTATATGTTTATATACATTAAAAGATGTAGTGCCATTGGTGTTTAACAAAATAGAAAATATAGAAATAGTACTGTTATCAAAAGACCTTCTAAAGTCCACTATTTTACTTTGTCTTCTTGGTTTATCATACATCATTTTTTTGCTTTTCCCTTGAGAGTAGATACTCCTAATTTTCTTCTGTTATGGTAGATCATCCTTGTCATCAATTATTTTCTGTTAAGAAATAGGAAATATTTTTTTCCTTTATTATGTAATTGGTGTGCTAATGAAACATACCTTTGTCGAGGTCCTCTGATTGTGTATTTACTTGTAGGTATTTTAGATTATCATGTAATAAATTATTAATCATGGAGGTAAGATTATGTATAGCATAATAAAAACGAGCAACATTCTAAAATCAGTAGGCATAGAAAGAGAGAGAGAGAGCGCAGAGGAACAATAGGAAGGTGTTGACAGAAGGAATGGAGCTTATAAACTCAGAAATGCACTATGAATTCATTTCATAGGAGTTGTTTGAGATGAAACTAAACTCATAAAGGCATTATGAATACATTTCATTGTGTTGAGCAGATTCCATTGTGCTCTATTCCTGAGGTTGTCGTAGAACGACATGATCTTGGAGGATCTAATTCAAATATTTGATTCTGCTCATAAACACCTTACTTAAAAAGGGAACATAGTATAGACTCGAGAAACAAAATTCACATTAACATTTCAATATCAGAGGCGTGAATGCAAATAATAATAATAAAAATAGTCAGTTCTCTAATTAAATAATTATCGTAGAATCTAAATATTTGTATGCATGTGAATAAGGCTTTTTGAAATTTCGCAATCTGGAACTTTATGTTAATGGCACTACAAAATTGATTTCCATTTGTATTAGCAGATTGACTTAAGATGCATTGTAGGTTCTCATAGCTCAGTAGGCATGCATGTGAATGGATGGCGTGTCCATGACACAAGCTGTGTATATTGTATCTGAAACGCAAGACATGCTGACATGTGACGCAGAGCTGCAGGCTCTACTCTACTCAGCGCCCTTGGGAGAAGAGGGTGCATCATCAGCTTGGTCACCCGAGGTATGAGATGATGCATCGGGTGGTGGTGATGCTATCTTCCATGTCCTCCCCACTACTGGTCTACTACTGGTCCAAGAGTGAACAAACTTGCACACCCGGCGCTTCTTTCCTCTCGGAAAAACAATATCTGCATGCATGCAAAAGAACAGCAAATTAAGCTATCAGCATTCCCAACTCCAAATGCTAGCTAGTGGAAGTCAACTCCAAATTCGTTAATCAAATCGCGCAAGAGGAATATATAAAGACCGATGACAAACAGAGAAGTAGTGTGCAATTATAGTTAATCCACTAGTACAATTTGGCTCTATACAAGCGGTAGACTTTTTACATCCCAGGCGGTTCGGATAGAAAACCGCCTGGCTATTCGGACCGCCTGTGATGTATTAGTATCACAAGCGGTCCGAAATACAAACCGCTTGTAGTGTTCGATTTGTTTCACAAACGGTCCGTAATGAAAAAACCGCCTGTGATGTATGATTCATATCACAAGCGGTTCTCAATCAGAACCGATTGTGATTTGATTACCATATTAATATTTTATTTTTTTTAAAAAAAATGCAAATACAATTTAAATGAATTTTAATAGCACACATAGATAACTAGAGAGAATTTAAATTAATTGGCAACCACAATGCATAGTCAATCATACATGCTAAAAATACAATTTGATTCATACAATTTTTCATGAACTACCATTTTTCTGCATGTATGACTTTAAGTTCTTATCAATTTTCTTTTTCACACGCTTGATTCTCTCTGGACCTTTAAAGACGAACATCTCTTCATACTTATTGTATTCCTCATCTCCGTCTCCCACATTCTCAACTCCAACATTTTTTTGCTTTCCAGAAATAACTACATGCATCTTCTCATCTGCTGGATCGAGTACATAGATATAACGATTGAAATGCTTTTTCAGGCTCTTAAGGCTTAATTAATTTTAGTTAAAAAATAATATGAATAGAATCCGATTCTAATCCGATTCGACCCTTAAATTTTATATTATAAAATCTAGAGTCTATTACCACTCAAGTGTACATGACAAAGACAAACTTATATCTACCTTACGCAAGTAATGAAGAATGTGTGCGTCACTTCCTAGGTGCTATTTTGTAGGTGCTATATTTATTTCTGTTTAATTGTTGTAATCGCGTATGTATAAAATTACTGAGGAAGTGCTATTAATTTAATGTGCACTACAATATTTTAATGATAAATTATTATTAAGTGAATGTTGTAAAATTACTGACTAATCACTAAAACATTATAGAGTAGATATATTACTGAGCGATTGTTATAAAATTACAGAGTGTATGTTTATGCAAAAAAAATGATATGCATATAAAAAAATGTATGCTAACATCAATGTGCAGCAAAAAAGGAAAGAAGCAAAAAGAAAAAAATTTAGCTATGCATGCGCCCATGAGACAATGCGCAAAAAAAAGGAACAACGAAAAGGGCAATGCGCTGGGTGTATCAATATTGTAATAATCTGGACAGTAAGGCCAACTGAAACTGGAAGTGCGGTCAAGATGTGTGCATATGATTGAATGGCACCAAATTAATGAAGATTTGCAGCTATCATATGCGTCCTTACCTTCTGATGAAAGGTCGCCGTCGTCTTCCGAGAGCATAAATGGTGGTGGTGATGACAGCTCCCAGGCATCGACGATGGGGCGGGACGATTGGAACATGATGACTTTATTACGGTCTATTAGGCATTTCTTGCAGGCGATGACCTGCTTGTTTTGCATGTCGAAGCCGAAGAGCTTCGAGCCCTGGAAGAAGTAGACGACACAGTGATTGTTGGGGTCGACGAGGGCGACCTGGGGCACCTCGCCCGGAGGCAGGCGGGCGTTGGCATAGGTCTCGTTGTTCCAGATATCTGCCAAGGGCACCTCGTACTCTAATGTCCAGGGGTCCGGGCGCTCCGGGTCTTCGAGCGTCCACATCCGGACGGTGGGTTCGAAGAGCACGTCGTCGTAGCGAATCGACCAATCGACGTTGCAGTAGAAGCCGCGGATCTCGACGAATCGCAGCTTGCCCTCGCTGGGCCTGACGCAGCGTCGCTGCTTGAGGTGCTTCGGGCATAAGGACGCGTAGGCGTTCATCTGGCAGCCGGCCGGAAAAGGGAGGAAGCGGAGCTCGGCGAGCTCGAGGACGGGCGTGACGGGGTCGCAGAAGAATATGCCGTAGCCGAGGGCGATCCACCAGAGGCAGCCGTTGTGGGCGAGCACGGCGTTGTCGATCGAGGTGTTGATCATCAGGTGGTCCTCTTGGCGGGTGAGGTACCTGACATTCCACTCACGTTTGGCGGTGGAGTAGCAGAGGAGCCTGTAGCGGTGCAAGGTTGCGGGATGGAGCTGGGCCACCACGTAGTGGCCTTGGAGCGGGTCGGCGATGAGGCCGATGCTGAGGTTGGGGCGGATGTCGATGTCCAGTCCAGTCCGAAGATAGGAGCACACCGGGGGGATGATGGTGACGGTACGACTGTGCGTATCGCAGAGGAAGAAGTCCGGGCGGTTCCCTTCGACGACCTGGAGGAGGATGTAGCCGGAGCGGTCGGCGGCGAGGATGTAGGCGGACAGCGGCTCTTCGTTACTCCTGGGGTTGGGGGACACGCGGGGGTGCAGCACCAGGTAGGAGGGTAGCGGCGGGTCTTTGAGGTCGAGCTGCACGTCGGTGCCGAGGGCCATCGCCTGGGCCCGATCGTCGTCCGCGTTGCCGAGGAGGACGGGAACGGAGACGAGGGCCACCCACTTGCGCTGATGAGGCTCCGAATCTGCCTCCTGCTCCGACTCTGGCTCCTGCTTAGCTTCCTTGCCGGCACGCGACCCCTGCACCAATCCAATCGCCGACATGGCTGGTGGCGATAGCGAGGCGCTGCACTGCACTGGTTGAGGCTTGGGGTAGGACCGTAGGATCGAGGGGGCGAGTCGGTTGTATTGGTTTGATTTGAATTCGTGATTGGTGTGACTACTGGCTGCAATGCAACACGCTGTTTTTACAGCCATGCTAGTGCTGGGAATTTGAACCGGGCCGCTTGGGCTACCACGAGTCCACGAGCACGGCCTGAAATTATTGGTCCAAAGCACGGCCTGATACAGAATATTTTGGGTCATGCTACTATGCTAGCACGGCTCGAAGACAAGCCTAGGCCTGGCCTCAAATGTTGGCTTTATGGGCCTCCGGAACGAAAAAAGCCCGTAAATTCACGAAATTGGCCCGTTTATCATGTACAGCAGGCTGCAGCTCCCTCTTGTGGCCCAATTTCTGAATTGCACACGTGATGGCCCAAACTCGTGCGTCTCTTCTCTCTTGGCCGCCGCGCACCGCACAGCATAGAGCCAGATAGCCGACACAAAAACCCTAGGCCCTGTCGCCCCCTCCACCGGCCGTCGCCAGTGACCAGTCCTCTGCTGATGTCGCCGCCGCCTGACGCAGAAGGTGAGATCCCCGGACCCTGGGATCAGGGAGGCCATTACAACGTATAGGTTAGTCTTCAGTTCTTCACTCTTCATCTTCCACATGCCCTTTGGCCTTTCCTCGCTTGGAAGTTGAACCCTAGCCAGCTACTCGTCTCTCGCCAATCCTGTCGATCTGTGGCCCGTGGCATTGCCCGTGTGGATATCGTAGCGATCAATCCCAATAAATGACACGACAGCCCGACCGCTCGATGAATGGTTATAGAGAGCGCATGGCACGAGAGCCCGCCCGCTCCGGCGACGCGTGCAACGTGCTGCTTCGATTCGTGCACCCGTGTTGCTTTGATTCTCACATTGTTAGTTCTATAAATCCGGCCCCTTCTACCTTAGCCTGGCAGACTGAGGTCCTGAAATCCTGATTTCGTGATTCCTGTGAGTCGATATGGTGAGAAGACGTCCTATGATGGCGTCGAAGTCTAGGGCCAGTGCCAGTAATACCAATCCTAATCCTTGTCCTAATCCTAATACTAGTGTTGATGTGGTCAATTTGGAACCAACACAATCTGCCGCTACTGTGGGTGCAGCTGCTGGTGAACTGGGTGTGGGTGGTAGTGTGGCTGCTGCTGAACTAGATGTGGATGTGGGTCGTGTGGCTGCTGGTGAACCACCACCAACACCATTTGTCGTCCATGATGGTGATTGTGCACCAGCGTTGGCGTCATCAAGCAGTGCAAAGTATAGTTTGAGGGCAGACTGCTGGAAACATATGGTGAAGAAGAAAGTCATTGATGATGGTGTAGTACATTTTTTTGTTGTATGTAACTATTGCAAAAGTGAATTGAGTGCAGGTTTAGCTGCTGGCATAGGACATTTGAATCGACACTATAAAGCTTGTTTGGCAAAGCTAGGAAAGATTCAAGGAGGAGGTACACAAACCAATCTTAACTTTTGTGCTGATGGTACAATAAGTATATGGGTTTACAACCCACAAGTAGCATGTGATGAAATAGCCAAATTTATTGTCTGTGAAGATTTACTGATTATGTTGGGTGAGAGCCAAAATTTTAAGAACTTGTTTCAACATGCTTTCTGCCCACAATATCAGTCTGTCATTAGAAAAACTACAAAATCTGATTCGATTGCAATATACAAAAATAAACTTGTTGCTCTTAAAGAGTCATTTAAAAAGGTTTACTTCTCATTTGCTTTAACATCGGACATTTGGACTTCATCACACCAAAAAACCTGTTATGTTTCTGTTGTCGCCCACTACTTGGATGATTCATATGCTTTAAATAAGCAAGTCATCGGTTTTAGAATGATGGATGAGTCACAAACTGGAGATGCAATCGCTAACCATATACTTGAGGTAGTTCGTGATTTTGAGATAGATAGTAAGATTCTCTCTATAACTCTTGACAATGCTTCCGCAAACACAACTATTATTGATATTCTCACCCCCTCAGTTGTAGTCATATATAAAAGGTTATATTATCCATCATAGGTGTGTGTGTGCCACATTATAAATTTGGTTGTTCAAGCTGCTATTCGTTTCATAACTAGCACGCCTCAAATGATATCTAGATTTGCTGAGTATTGTAAAGCTCAAGATATGAGACCAAGAAATTTGGTCTTGATATGAAGATTAGATGGAATTCAACCAACCATATGCTTAAGAGTTTAGAAGGTTATGAACAACTAATTACTGTCTTTGAGAATGCTAATGCTAAAGATCTTGATTTAATTCTTATATATGCTGATTGGTTCATTGCTCGTTAATTTAGAGTGTTTCTAATGACTTTTTATGCAGCTACAAATGTTATATCAGGTGTATACCATCCTACAACTTTCTTAGTGATTGATTATATTTGGTTAATGGTTGAATCTTTTTCTAAGTTCAGATCTGACAGCCATCTAAACACTATTGTTGCTCCAATGGAGGTAAAGTTTCTAAAATACTTTGAACAAATATCACATGTATACTGTTTTGTGACTATTTTTATCCACTCAAGAAAATAGATGGTTTACAAACTGCATTGGAGGGAATAGGTGATGCATTAGACATGGATTTTTCATATGCTTTTAATCATGCAAAAGATGACTTGTTATGTGTCTTTGGCTACTATTACAATAAATATGGTGAAAGTAAAATAGACTCACATGTTACTGAGTGTGATGCAGAAATTTCAGATACCCCTCTTACAGCTCACTTATGGAAGAGAGCGAAGGGGAAAGAAAATGTCGCCTCGTCTCAAAGGTGGAATCCTAATGCTGAATTAAATCACTATTTGTCCACCAACTTTGTAGGTACTGATCGCGCACTAAGAGATGAGAAGGTAAAGTTACTTGAGTGGTGGAGGGACCACATGTATAGTTTTCATGTCTTGTCTCATTTTGCTAGAGATATACTTGTTATTCCTGTCTCAACTATTTCCTCTGAAGCAACCTTTAGCACCATTGGGAGAATAATTGAAGAACAAAGGTCATCTCTTGCACCTAAGGTGGTGGATGCAGCCACATGCCTTAAAGACTGGAATAGAGTTGAAGACCAGAAGCAACATAACTTGAGGATCCTGAGATTGAATGTGCTGATGCAGATTTGGACAATGATTAAGCAGTAGTGTTTAATTTTAGTAACTTATGGACTTTAGTGGTTGTAATATTTGAACTTTGTTTGGACATTGCCGGTCTGTACTTGTAACACCCCAAATTTTTGAGTTGAATTTTTTCTTTCTCCAGCCCTCACCAAATTTGGGCGTTACCTTCCCTATTTTTCTTTTCTTCTCGCTATGCCTTGTTCTTTTTCAAAGTTCTAGCGAGAATTAGCTCGACATCTTGTGTAGGTGAACCCTGGAAATATTTTCTTTGGTTGTTGCATCATGCTGAGGCACGCCTCTATTTCCTTTTGTGTGTATTTACTTGGTTTCCATAAAGTATGCATTTAGTAGGAAGTTAGAGATAAAATAGATAATAGGAAAAATAAGAAGAAAATAGAGAAGGGAAATCTCTCCCTCTCTCCTTTGGGCCCAGCCGCGTCCTACTTCCCCCCTCCTCTTTTCCCTCCCGCGCGGCCCACCTGGCGTGGCCTGCCCCGCCCCCCTCGCTCTCCCTTTGGCCGGCCGGCTGGCTTGGCCTAGCTTGCCCCCACGGCCCAGCCGGCTCCCCCCCCCCCCCGCGTTGCCCGCGCGCTGCGTGCGCGGGCGGTTGCAGCCGCTGTCGCCGCCCTGGTGGGACTCACCCGTCATTGCCCCGGTCGTCCCCTGTTCATCTCACTCTCCCCCATGACGCGCGTCTCTCTCTCTCCTCCCCAAGTCGCCCTCGCTGCCCGGAGCAGCCCCTACCCCGGCGCCGTTCGTCCGCGCCGCCTCGTCCTCCGCAGTGAGCCTCCCCATCTCCCTCCCCTTCCCCGTCACCCCCCTTCTTCTTCCCCGTCCCCTGCTCGCCGCGTCCGTGGCCCGGCATGCTCGCCCGCGCCCCCGCCCCAACACGCGCGGCCTCGCCCCCGGTCCCGGCCCCCTCCTCGCGCGGCCTCGCCCCTCCCCCCCGGCCCGTGGCGCTCGCCCGTCCCCGGCGCGGCTCCGGCGTGTGCGCGCCGCTCGCCCCCGGCGCGGTTCGGCCCCCTGGCCGGCGCGGCCCCGCGGCGCGCGCGGTGCGGCGCGCACTCTCCTGCCTCGCCCGGCGCGCGGCCCTGACGCAGCCCGCCCCCTGCGCAGTCCTGCGCGCGGCGTGCTCCCTGCCCGGCGCTCGGCGTGGCCCGGCGCTGCTCGCGGCGGCCTAGCCTAGGCGCAACTCGCGGTGGCTCGGCGCCCTCGGTGTGGTACGCGGTGTCCCAGCGTAGCTTGGCCCCCGTCGTGGTGCGCAGGTTGCCCGGCGCGGCCCCGTCTTGCGCACTGTGTCTTGGCGCGGTTCGTCGTGCCCCCGGCGTGACGCGTAGCACTCTTCCACGCATGTGACGAGCCCGTATACCCCCTAGACTACCTCGTCTACCCCCCGACCTACTCCGTCTACCCCTCCCCCCCCGTGTATTTTATGCGCGTTGAGCGTGTTGTTTATTTTATGTAGTTGAACTCCACTTAGAATTGACCATGTTAATTATCTCACGTAGTTAAATGACGACTTAAGTAATGTCAGCCAATTGGAATAATTGTAACTCTGTTAGTGTATGTGATTAATACATGTTAGTATGGCTAGGTAGAGTTAGACGATGTAATAATTAATTGCACACCTACACGTAAGACGTCTCGACTATAGCTTTAGCCACTGCGAGTCCCTTTTTTCTCTTTCTAGTAATTGCGAATGCAAATCGTATGTCATATACATGTTCAATTGATCTACTCTCTTGTATGGTGTATTGTTTATTTCCTAATTCAAAGAGATGGATGTATGTTTGCGCTCGCATAGATAACGGTCTGGTTGAGGAGTCCGAAGAACTCGCAGGAGAAGACCCTGAGCAACAGCTGGTTGGTGGAGGCAAGTGTCCCTTGACCCACTTATGTCCTATACATTCCTTAATTCACTTTCCGCATTTACACAGTTTATACCTAAGGATTGACTAGCTTTTGTTATCCATGTCCTTGCTTACCTATTTGGGTTGGATTATTTTGGTTTAGCTACATGCTAGTGCTTCACATTAATCAATGAACATGATGAGATTTATCTATGATACGATGTTTCCCTTCTTTATTATGATAATATACTTGTGGCATTTAAGGGGACTCGAGCGGTTTCTCGAGTACCTCTCCATAAGGACTTGTTCATTATATGACCGCCCGGGAAAATAGTGCAACCATGAGGGTGGAATGGGACGCTCTTAGCTTAATAATTAGAGGAACCAGGGTGTAGTTCGCTCCGCCGTCGTGCCGTTAATGGGGAACGATGTATGCGTCTCGCTCTGCCAAGGTTGGTTTGCCCCTTGGGGAGGAGTGCGGTACATTTAGGAAACCTAATGGACGACTACAGCCCCAGGGAATCTTTGTAAAGGCTACGTAGTGATACCCTGCTAGGTCACCTCGATAGTGATCAATGGAGAGTCATGATCTCCGGGCAGAAAGGGAATCACGGCTTGTGGGTAAAGTGTGCAACCTCTGCAGAGTGTTATGAAAACTGATATATCAACCGTGCTCGCGGTTATGAGCGGCCAAGGGAGCTCCATTGATTATAGATACTTGATCAGAGATGTTTGGATTATAGGTGGTGATGAGAATGATGGTTTTGGTATTGACTATGGTAATGGTAAGTGGTATTCTTTCCGTTTGGAAAGGGTACTTTTGGTTTAACAACTTGGGTTAATACTAAAATCTGGCTCTCTCTACTAGTAATAATAATCTGATCAACTGAAAGCAACTGCTTGACTTACCCCCACATAAAGCTAGTCCACTACAGCCAAACATGACATTTGCTGAGTATGTTGATGTGTACTCACCCTTGCTCTACACACCAAACCCCCCCTTCCCCAGGTTGTCCGCGTTGCAACCACTGCTTAGGAGAAGATGAAGCCGTGGAGGAAGACTTCCAGGAGTTCCAAGATTATGACAAATTTTAGGTGTGGGTTAGCGGCAACCCCAAGTCGGCTACCTGTGAAGGCCGCGTGTATCTACGTTTCGTTTTCGCATTTTGATTATTGTTAAAGACTATGTGGATGTCTCAGACATATGATGTAATCGACTATTATTCCCCTTTTATGTTATTATTTGAGCACTGTGTGATGATGTCCAGTTATGTAACTGTTGTGTACGTGCAGTGAATTGCTGATCTTGACACGTACATGGTTCGCATTCGGTTTGCCTTCTAAAACCGGGTGTGACATAGGAGATATCAAAGCTAGGTTGACTGTAGAACCGCTAACCTAGAGTAGAGTGGTCGTTCTAAGGACTATAGACCTCTATCATCACCTTGACTTTGGTATCCCTTCAAAAGTTGGTCGTATCGACCAAACCTATGTTCTACTGTATATATTATACCTTGCTAATTTTTTTGTTTATTTTAATCCCTTATTTATTTATGGTTTACTTGCTAGTCATATTAGTTCTGTTCTCACTCTTATGCTTATGGTGTCTTTTGTAGATGGCTCATCTTAGACACACTGCACGGAAGTTCGTCATCCCCTTCTTGCCCTCTCGTCTCGCTGAGCGTCCGCTTCGCCGTCCAGTGACTGGTCAGTCTAGCCACTTGGAGAGGTTGTACCACCGCCTGCACGAGGAGTAGGAGCGTCGACGACAGGAGCTAGAGAAGCAAGGCTCTTCTTTCTCGCTTCAGCAGGAGATAGAGTCTGTGAGGAGCTGCTCCTCTGTGCTCCCGTTGGAGGCGCCCCCTGCACCACCACTGAGCGCCCCAGCCGCTGGAGTAGCTACTGGAGGAGACCCAGATGATGGAGGCGGCGACAGCAGCTCAAGCTTTAGCACCGACCAGGAGCCGGAAGGATGGGTCGCTCGACCCATCACTCGCGACGCCGCTCGCGGGTGTCACTTCCACGACGCGCTCGACACCCTGCTACGCCAGGCACTCGACCGACGTACTTGGTCCATCGAGTACCGTTGTGTGGTCTTCTAGCACAGTTGCGGGGTTTACCCGGACCGTTGGGAGGCGACCTGCTTGTTGCGCCGTCCGGAGAATAGTCTCCGGGGTGCGGAGGTCTGCTCAGAGAACTACTCTATCTCTGAGCGGGACTCAGCTGAGGCGGTCATGCAAGATGTCGCACGACGTGGGCTTTCGCACTACTACTCAGTGTTCGGCGGGGGTAGCCAATGGTCTCAACCTGAAGTATTACCCCCGCCGTCCATCTGACAGCACAGGAGGCGTGATTGTCTCACCTGTTGGTGAGGACAATCCTAGGTTGAGCAGCACAGTCAACCTAGCCGTCGTGCTAAACACGGAGCTGGACCATGCATTAGACGAGCTGAGCAGGGCTCGTGCTGAGATCGCCCAGCTGCGGGCTCAGCGCGTGGAGCGTCGTCACCTGGAGGATAGCTCCCCCGCTCCCGTCGGGACTCAGCACCCGTACCGCTCACCTCGGCGTGGACACCAGGCGTATGGCAACCCGACTGCAGGACCAAGGTAAATTTAGAACCATAGATCGTTAGTGTTGGGTCCTGTAATGAAAGTTTAAAAATAGAAGTCTTAGTCTTAGTCTCGGTCTTACTTTTAGTTAGTCTTAGTTAGACAGGGTAGTTTGCTTATCATGTGCTTTTATGTTTGTCATGATGAACTATGTTGGATTTGGATCTTTGTAATGACTGTCACCAGAGTGTGGGCATCACCTGCACCTTGGTTTACCATTAAAAGTTAATGAAGTTAGCTATCTAGTTGGGAAGCCTTTTTATTCCACTTTCCTCTTTATCTGAGAAGCTATGTTTGCCTGTGTTGGAAATCAGTGAAGATGTTCATATGTTCAGTATTGTGGAAGGATTCTATACTCTTTTCTTATGCTGCAAGTTGCAAGATCAGTTCTGATGTGTGATTACATTATGCAGATGTCAGAAAACAGGCGTACAGGAGGAAGGCGTGCTCAGCAGGAGCAGGCAGCACCGCAGGATGAGGCACCCCGTCAGCAGCTGCCACCACCGCCCCCGATGACCATCGAGCAGATGTTCTTGATGCAGACTCAGGCAGTTCAGGCCATTGGTCAGACTCTGGCCGCAATTCAGCAGCAGCAGCATCAGCCCCCACCTCAGCCTCAGATGCCCAGAGACAAGCATGCTGAATTCATGAGAGGTCATCCCCCAGTGTTCGCTCACTCTTCTGACCCCATGGATGCTGAAGACTGGCTGCGCACCGTGGAGCGGGAATTGCACACCGCTCAGTGTGATGACAGGGAGAAAGTTCTGTATGGTTCCCGTTTGTTGAGAGGAGCAGCTTAGTCTTGGTGGGAGTCCTATCTCGCCACCCATGCCAACCTCGACGCTATTACCTGGGAAGAATTCAGAGATAATTTCCGCTAGTATCATGTTCCCGCAGGTCTGATGACGATGAAGAAGGAGGAGTTCCTGGCGCTCAAGCAAGGGCCTATGTCCGTCAGTGAGTACCGAGACAGGTTTCTGCAGCTATCCCGCTATGCTCCTGAAGATGTCAACACAGACGCCAAGAGGCAGTACCATTTCTTAAGAGGCTTGGTTGACCCTCTGCATTATCAGCTGATGAATTGTTGGGGACTTGTTCTCAAATGCTATGAATTAAGAACAAGGCAACACAGAAATATTAAATGTTAATGCCCTTCGTCCTTCGAAACATTATTTCCCTTAGGATATAATGATCTTTAGACGAAGGTCATGAAGGACATACCTTCATTGTCACAACATATGTTAATAAAAAGGAGAAACATATGAAATATAAGAGATAGCATGAACAATTATATAACATTATCAACTCATTCCCACTTTATTATCATGGAAAAATAGAAATAATATGAAATTACAAAAGTACCTTCGGCTTGACAGAAGATAAAAATACAAGAGTGATGCACGAGCAAATACAGGTCAGCGTGAACAGTACGGGGGTACTGTTCACCTATTTATAGGCACAGGACACAACCTGTGAGAAATTATAGTCATGCCCTTTACATTTACTATTGGCTTATGGAAAAATTTATGAGGACTGGATAGCCTTTTCCCTTTTAAGTCGGTTCCTTTTCATGCGATTGAGCCGAAGCTCCCTTGTGCATAGCTTCGAAGCAACGGCAACCTTCATCACGATCATGCCCTTCTCATCGTATATGTCTTTAATCCTGAATCCGAAGGTACCTGTCTATAAACCATGCTTGGAATACATTGTTAAATTACGTTTTTGAGGACCTTTGGAGGACGAAGGCCCCCAACAGTAGCCCCTCGCAGTATTAATTTGTTTAAGATAACAAATTGAGACTGCGACATGGAAGAAGGCCTTAAGCCGAAGGTCCAAAAAAACACCTTCCCTTTGCTAGAATAGCAACAGTCAATGACAGACGGGACCCTCCAATTCGGGGCGTGCCGAGCGTATAAATAAGAACTTGCACCAACCACATTTGATACGCTGCTTGTGCCATTTGCTTTGTTTTCTCTATTTTATAGCTCTTGCTCACCAACGCTTGCTAGTTTCTCAAGCTTTCTAAGCTTTGTTTTGAAGGGCACGTTTTCGTCATTTCCGAAGAAAAGATGTCTCAAGACAAGAAGGTTGTTGCTGAGACGAAGCTAACCGGAGAGGAGAAGCTCTTTGAACAGAAGAAGGCTGTGAATCCTTATATAGCTGGGTTTTTAGAATCAATGGCAAAATCAAATACAGAGAAGATTACAAAAGAGATATTGGAGGGCCTGTCTGAAGATACTGGTGACAGTGATAACTATGATGCAGAAAGTGGGGGTGAAGATTCCGAAGATCGACCATGGAGGCCAAGCCATACAATTTTTGGAAAGTCGACCATCAAGCAAAGTTACCTTGAGAGCATGAGGGGGAGGTACTTTCGAGATATATCTATTGTGAGGGCTGGTGAAGACAATAACACTCCTGCGCCTAAGGAGAATGAAGTTGTGATCTTCCGAAGCTTTTTTAAAGCTGGGCTTCGGTTCCCACTGAGCAGGTTTGTAGTTGAAGTGTTGAAAACCTTCCAAATTTTCCTTGATCAACTGACTCCTGAAGCCATATTGAGGATGGGAGTCTTTGTCTGGGCAGCAAGGAGCCAAGGTATAGACCCAAGCGCAAAATGCTTCTGCAGCATGCACGAACTTATGTATGAAACGAAGGCCATGGGAAAAGAACAGTATCACAACAACTTCGGTTGTTATGGATTTATCGCCCGTCCCAACTCAAGCTATCCAGTGCCAACATTTCGGAAAAGATGGTCAGGAAATTGGATGGAGGAATGGTTTTATGTGAAGAATGACTTGGTAGCGAGGGAGGATGTTAAGGAGGTTGTTATGCGTCCCATATGGTCCCGCTTCGGCCTTCGAAAGCTGAAGGTTGAAATCGATGAAGCCGTCGAAGCATGCCAGAAGGCCTTTGGTATTGTATGCTTCTTCATTGGTACAAGAGACTTGATTCAAGAACATATAGCATTCAGAGTATGGCCGCTTGTAGAGAAATGGGAAATGCCAAAGGAGACTGTCACCGAGTCTAGTTAAGGTGACCTGGTTCGACTGAAATATACATTCAGATATGGAGATAAATTTGATGAACCAAATGACGACTGGCTGAAATGTATCAAAGCTACAAGTGATGAACTGCTTGGGCCATATTCCAAAGCAGGATATAATGCATTATCCACATCCTTCGGGGGCTGGGGAAAAAAGAGATTGAACAGAGTTTTTGATGCCATTGGTTTTGTTTACCCTGACTACTGCTACCCGCTGCGAGGACGGGGAAAGAAGAGGAAAACTGCTGCTTCGGCCACTCTAGATGAGCCTGCGCCGAAGAGCAAAAAGTTGAAAGTCCTTACTCACCGGCCACGCTATATTGAACCGGCCGTGGTGCTTGAGTTTGTCGGGGAGATTTCTTAAGCTACTGAACCAAAAGAGCCCATTCCTCCTACGCAGAAGGCTGAAGATCCGGCTATCATGCCAAAGGTACCCTCAGCCGAGCTAGCTGAGTCAAAGACTAATAAAGATAAGGCCGAAGAGCCAAAAATTGAAGGAACAAAAATGTTAGAAATTTTAAGCCCTTCGGCAGAAGTAACAATGCCGAAGGCGCAAAAAAGTTTTGCGACAACTCCCAAGAGAAGAAGGATGGCTAATGTACTAGATGTGCTAGAAACAGTAAAGACTTTGAACTCGACTCCTTCAAAGAAAATTGTCGAAGCCTCGAAGGCGCAAACTGAAGTTGAAACAGAGCAGGCCTAAATTGAAGCTGCAGTAATCCAAGCCGGTACCAAAGCTGGGCCTTTGGAGCCCGCTGAGATAAAGCCTGCATACATTAAAGAAAAGGCAACACAAGAAAAAGCCACAGAGCAAATTTCGCCTGAAAAGATTGCTACTCCTGCTCCCGAAGCATTGAAAGAGAGCATTGATTACATCATCTGCCATGCTTCGGGAAAGGTACTTTCTAAGGAAGAAGAACGAGAAGCTCAACATTATGCCCAAAAATTGAAATACCTGAAGGGGGCAGTAGTGTTTAATGGCAACGGGGAAGAAGATTTTTTGTACTGTCTCCCGGATAGCAAAGAGATATCCGTCAGCCGGGAGATAGGAAGAAGCTTCGGATTTCCGAAGCTAGAAGATGGCTTCTCAGTATTATCAAAGGATGAATTGGCTGACAGTTTAGCATATAATAGCATAATGGTATTGTTGGGGACTTGTTCTCAAATGCTATGAATTAAGAACAAGGCAACACAAAATGTTAAAAATTAACGCCCTTCGTCCTTCTAAACATTATTTCCCTTAGGACATAATGATCTTCAGACGAAGGTTATGAAAGACATACCTTCGAACATCGAAGGTATGAAGGTGACCGAAGGGAAATGAATACAAAAGACAATATAAGCAGTCGTGTAATATTATCAACTCATTCTTATTATATTATATTATCATGAAGGAATAAAACAGTATTGAATTACATTTGAACAATATAGGAGCACTGTTCATCTATTTATAGGCACGGGACACAGCCCATGTAAAATTACACCCATGCCCTTTACATTTGCTAATGACTCTATAGTGATCCATCGAGGTCTAAATAGCCTTTTCCCTTTTAAGCCGGTTCCCTTTTCTGCTATCATGCCGAAGCTCCCTTGCGTATAGCTTCGGCTCTGCGCCAACCTTCGTATTCTTTGTGCTTCTTCACACTGTGGTTCTGATCCGAGTCCGAAGGTACCTGTTCATGTATTACACTCCAGAAACATTGTTAAATCATGTTTTTGAGGACCTTCAGAAGACGAAGGCCCCCCAACAGTAGCCCCTCGCGATATAAATTTGTTAGAATAACGAATTCAGATTGCGATATGGACCAAGGCCCTAAGACGAAGGTCCGAAAAAACACATTCCCTTTGCTAGAATAGCAACAGTCAATTACAGACGGGGCCCTCCAATTTGGAGCGCGCTGGTTGTATAAATAAGAACTCACCCCGAGCGCATTTGGTAAGCTACTTGCTGCCTGCTTTGCTTGCTCAGACTTTTAGCTCTCGCCTACCAACGTTTGCTTGGTTTTTTAGGTTTTCTAAGCTTCGGTTTTAAAAAATATATATATTTTTACTATTTCCGAAGAGAAGATGTCTCAAGATAAAAAAGTTGTTGTTGAGACGAAGTTGAGAGGGGAGGAGAAGCTCCTTGAGGAGAAGACTGCTGGGTTTATTGAATCAATAGCAAAGACAAATACAGAAAAGATTACTAAGGAGATTTTAGAAGGCTTATCTGAAGATACTGATGACAGCGACAGTTATGATGTGGAAAGTGGGGGCGAAGACTCCGAAGATCGGCCCTGGCGACCAAGTCATGTAGTTTTCGGAAAATCGACTATCAAACAGAGTCATCTTGATAATATGAGAGGGAGGTATTTTCGAGATATGTCTATTGTGAGGGCTGACAACGGAGACAGGACTGCTCCTGTTCCCGAAGAAAATGAAGTCGTGATCTACCGAAGCTTCTTCAAAGCTGGGCTCCGGTTCCCCTTAAGCAAATTTGTGGTTGAAGTTTTAAGGATATATTAGATTTTCCTTCACCAAATTACTCCCGAAGCAATTATCAGAATGGGGATCTTCGTCTGGGCCGTGAGGAGTCAGGGTTTGGAGCCAAGTGCAAAATGCTTCTGCAGCATGCATGAACTTTCGTATGAGACGAAGCCCTGGGGTAAAGAACAGTATCACAACAATTTTGGTTTCTATAGCTTCATTGCTCGTTCTGGTTCAAGCTGCCCAGTGCCAACTTTTTGGAAGAGATGGCCCAGAGACTGGATGAAAGAATGGTTCTATGTGAAAAATGATTTAAAGGCACGAGAAGACATTAAAGAGATCATCATGCGCCCCATATGGCAGCGCTTCGGCCTCCGAAAACCGAAGGTAGAGATTGATGAGCCAGCCGAAGGATGCCGAAGGGCCTTCGACACACTTTGCTCTTTCATCGGGACAAGGGATTTAATCCAGGAGCATATAGCCTTCAGAGTATGGCCACTTGTAGAGAAGTGGGAAATGCCGAAGGAGACTGTCACTAAGACTGGCGAAGGCGAGCTGGTTTGACTGAAATACACCTTCAGATATGAAGATAAATTTGATGAGCCGAATGATGACTAGCTGAAATGTATCGAAGCTACAAGTGATGAACTGCTTGGGCCGTATTCCAAAGTAGAAGATAATGCATTATCCCTGGCCTTCGGGAGCCGAAAAAAGAAAAGACTAAATAGGGTTTTTGACACTATTGGATTTGTGTACCCTGACTATCGGTACCCGCCACGGGGTCAGAAAAGAAAAGGTGTAACTTCTAGGAAGGATGTTGCTTCAGCCGCTTCAAGCGAGCCTACGCCGAAGAGGAAAAAGGTGAAGGTTCTTACTCACCGACCGCGCTACATTGAACCGGCCATAGTGCCTGAATTTGGCGGTGAGACCTCTTCGGCTATTGAAGCCAAAGGACCTGCTCTTACGCAGAAGATTGAAGAGCCGGTCGCAATGCCGAAGGCTGACAAAATTGAAGAACTGAGAGCCGAAGGGGCGAAAACATCAGAAGTTCTAAGCCCTTCGGCAGGAGTGGAGGCGCCGAAGACACAGAAAGATCTAGCGGCGACCCCCAAGAGAAAAAGGATGGTTAATGTATTAGATGTGCTAGAAACGATTTAAACTTTAAGCTCTACTCCAGGAAAAATTGCCAAGGCTTCGAAAATACAGATTGAAACCGAGACAAAGCTGACCGAAGCCGAAGCTGGGCCTTCAGTGCCCGCCAAGGAGAAATCCTCGGAAATTGGAGAAAATGCAGCGGAAGAAGAAGGTATAGAACAGATTTTGCCTGAAAAAGTTGCCGCTCCTGCTCTCGAAGCGTCTTCCGAAGTCCTTGATTATATTATTCGACACGCTTCGTGAAAAAGATTATCTGAAGAAGAAATTTTTGAAGCTAAACACTATGCCTGAGAACTGAAATACCCAAAATGGGCCTTAGTGTTTAATGGCACAGACGAAGATGACTTCTTATATTGCCTCCCAGACAACAAAGAATATCTGTCTGCCGGGAGAAGGCCAGAAGTATGGGCTTTCCGAAGCTCGAAGCTGGCCTTTGTGCCATGACGAAGTACGATCTCGCGGATAGCCTTGCGTACAACAGTCTGAAGGTACGAAAATTGTGAATTTGGAATTTTATGAATTTCGAATTAGTTTTTGGTTCCTATATTGATCCATTCATTCTTTTATGTAGGGCTTAATACTTAGCAACGCCTTAAGGGCGCAAAAGAATGCCGAAGACGAGAGTTGCACTATTGCTCTCAATAACCTTCGAACAGAGGTTATTAACCTGAGGAGCGAAGCTTTTGAAAAAGACAAAATTCTGCTTACATTAGTGGACAAAGTAAAGAGGGATGAAGCTAACTTCAAAACCCAATCTGAAGCCCAAAAAATTGAGATTGAAGAACTTCGGAGGCAACTAGCCGAAGCTAAAGAGAAGTGCGCAGTCCCAGAAGCTAAACGAAGAATTAGCGAACAGTGGACAAATCATCTAGAGAAGAACGTTGAAGAACTTCGCATATCCAAGGAAAGATGTTTTGAAAAATCTATGGACTGTGTGAAGAAGATAAAAACTAGCTTCGCCAACGTTGGCGCATATTCAAGCGAGGACAATTTCATAAGAGGCGATCCTGAGGGCCCAATTGAGTGGATCAGCAGCGAGGCCGAAGCTTTTGAGGAAATTTTGAGTGGTCGTGGGGACGTCTGCGCCTTCTCTGGCGCGAGAGGAGTTGCAAGTATTTTGGAGAAAGCAGCGTGCGAACATGTTAAAACTTTGGCCCAAGCCGAAGCTGCTTTTTCCATTGATGATATGAAGGATCCCTCGGCCGAGGCAAGCTTAATAGGCGGAAAAATTTTCACTGACATTTGGGAAAATGGCAGCCGAGGGATGGCTCACGAAATAATAAAGAAAAGCGAAAAAGATACTCATGACACTAGAGAAGCAATAAAAACAGCTGAAAATGTTGCGGAGCTTGAGAGACGAATAGGTATTACTTAATGATTTTTACCTTTGTTGTTTACTTTTGTGACTTCGAACTGATTTACGTTTTCTACCGCAGCTGAACTATCTCCTCCCCCAGAGCCCTTCGAGTCACTTGTCGAAGCAGAGGCAAAGGGATCATCAGAAATTATTAACATGGCCGAAACTAATATAGACGAAGTCGTTACCCAACTGCTGACCGAAGCGGCAGATAAAGTTTTGAAAGAAGAAGAATATTTATTGTAAAAACATGGCTAGATTATTAATGTAACATTTACTGAACTATGCTTGTAATATTTGGTGCTCATGGATTTTGAATGTAATATATGTATGGCTTTGTGATTCATTTCTTTGCGATGCATGAAACTTTTACATACATACCGTTTTTGAGCCTTTGGCGAAAAAACACATTCCCTTCTTTTCATGCTTCGTAAAGAAGAGCTTTTATGCTTAATGAGAAATCCTCCAATTGTCACAAAAACATTAATGCTTCGTCATCAATAGATTTTTTCCTCCACATCAGAGCTGATGAAGCTGTATTTCTTCAAAACTTATTTTGTGCCTTAGCACAATTTCACTTTTTTGAAGCATCTTCTGAAGGTCAACATTGTATCCCCTTCTTGTGCCATTGATGCAACATGAT
Organism: Zea mays; assembly: GCF_902167145.1. Lineage (NCBI taxonomy): Eukaryota > Viridiplantae > Streptophyta > Magnoliopsida > Poales > Poaceae > Zea > Zea mays. The sequence continues at coordinate 54,904,673 of NC_050097.1, forward strand.
GTATGATGTTATGTTATGTGAAATGATGTAATGATGTTATGCTATGCAAAATGTTGTTTGTGCCGAAGACACACACACACATCCCCAT